>NC_089848.1:50634027-50965590 GCF_035609145.1 Eleutherodactylus coqui | reverse complement strand
TGCGCTGTGTTCATTAGTCTTGTTTTATCTGAGGTAGCGTGTCTGACAAAAAGTCAGCGCCGTTATCGTAAAAATACTTGCAGTAGTTATGAAAGTATGTGTCTAATTAACTTGTTACCAATTGACAGTAATTAGCTAATATGTCACTTGATGTCACTTATTTAAAACAAGATCACTGCATTATTTTGCCCAGATGAAGACGGAATTTACATCATAAAGAGAATGACCATGAAGATGAAATGGAGAAGCCAACGGATGATTATGAGGAGAGACAAAGCGGAATTTATCTAGGTCTCCCTTTTATGTTGTCTACTGTAGCGCTGAGAAACAAAACTGCAGATTCTAATAGAGATGCAACTACTAAAGTATGTGAACACCTCTTCTAATTGTTCACATTTAGTGTTTGCTATTTATGTTTGGCGCATGTCAAACATATCCATAGACCGCCACTCATAGGACGGGGACCTAGGTAGTGTCCTCTTGGCATCTGTTGGGCTGGTATGCATCAGCACACCTTTTTATTGCCATTCTTTAGGGTATTTATATGCAGTAACATGAATCATTGCCGTATGTAGGTTATATGTACAGTACATACATGCTGTAGAGGTTGATATTCGCTACATAAAGTTACGGCCTTTTTTTTTTCCTACTGTGCTTTATACCCGCGTTTCCCTGAAAAGAAGATAGGGTCTTATATTAATTTTTGCTCCAAAATATTTCTTTTTTACATGTATAGATGCCTGGGCATTATTTAAAAATCATGCTAGGGCCTTTTTTAGGGCAGGTCTTATTTTTAGGGAAACAGGGTATTTCTGCCTCATTTGGCTTGTGAATCCATTTTATTGGCTGATGTATAAATTTAAGTCAGTGGCTAATTATAAAAAGAATAAATAAGGGTGGTTTCACATCTTGTGGGAATGTCCGGACAGTGGTTCCCACGCAGATCCGTCTGAAAACACCAGAAGAAAAAGCGCTGCATGCAATGGTTCTTCTTCCATCCAAAAGCCGGAAAGCGGAGGGATCCCATTATAGTCTAGGGGGTCTGTCCGGCGCTGTTTAGTTCTGTCCAGAGACGGAACCGTTTGGCTGTGGGGGTTCCCCTTTCCTGATCCCCAATTGAAGCAAGAAAGCGAAATCCCCAGCACAGATGTGAAAGCAGTCTAAGTGGGCCAGAAAGAGTAGAACTATCTGAAATTCTAAACCTCAAACTATGTTTTATACCTAATTGTGATTGTATATACCAGTTAGTCATAAAATTAAGACTATTGGTGGTAAATCAATAACATTGATCATCTTGTGACAATGCCACATTGCGGGGGCGGGATATGTTAGGCAGCAGGTGAACAGTCCATTCTTGAAGTTGATGTGTTGGAACCAGAAAAAATGTGCAAGCGTAAGGATCTGAGCGACTTTGACAAGGGTCAACGTATAAGGACTAGACGACTGAGTCACAGCATGTCCACTATAGCACGTCTTTTTGCCTGGTGGTCATGGCATACAGTCATTAGTACCTACCAAAAAATGGTCCAAGGACGATCAGCCAGTGACCTGGTCATCAGACTGGGTCAAGGTCATCAGCACCCAAAGCTTATTGATGCACATGGGGAGTAATTGATAGCCTATTTATGTAGCATGCATTGCTGATGAAGTTAAAGGAGTTGTTTAGGGTTAGAAAAACATGGTTGCTTTCTTCCCAACACAGTGCCACCCTTGTCCATAGGGTTGTGTGTGGTATTGTAGCTCATAGAAGTGAATAGAAGCTAAGCTGCAATACCAGACACAATCCACAATGTTTTAGGTTAATGATTATAATTCCTAACAGTGTAGAGATAGACAGGGGATACCTTTTATAAAATTAAATGATATTTTATTTAGATTTTTAACATTTTTATATAGGTAACAGGTATTATAAATTTTATTGCAGTATAGTATCAAAAGGAGCCTCCAACCCATGCCTCGGGAAAATAAGCTTATGATTTAAGGCTGTACAGCTCTGATGTTGGAAGACGTCCGTCGGGGTTCTCTTACTGTATATTGCCAGCCTCTCTGCTGTGGGAGCCTATCCAACGTGTCACCTCATGCAGTACTGGCTTTAGCCAGCAGATAGTGCTGTTGTATAACAGCAGAAAAAGAGTAAGCCCCCTAGGAAAACCGGGATACAAATTGGATTGAAAAGGGTTAATGCAATATGGAAATGTGATACTTAGGTTAAATCAGGCACACCCAGGAAAATCTCCAGTTAACAAGCCCAAACAAAAGAGTGACAAATTTGGGCAGCATAATACTGCAGTGTATAGGGGAGGTAGTGTATGGCCCATCTATTCGGTATCCATGCCTTTGGCTGTTCCCAGGTAATTTCCATTTAATGCATGGAGACTCGTGTAAAAGAGTAATTACTGAATATATTCTAGAAGGATACGGATGTCCTGGAAATGGAGAAGAGCGGTTGGCAGAAGCAATTACTGTGCTTGGAGATTGTGTCTTGCTCTGCTTGGTTAAAAACAAGGGAAATTTGGAATGCCATTCATTAATTAACTTTGTAGCTTGTTACCTATAGAGTTACATAGGTTAGAAAAGACAAATGACTATGAGGCTCATCCTCTTGCTGATCTAGTATATGGTCCACAGCAAGGCAAACCAATACCCCCAGGGCAATGGAGGTCAGTTTTTGACTGATGGGGAACGATCCTTAAAATGATCAAAAATGATAACTCTCGGTCATTTGACAAGTTTTTCTTCTGTTCTGTCATTTTCTTGTATTTTAGACCTTACATTCCTTTTACCTATCTAGTTGTGCTCTAAACCCCCACTAGCTCTTCTCTCTCTTATCTATAAAACGGTACATCTTGTTCAAGATATGGCCTCACAACAGACAATTGAATCTACTTGAAACAGGTTTATTTTTTCTGTTTCAATGTATCTTAATATTTTATATCCTTTGCAGCTGCACTTTGGCATTGAGTGATGCTGTGTAGCTCAATGTCATTCGGTATATTGTCTTTCACTGCATTTGTGGTTCAGGCTTTTTATTCAGTAACGTCAGTATGTTACTTAACCAGTGTCAGGCAGCTGCTGCCAAGGCTAATAGGATTGTAAGGTAGATCAAAAGCGGTAAAGGGGCACACGACGAGAACATTGTACTTCCTTCTTTACAAGTCACTGGTTAGACCAAACATGGAATATGATGGACAGTTTTGGGCACAAGAAGGACATCAGAACTTGAGTGGGTTCAAATGAGGGCAACTAAAGTAATAAATGGAATTGGTGGACTACAATACCCAGAGAGGTCATCAAAATTGGGGTTATTTGGTTTAAAGAGGGGCCACCTAATAACTCTGTATAAATATATCAGAGGACAATACAGAGATCCCTCTCATCATCTATTTATACACAGGACTGTGACTGGAGGCAACCTTTGCGTCTAGGAGAAAGAAGGTTTCTACACCAACATAGAAGGGGGTTCTTTACTGTAAGAGCAGTGAGACTATGGAACTCTTTGCCTGAAGACGTAGTGATGGCGAACTCAATAGGAGGGTTAAGGAGGGATCTCTAAGCTTTTCTTGAGTGTAATAATGTTACATGTTATATCGCTGGTTACTTCAGAAGGATTCGTGATCCAGGAATTATTCTGATTGCCAGATTTGAAGCTGGGATGGCTAAAAATGAGGAAAAGTGACTTCTATCTCATTGTTTGTTTTTTTTTTGCTTCCTCTGGATCAACATTGAAGGGTAATAGGCTGAAGTGGGTGGACTTATGTCTTTTTTCAGCCTTATATACTATGTAATATATGATTTAAAATTGTACATTTTTATAACAGAAATAACAGAGAGTTTTCGAGTCCGTTTGTGTGATCAGAAGTGGATCGCATCCAAAGCTCTGGCCAGGTCTACCATCCATAATTACACTCTCTGGTTTAGAAAACCATTACCGGCAATAAGTAACCTTAACTCCATACAGTTTCAGGTCAGATGTCCCCATATCTGGACAATGTTGCCCTTCGGCATTCTATTCGCACGTTGCAGTCATATCATAGTCGGATTTATAAACACAATGTGACTGTGATGTGTGAATATCCCCTTAGAACCTGCTATCTTCTGAAATGTTATATGAGAAAAGCACTTAAACCTGCAGCCATCACAACCACTAATTTAACCATCGCTTTGAACATACCACATACATTTAGACGGACCGAGAACTGTTTACGTATTATCTTGGACCATTTTTCCTACACGTCAAAAAATCCCCTTAAAATACATGATTTAGATTGAAAGAAATTTAGTAAATCGCCCCCAGAGAATCTTGGCAATGCGTATTTTTTCTTTAAGAAAATAGCCAAACTCCTTGAGATGGTGCATAGCTATAAAAGGAGAAAAAATGGAATGGCAATACATTGGGTAAAGTAGGAGTAAGAAGAGCCCACTGTGGACTATAGGCCTGGTAAATGATGCACCGCAGACCACTCTGGGGAACGCACGGTGTAAACAGCAGGCCAATTGGCTTCTATGCTGGAAAGAGTTATGAAATGCGTGGGATTATATTTTATAATGACTTATGGTACTTATTTCTGTAGAGCTTATTGATACTTACTTTGAAATATTTAGCAGCGCTAAGTACTATTATATTTAGCAGGTGGTTTTACAGTTATCAACAAATGTGTACTTTTCTGCTGATCTACTCTAAATTATGCTCCCCTTACTGCCCATCGGGGACTCTTCCAGCAAATAAACAAACATCAGTACCTTTTCGTGGCTATTTTTCATTGCAATGAAGCCGTTTTTATAGCAAAATTAAGATATCCAGTTTCATATAGAGCTTGTACTTACCATTAGCTAATGATGTATTAAAATTATTGCCTGCGCACGGAAACACATAAAGCGCGGCAAAGGTATCTCTTCTTGTGGCAGCGCTTTGTAATTAAGACAAACACAATTACAGCATACCAGCTGTAAGTAGAGCCTTTCTGTTTTAAAATATCAAGTACTATAAGGCTACATGAAAATAGTAATTAACTAACAAGGCCGGCTCTAGTTAACACAGATCCTTGTGCAATGGGTACAGCGGACCCTCTTATGACTCAACGTCTTACATATCCACAGTGTACTATAGGCTAATTATGGCGCCGGTGACATTTTGTCACAGTTTTTGCTGCTTTTTGTGGGTTTTTTTCTTCTTAATGGGATTGCCATTGTACCAGGATCACAAGTTATCCCTGAACCACAGGATATGGGATAACTTACTGATTGGTGGAGGTTTTACTGTTGAGACCCCTGCCGCTCTCTAGGATAGGGGTCCGATTTCCTCTCTTCCTATCACTGTGGGGATGCTTACGGTGACATCAGAATGAAGGGAGCACCGGTCGAGTATGCAAATTCGGCGCTACATTTAGTTCAATAGGGCTCACAGAAATACCCCGAGCCATTGCCATTGGGCTATATCTGCGCAACCCCAATGAAAGGGAAGGGAGCATCAGCGTGACCAGCACTTCGAGAATCCTCACTGTGGGGGGATGTAGTAAGCCCACAGTGAAAAGGACAGATGACACGGGACCACCGTTCTTGGGATTGGTGGATACCACCACCGATCAGATTGTTACCCCTATCCTGTGGATAGGGAACAACTTGTGATTCTGGTACAACCCCTTTAAATGGCGTAAATATAAAACAGATACTTGATCACCACTCATCCTCACTGCAGTCGGAGGACCCTGCTGAAATGAGTGCCAGAAGCCCCAAGCGAACATTCATTACCTGCCCAGTGGGTCATAACAATTATTGGCTGTGATGGCTCCATCATAACTAGGCAAATTTGTCATTTGAGAGTGTAGAAAACTCGTTGGAGGTATAATGGTGGCCATGTTGATTGAAAGCCAACCTTTTCAAGAAGCAATATAATTAATTACTTAGAATTAGTATAGAATGGTAAACGATTAATAAATAGCAGTAGAAGCTGTATTTATAGGTGCTTTTGGTTATATAGTGTATAAGATTGAAGGTAACAATGGCCCATTGGAAGATTTCCTCTAGTGCCAAAATCTTGATTTGGTCATGACTTATAACTCTTACCTATATTCTAACTAACAAGATACAATGGAAGTCACCTAGCCATCAGCTAGTGGGCATAGTTACCCCGGGGTAGCAGGCATAGCAGTTCCATAGGACCCATCTTCACACAGAAGTAAGGTGCAGTTAGTAAAGACTATGGTGTGGAAATTGAATGACAACCTATTAGGATAAACTAACAGAAACAGCGGTCCATATGTCAGAGGGATCCGAATAGAAAAGAATAATCACATCTAGTAAATATTGATACCATCTATACAAGCCTGTCAGCACAGCGGCAGCCAGCCCAGGACAGAAAACCCAAAGGCTCCGTAGATACAGGAACCAGGAGTTGCTTGTGTCTCACCACTTGGTCACTGTGAGTTACTTGCTGTATTTAGTGCAGCTGTATTGTAACTGGCCTGAGGAAGGTTCCATTCTGGCACCGAAACGCGTTGCTGAATATATTTCTTCCACTTCATCTTCTGGCCTTGCTCTTCCCTTTTGTAGCACTGTGTTACCATTTTATCCGTACTCCTGGGACCTATTATGATCGTAGTTATGGAATTATTGGTTGCACACCTGCAATGTGCATGATCCCTCTACTATGATATCACTTTTTTGACTATTCCTGTTTTATACCTATACTGTGTCTTCCTTCTGTGGTCTGTTCTCACTGTGTGCATCACGTGTGTGCTATGTAATCACATACATAATCCATCATCGGTGACATCAGTAAGTGCATTATACACGGTGGTGACATCATTGAGTTTATTCCGCTCATGTTATTTATCCCTTTAGTATCACATTACCATGTATGCTATCTTTATGCAGGGACATCACTGTAAGTCTTATCTCTGTATTGTGGCATCACTTTCACCATTTTTCCTGTGCATTATAGTGGTATTTCCATTTCAGTCAACTGTGACCAGGATAACAACACCTCTACGTACTGGGTAGCCTGGAGTATGGAAACAGTCAACCGGGCTGTGCTATGCTGTTCATGTGACTCCCATAGAAGTGAATGGAAGTCATGGAAACAGAATAGTACAGGGAGCAACACTGTTTCCATAACTTAAGAACTGCCGAAACAGCATACTGGTTGTTCACTATGTTGTGTCCATAACAGCTTGACTGTTTCTGTACTCATGACTAACTCTGGCAATCGCATGTAGCCAAGCCAAGGGGCCTAATTCAGGAACTCATTCCATTCTATTTCCCCATTCCTGACACCAAAAGGTCCATTTTGATTTCTTTTTGTTTCATAATGGGTAACTGACTTCGTTCACATCAGTGTTGGAGGCTCTTTTCAAAGCTCCCTGTCGTTGATTTCCAGATGAATGCACGCATGCAGTGTTATTTCATCCATGAAAATGCGGGAGTGCATAATGATGCCAAATGGAGCCCATTAGTCAATGGGTTCTTTTTGGTGCTGTTTGGGTCTGGCATATACTGGATCCAGAGCTTCTGTATTTGCCATTCTTCAGCTCCTAGCAAAGTAACCCAACCAATAGGTGGTCTAAAGTTAATATGAGTCATTGTGATACATGTTGCGCATCTTCAGATTCCCTGGTTCTGCCTTGAGTGATTGGTCAGGAATGGTGCATTACAAAAGTCCACATGGGCTAGACTTATCAGCCACCTTGGAGACTTAGGTTATAACCTGTTGAGATGACGGAGAGGAAGATGGACATTAAAAATGAGCCTCGTGTTTCTCTCCAGTTCCTTCCCTTTTTCCCTTTCTTTGTTTCTTTTTCTCCTTATTGCCCCTTAACTCTTTCCCTTGCTTCCCCTATATACCTTCCTTTCCTCCCCACATAGTTTAAACTTAGTTTATACTGGACCATCGATTGCATGGAAAATGGAGCTTCTCGAAATGTTTTCTTAGGAGATAGCTCCTATGGCCAAATCAGAGATCATTCAATAGCATGGACTAACATTTCCTGACAGGACTGCCACATGGCCTTCAAGTTTATGGCAGGGATGGAGATTGTTCCTATTGAATGCAATGGTCGTTGGTCAATGTTAAGAATTTGAAAAGTTCATAAAAACATTTAACTATTAGACCGCATTAGTAAATCTGCCCCATTGTATTTGTTTTTGCGCTAGTGTTGTATTGTTAGTGTTTACAAAATCGGATGTGGATAAAATAGTTTCTCTCCGTGATTCTGCGGAAGTCAGGTTCATGGCAGTCAGTGTGGTGATAGTTTCATCAATAGCGGACTTTTGCAGGCTCAGTTTAAGCTCTATGAATAGGAGGCCAAGCTGAGCTGTGTAAGGTTGCTAAGTCCGTAAGCCGATAAGACAGCCAGTGTTCTACCTGGACTCGTTAGGGGTTTTTTAGAACAATTGAATGACCCTACTGATCCGATCACAGGATAAGATGTAAATGGAATATAGATTGTGAACAAAGAACTGAAAGCCCCATGCAGCTTGCTTTTTAGAGGACAGTAAATAGTAGGTCGGTGTAATCATCTCAGGCTCTAACCTTTGCTCTTCAGCATTAGCCGGTTAATAACTACCAGTTCAGGGCAAAAAAGTGCACTCCATTAATAAGTATATCGCTATTCATTCTGAGTTTTGGAGTATCCACTCTACGCGAGGGCTTTCTCCATGTCCATTGTGTTCTTGTGCTTTCAATAGACACTGGTATCTGTCATACTATGAATCTGAGTATTGTGGCATCCATTATGAATTGAAGCCAAATACGAGTGTGAATATAGCCTAATTTTAGAGTATGAAAGTAGTGTTGTAAAAATAGTAGTATTATAGTATTGCAGACTGCGGGATTATGAAAGGGCTAACATAGCAATTGCCTGGTGTCCTCCAGATTCCACCATATAGAGGTCACCGCATCTCAGTTCTGTCACACTCTATCCAGAAACTCATAGCGGGAAGATAGAAGAATTGGAAGATCTTGCCATTCATTGTTCAGAGCTCCAATGTCCCTCTTGCTTGCAGTGGTACCTAGAAGAAATCCCATGGCTGAATATTCATGTTTGTTACCATAGGAAGAGGGAATAAAGAGCTGCCATACAACTTCAACCACCCCCATACTCATTAGTTTGCCCACATCGGTGGGAACTGCCAACCTTTATTTAGGGTTGGCCTTGGTAAAGGGGTTTTTAAATATAAAAATGATTGGTGGCAGTGGGAAGACGAAATATATTGTTAAAAAAACATATAATCGCCTCTCCACTGCCGAGAAGCTCCCTCGCTGCTGCTCCGGTCTACTATTTACTTTGGCTGCGGCAGACGTGGTTGTTTACTCATGTGATTGCTGCAGCCAATTGGAGGCCCCACTGGGATGTCATCCCCTGATGTCCCATAAACTTGTCGGAGGCTTCTACATTAGAAGCCCTTGTTTACGCGACATCACCAGGCCAGAGTATTCGATGAAGTCAGACAACTCAATGAGCCACGTGTGGCGCAGAGTCCTAAATGCAGTCCTAAGCTCTCGCTCACGACCTAAAGGTTGTGAGTTCAATCCCCACATGGTTCAGGTAACCGGTCCAAGGTTGACTCAGACTTCCATCCTTCCGAGGTTGGTACAATGAGTGCCCAGCTTGGTGGGGGAAGTAATAAATTACCTGAAAGCGCTGCAGAATAAGTTGGCGCTATAGAAATAAAACGATTTTTTAATTTACAACTTCTTTAACTTAACCCCATGTAATATTACACTATAAATGGTGAGGTGGCCCTGGTAATGTAGTGTTGCATTTCGTAGTACTAATTCACCTGTACAGATGCTTGTATTATGCCTTAGAGCATCTTTATGCTTAAATAGAAAAATAGACAACATACAATGCACATTATCTGTACAGTACAGCAGCAGTTTGTGCTCCAGAGCTGCTTTTCCTACTGTAACGTTGAGACTTGACGTTCCAACATTAGTAAACCTAGTGTTACGGTCACCTAGTTACCCACCTGCACACAGACATATCTGAACACTTCCATTCAGGGGAGTAACAAGGAAAAAATATGAGACCCCATACCAAACTCGGAATGTGGCAACACTCGCCCCCAACCATTTTTCATCAGCATCTGAGTTCAGGGTATGAACATTAATGACTATTTTTGTCATCAGGATACAGTTCTATAAGCCAGTGGTATCTTCAGCAAGATCACATGGCCATTGGCCGCCGTGGGTGGACGGGGTTTAGGCTGCAAGTAGTCACTGCATCGTGGAATCATACCCTATCTGTGTTCCTTTGCCTGTGTCTCTCAGTGATCTCCATTCAATTCCTGTTTTAAAGTGACCTCCACTGCAGGGTGGAGGGGTTTCTGACCTGTACTTTATCTTCTCTTCCTGGCATTTCTCTCCACCAGTTCTGGTTTGGGGATTTTTGGCAGCCAAGATGGCCTCCGCTAACTTTAGACTACCAGAGCGTCTATAGTGTATTGTTAGTGTTAGGACTGCTAATTCACTGTAGCTGCTCTGTGATTGGCCAGTGCTGCTCACATGATCAGCATTGGCTAATCACAAAGCAGTTGACAGTGTCTATCGTTTATAGTGCAGGCCTGCTCATATGGGGATGAAAGACCTTATGGACCCCCTAAGGCTCAAGGGCCCGAGTGTAATTCCACTATAGTTACACTCTTGCACAGAACCATAAGCTTTTCTGCACACCTAGAATGTATCTTTTTTGTCCAGACTTGGTGGTATATCCTTATCATTAATTATTTAACTCTTTCTTAACATGTTACCATGTGACTGGTAATACGATAACTTAATATTGGCTCCTAAATATACTCTTAGTAAATAACTAGGCTTCGTTAAACTCTTGATGAACCTTTGTTCGTCTGGCTGTCAAGAGCTATCATATAGTCTCCTACAGACAGCAAGTACTCCAGTATCAGTTTCGAAACTCAACATCATAATCTGTTCCATATACTTTGACACAGAAGTGTCCTACTCCAAACAGCAAGGAAAATGATACAAAGCCTTTAATTTTTCATACGGTTTTGAAGAGTCACATTATCCAACATTTTCCATTTAATGACATTTAATGACCTTAATAGGACGATCTGTGGTGTGACCAATGTACATTTATTCCCCTCTGCCTTCCTCATTACAGGGCTTCTTCAGGCGGAGTATACAGAAGAACATGATTTACACATGTCACAGGGAAAAGAACTGTGTTATCAATAAAGTGACACGGAACCGCTGCCAGTACTGCCGACTACAGAGGTGCTTTGAAGTGGGAATGTCCAAAGAATGTGAGTTCAATGCAAAGCATTTCTGCTCTTATCATGAAGAAATGGCAAATATGATATACATATTATACAGTCACGGTTGGGATCTGGTCCCAACATCATGTTTTCTGATCTGTGATGTTTATTGGTAATTGTATATGATGTAATGCCTTCAGATTGCATTTGTAGTGCACCTCTATAAAAGACGATCACATTTTATACCGATGGAGAAACTAGGAATTTTAGTTTGATCAATAGGAAAACTGTTCTGTCTCTCTTCTTCTTGCCTGCAGTCAACTGCCTGCTGTCTAATGATTAACGGGAGACGCTAGGGCATTAGATGAAGGGTGGAGAGGGGGTGCATGATCATTGAGCTGTATAGACAGCAATGGGGAGGGGGAGGAGAGAAGGAGCGACTCACACAGGTGATTCCTAAAGCAAATTTAAGTGATTGTTTACTGTGTTGTAGTAAGAAAGCGCTTCTCCACTACTCACTCTTGCTGTATACACTGATTATTTTATGTCTGTGTGTTACAGACAATTGGAGAACAGGATCAGTTTTCTGTGTACAGTTTATAGAACACACAGAATAGCAGCTAGGTTTCCTCCCACCAGTCCTGAGATGATTGAGAATTAGATGTTCACCCTGAAGAGGGGAAAATGGGGGAAAATACAGGAAGTATAATGGCCAACAATAGTGTCTATTCTCCTATGCATCCAGCAAATCATTCTGAAAAGTCATCTAAAAAGTTAGGCATGCTTTAACCCCTTAGTGACCAAGTCTTTTTTTTGTTTTTCCATTTTTGTTTTTTGCTCCCCCCTTTTTAAAAGAAAAAAAAAAATCGTACCTCCTTTATTTATCCATCGACGTCGCTGTATGAAGGCTTGTTTTTTGTGGGACGAGTTGTATTTTCTAATGGTGCTATTTAATGTACTATATAATGTGCTGATTTTTTTAAAATTTCTAAGTGGAGAGAAATAAAAAAAAAATGACATTCCGCCATCTTTCGGTGTGTCTTGTTTTTACAGCACACAAACTGTAACAAAAATGACCCGATAACTTTGTTTTATTAGTCAGTACAATTACTACGATACCAAACTTATACTGTTTTTTTTTTTTTTGCTGTACTACTTGTAGTTTTTTTCAAAGATATTTAATTTTTAAAAATTATTTTCTGCCAGCATCTTCTGCACGCAATAATTTTTTTATTTTTCTGTCAACATAGTTGTGTGAGGGCTCATTTTTTACAGAACGTCCTGTAGTTTCTGTTAGTGACATTCTGGAGTACATACGACTTTTTGATTGCTTTTTATTGCATTTTTTCATGGGGACAGGGTGACCAAAAAAGTGCATTTCTGGGGTTCTTCATTTTTTTTTTCTGACAACATTTATCGTGCGGGGTAAATAATGTAATCGCGGACGGCTGATGAGTTGCGATGGCAACAAGACATCGGATATTGGCGTCCCGGCCTGCCGTTGCCTATGATCGCTATTGTAAGCGATAAAGTATTGTGCATGGAAGTCCTGCAATGCATTATCATAGCAGTTATGGTCTAAGCCCCCTATAGGGATATAAGAAGTGTTAAGAAAAAATACATTAAAAAAAAAACTAAAACTTTTTTGCTCATTTTTCGCTATTTGTATAAAAAATAAAAGTTTAAAAACTACACATTTGGTATCATCATATCCATAACAATCTGTACAATAAACTGAACACACTATTTGCACATGGCAAAAAAACGTTAAAAAAAAAAACTTTAAAAATGGAGTTGAAATGTTTTTTTTGTTTATTTTGCCTCCCAAAAAACTCAATAAAAGTGATCGAAAAAATCTGATGTACCCCAAAATGGTACAAATAAAAATGAAAGCTTGTCAAACAAAAATCAAGCGCTCTTAGAGCTCCAACCATAGTAAAATAAAAAAGTAATTGGACTTTGAATGCAGAGATGTAAAATGAATAATAATTTCCCCAAAAAGGGGTTTTTATCGTGCAAAAGTGGAAAAAGCTAAAAAAAAATAATATTTTTGGTATTGTCATAATCGTACCGACCCACAGAAAAGAATATATGGCCATGTTGACAGAGAAATTAAAAAGTTATGGCTTTTGGAAAGTGGTGATGAAAAGCGTCCCTTGGGCCAAAATAGTCAGTGTCCTTAAAGGGTTAAAGAACATGCAATATTACACATTATACATACAGCCTAAGATATCAGATGTATTCAAACAGATTAGGTCCAAAGTCAGTCATAAGTTATTACTTACCAGTTTCCAGCAATTGCAGTAAGCTTGCCCTTTAAGAGACCCAAGGAGCCGCGGCTTCCTCCCACTAGTCATGAATGAGGCCCGCTCCTCGGCTGCAACTTACTTATTTACATTTTCCTTATAAGAGATTAAAATATAAAATTGCGATGGATCTTCTGGTGAAAGAGAACTCTTGATGAAATATTCCTTACAGGCCTGACTCCTCTCACTTCTGATAATGTATATCTATACCAGAAGAGCAATCGCAGAATTTTAATTATTTTGACAGCTGAAGAAGGACAAAGTTGGGAACGGAAGAAAAAGGGCTATTTCTGTTCAAAGGATTAGAGTGAATAACAAATCCCCTTGGTAACTCATTCAATTAACATGTTGCACCATTTTACTTAAACAACTGCTGTGCTTAATTCATTTTAATGTGTTTTAGCCTTCAGTCACTCTGAGCTCTCTAAAGACAGAGGTGGGAACAGCCTTGTTGGAGTGGTTGGTGGAGGCGAATTTAGTCTACAAAGCTGTGATTAAAAGTTTGTTCTTTTGGTCTTAAAAATAAAACACTTTGATTGCTTTCTTGGGGGTTAATTGAAGTTTGTGTGTCAACATAGAAATGTAGCATAGAACCCCCTCCCCCCCCCCAAGATGACCTACTTCAGTGTATTGTACTTATAACAGTCCCTGCAGCAGGTATCTTGATTATAAGGGGGTAGATGCAGGGGGTGCGGAGGGAGCAGGTGCGTGAAGAGGCCCAAACCTACCCCTGTCACATAAGGAAAGGGTGAATTAACGCATAGGATAAAAAAGTGCCACAAACAAATCCACATCAAGATCTACTGGTCTTGCATGCAGATTTTGATGCAAATTAGCTGCACAAATGCTGAGGAAATCCGGCAGCTTCCGCTATTTGCAGTAGAGATTCCGCTATTTGCAGTAGAGTTTCCGCTATTTGCAGTAGAGATTCCACTACTTGCAGTGCAGATTCCGCTCTTTGCAGTGCAGATTCCGTTCTTTGCAGTGCAGATTCTGCTCTTTGAGGTAGCGATTCCGCTTTGAGGTAGAGATTCCTCTCTTTGCCGTGCAAATTCGGCTCTTTGAGGTAGATTCCTCTCTTTGCAGTGCAGATTCCTCTCTTTGCAGTAGTGATTCCGCTCTTTGCAGTAGTGATTCCGCTCTTTGCAGTAGTGATTCCGCTCTTTGCAGTGCAGATTCCGCTCTTTGCAGTGCAGATTCCGCTCTTTGCAGTGCAGATTCCGCTCTTTGCAGTGCAGATTCCACAACTCCACATTAAAATTCACATGTATGGCATTAAGAGACTTTGTTGCAGATTTGTATATGACAAGTTTCTATGCCACATATCAATCAACTATAAGAAAATACAGTATTATTAATGGCACATGTTAGGGGCACTTATACACATTTACTTACCAGAATCTTATTCGCTGTGTCAATACAGCCTTAGGCCTCATTCTGACAGGTGATGCGTTTTCCAGCTGGCCATACGCAGCCGAAAATCGCAATAATGAAGAATACCCGCAATCGAGTCCCAAGATTAACATTTCTTGTCCATTCACACGGGCGTATCATGTGGAAAAAACCCCGCTGCAGTGCGGAATTCCGTCAGTCGGCGGGAATGCTCGTAATGACTTCTAATGCTTGAATAGGGCCAGCTGTCTTCTTTCCCTCCCTTTTTTTCAGCCTCCAGTGTTTTTCATCATAAGATAGGTACCTATACCTATCTTTTAACGCAGCGTGAAAAATCCGTGACCGAAAACTGTCAGCGATTTGACGATTTAGTAGTGTGATTTTATCACGCACCCATGTGAATGAATGCATTGGAATCCAATGCTTCACATAGTTGCAGTTTCCGGCCGACATGTTATCGCGGTAAAACCGCTGGTGTGAATGAGGCGATGTCACGTACCATGCCAGTGAATGTTTTGTTTCCTAATCCGCAGCAAGCTCTGTTTGTTGTGGAAATGCTGTGGATTTTCTCCGCCAAATTCATTCATTGCCGTAAGTGAATTCCGTGGTGACAATCTGCACCAAATACACGCGGATTCCGGTGCAAAATTATTTTATGATTCATGATCATACCGTAATAAAAACTAATCCCGGTCCTGCATTGCTCTACTGGGGCTGGGGGTTCGATCCCACCCAAGGCTACTATTTCACAAAAAATTGCTTGCAGATCTTCTTTTTAGTCGTCTTCCTATAGATGCGCTACACAAAATAGTGAAGGAAATAACATTGGGAATGGCGTTTATCAACTTTTTTGCTTAGTTTTATAAACTCCCCTGCTCATTGATTTTCTCCATACCTGTTCCTTTATGCAATCTTGTTACGGAGAGATAAAGGGACTATATAAATAGTATGTTTGATGTCTAAGGGAGTTCAAGAGCAGAGCATTGTATCCCAGGAGGGATGGATCATGTCTAATATTCACATCATACTCATAACAAAGCTGGAAGAGACTGGACGGGAATAAAGGGCATATACCGTACATCCTGCTATTAAACTCAAATCGCTATCTATAGACCTACAGGATCTGTCCTGAATGTCTGACCACCCGCTATATTGGGACTGTATCTAATGAGGATGTAGAGTAAAGGTACGCTCCTGTACTCTTCTTCATCCATTCTTTCCTCAGGAGCCAAATATTCCACTGTAATTAATTTGTTTTTTGTTTTTTTTGTAAGGCCATCTGCATGTTGCCGGCTTGGATTCCGCATGCAGAATCCGACCCTGTATGCAGCCGTTGACTCAGTTTACCTATCTGCACTCTTCATATTCTCTTCTGCCGATGTGCCAGCCGGCGCACATGGGCAGTACAGGCTGTGCCATCTCTTGGCGATGACGCGGATCCCATGGCCTTTCTGCAATGATGATTGTGGAAGGGCCGCAGGTCGGACGTCTTCCATTGACTTCAATGGAAGCCGTCCGCATGAAATCCGCCTCAGAATAGAGCATGCTGCGATTTTTTTTTTCTCCCCCCGCAAGCGGAAAAGTGCAATTGATTTCCGCTCGTGAGCAGGAAAAAACGCTTTTCCATAGCATGCTATGGGCGGTCTTTGCTGCAGAATTCGGAGGCGGACGCCCACTGTGGTTTTTCTACAATTCCATTCCGCCCCGTGTGCAGCCGGCCTAATTATGTCAGCATAATACATTTGACACTCAACGGAGGGGACAGTTTAGTTTCTACCGGCCGCAGTATGATGCATCCCTTGCAAATTCCCATTTTTTTTCCTTCTTTTCCATTGACTTCAGTATCCTAAAACTGCTGCTTTATGGAAAAAAAACAAGGTATCATTTTTGGGAAAACGGCATGTATTTAACCCCTTAACAATCGGCACGTGGTCTTTGAACGAGCGAACATTGTCAGAGTTCCGTGCAGCCGGTTTATACCGGCAGATACATCGTTGGCTCGTTCAATTGAGAAATTGTTCATTCGTTCTCATTCGCTGTATAAGTGACTGAATGAGCGCTGTTTAAATTGAATGGTTAGTGGACGAGCCTACGGTAATTTTTATGCCTGCCTAGAATGACCGATGAATGAAAAGCAAATGATTTATTGTTCGTCATTTGGACAAACTTTCTTTTTTTCTTGTTTGAACGATAATCTTTCCGTGTAAAATGGCCTTAATCTGCAATACAAAAACCAGCGTTTGTAAGGTTGTGCATCAAAACTCGTAAAGGGTCTGTCCAGAGTTAGAAAAACATGGCTGCTTTCTTCTAAACACAGTGCCACCCTTGTCAGTGGGTTGTGTCTAATATTGCAGCTCAGATCCCATTCACTTTAATAAAAGCTGAGCTGCGATGCCACACACAACCCTATGGACAAGTGTGGCACTGTGTTTAGGAGAAATCAGCTGGGTTGTTCTAAACCTGGACAACCCCTTTAAGGGTCGCCACACACATTAGTTAGCTGTTGGGTGAAAGCTATCCTTTGTGACACCTCCTTACACATTCATGTGCTGTGAATGTAGAGAGGGGAGAAAGCGCTTCCAGACACTTCTGGCAGCGGCGTTTCTCTTCTGAAACTGAAGGAAATCTGACTGCCCAATACTTATCCCCTGCGATCTGCTGTCATGGGAGCATTGGGGGTCACCCATCAATAAATAAAAAAATAAATCCTGTTACCGCCAACTTATTCCGCAGTGCTCTTGAGTAATTTATTTATTACCACCTTACCAAGCTGGGTAATAATTTTACCGAACTCAGAAGGATGGAAAGATGAGTCAACCTTGAACTGGCTACCTGAACAATGCCAGGATTGAACTCGCAACCTTCAGGTTGTGAGCAAGAGCTTAGGACATTCCTGCTGCCTTAGCCCTCAGCTAAAAATTAGAGGATCATTTAGACACCCCCTTCCCCTCTGAATTTGGCCAATATACCCTGTTTCCCCCAAAATAAGACAGGACCTTACATTAATTTTTGCTCCAAAAGATTTTACTTTTTTACATGTATAACTGCCTGGAGACTATTTACATTGACTTTTTTATATATATATTCTTAATTTTTCCATTATGGTAGAAGGGAAGGGGTTACATTTACTTTTTTTTATTAACTGTAACTATGGCCTAATTTTGGAGTAGGGCTAATAGCTCAAGCATTCTCAAAAATCCTGAAAAATCATTCTGCATCCCTTAAAAATTCTAAAAAATCATGCTAGGGCTTATTTTTGGGGTAGATCTTTTTTTCTGGGAAACAGGGTACATCAAATATCATCGCCCTAAGGTGGAATTCACACACAGCGTTGTTTAGTTGTTCTTGCTGCTGTGTTGGTAAAAGAGTTTTCATGGACTTTTCTTTGGCTCATCTCGTAGTTTTGTTCATTTAATTAGAAGCCCCAAGTTTAGGGAAATAATACTTACTGATATTCTACAACATATTGCCACTTCTGAAAACCATTTTTTCATTTATGTACAAATTTAATTGGCATAAAACATTAGATTTTGTTTTTTCTTTGAGAATACATTAGAGAGTTACTGGTATTACAGAGCGCCAGCCTGCAACATGTTCAGTCATCGCTTAATGTAGTGCCTCGTGTGGCCCAACGCTTCCGACCAAATCGTAGGCAATGTTCACACATTTGGTTATGTGCCAGGAAATGCTCCCACCACATGGGTTCATAAACCCCAATGAGCCCAATAGATGCTCAAAGAATGCCCTCAAGGTCTGATTCACACCAGCGTTTTAACGCGACTAATTTGGCTATGTAAAACAATCGCGCCCGTCTGAAGCACTGGGTTCCAGGGTATGCATTCAGATGAGTGATCTTTAGCCACACAAAAACATTGCACCAGGAATTATAGGACATCGGCGACCAAATACGGCGGACGATTTTATACGCAGCCAGAAAATATAGGTCTTGCCTTATCTGACGCTGGCGGCTCCCATAGACTCCTATGGGAGCTGCAAAAAAGGGAGGCAGTTTAGCAGCGCCCAACACGGGGAAAAGCTTACAGGTGCCTCTATTTGAGCATTAGGAGTCATTCCGAGGATTTATGCTGACAGAGGGATTTCCAGACTGCAGCGTATACGTAGCACCCAGCGGTGTGAATGGATGAAAAATTCTAATTTTGGCCGCGAGATTATTGCGGCTTTTTTCTTTCCACACGTGCTTCGGCCCGCGATGCGGCCAGCGTGAAAATGCTATGCTTGTGTGAAGGAGCCCTAAGATGAATTGTTTTCTTCAGACTTTGTATAGCATTAGATTAATCTATCTATGAAGCTTTTTGATAACCGTGTGGTAGTATTACTTGGCACTCTATGGTATTGTGTTGCACTGCTCTTAGGCACTATACTATATACTGCTTATGCTTGTGGCACTATATACCAGTGTTTTTTACATGTAGATAACTGCATGAAAGTGTTAATTTGTCAAAGGCTGGTTACTATTTGGGGTAGACGAGAGGCAACACGATTCTGTGCCGAACCAGCTGTTTACACCGCAATACCATTCACTTCATTGTATATCGGGTCATGTGACAGTGGTCATGTGATCCTCTGACATCACCCACTGGCTATTGCTGCAGCTTTTTCAATCTTCACGTTTTCCCGCTGTGATGCGTATACAGCCAGATAAAGACGCTTGTCTAATAAAGTTTTGCTGTCTACTCCACTCCGGTCCCTCCTTTAGCGCATTGGGATTTTCTTCAAGGTTCCTCACATCTACCTCATTGTTTTTTTTTCGCCTTCCTCTTGATCAATATTGAGGGGGTGATAGGCTGGATTGGTTGGACACATGTCTTTTTTCAGCTTACCTTTTTATGTCAGGCCGGTCTCACACGACCAGATTTGAACTGCGGATTCCGCGATCACCATCCGCGCCGACCATAGGGGGTAATAGGAAGGCATGAACTTTTGCTGGTTCGCCCAGATGTGCGGGTGAGGTGTGAATTCCGTGAGTGGAAGTAAAATCGCATTATGCGCTATTTTAGCGTGGATTCCTTGTTTACGGTCTCTATTGATGTCTATGGGTGCGTGCGATCCGCAGTGCATACACAATTAACATTGCATAGGGGCGCGGATTTGCTTGCAACTTGGTAAGCGACCTGATTCCGAAGCTGGAATTTTCGAAGGGAGGGGAGAGAGGGAGAGAATTATCGCCTGGGCAGTCGACTGTGCAACACTCTGATGTAATTCCCTGCGTGCGAGCTTTCTTCCGTGCGGACGATACACTGTCCATACGTGACCATCCGCACACATGCATGACCATTCGCAATTTGTCTCCGCGATCACGCCCAGGTCTTCCGCTGCAGATATCCACAAGCGGAATCCGACCCGTTCGTGTGAGCCCGGCCTTACGCATATTTTCAGCTGCATTGAAAATAGTTTCTGATGTCATTACACAACTAGTTAAAACAGACAAACAAAAAGCAAGAATTCTGGCCTAGACTTGCGGTACGAACGCCCAAGGCAGCATGTTAGGGGTGTCTGCAGATAGAAACTTCCATGGAAGTGCAATTGAAATCCCTACAATGGGCATGTAAGTACAATAGCATCATGGGAGATGTGGTTCTTTGTTACTCTGCCGTCATAGTGCGGTTTTACTTGCTTTCATGTAAAACCGCTCTCTCTCCCCGGCCTTGAGAGTCTTTCAGGGGAAAGTAAGATTGAATGATATTATTCATAATTTGCTCTATGTTCTGTAAAGATGGTTATGTAATAACTGTAATTGCATCAAGCCACCTAATGAGCATTTCTTCCACTAGCATGTATGACAGATTAATAGTCCATGAATTCATTTTCTGCTTGCTGTGCCTCACAAAAGTATTTCACTGAGCAATTAATAAACCGGTAAAAAAAACCTAATACTGTTGTTTTCTTTATTAATATGATATCTCCGCACAGAGAAGCATCTTTCAGGCGCCTTTTATCTTGTTCCTTCAATGAATTCCTTTCTAATTTGCACATTGAAAGGTCATTCATTAACCTCGTTCCAGCTCTTGTCCGCTTTTTTCTTTCTTTCTTCTAGGAACTATATTCTGTATAAATTGGCTGGCTAAAATATTGACTTTCCTTAGGGAGAATCAGCGGGGAGGTTGGGATTCTTAAAGGCCATGCTTTCTGGGAAAATATGCAAATTGCTCTAAAAGGAAAAGCTACCAGGACACCCATCTGCTGATAGTCCTGTTCTTGTCCCTTGTCACCTCGTCAGCAGAAGGGCCACCGACTCTGAATGGAGCAGTAGGGGGCATGCTCGTCCCATGATTCATTTAAATGTCACCTCCCGTAAGCCCCATAAACTAAAGTAATTGACACTAAGTAGAAGGGGTGCTGAGTTCCAAAGCGTTCCAAGGTGAGTTCTCGCAAACCGGCTGCTCGCTGCATGGAGGAGACTACTGCATGTGCCCACGTAATGAAGAAGACTACTATGCACCCATTACTTTTGGCTCACGGGGCTCACACGAGGCGGCGGATTCCCTTTAACTCCTCCTAGCTGCAGTCTTGAGTATAGGATTGACCCCCTTCCTTCTGTAGATCAGCAAGGTCTCAGCGGTCAAACCCCCCACTGGTCTAGCATTTAACACCACCTATCTAGTGGTTAGGTTATAATTGAATTTAAGGGATATCCCCGAGATTGACTCTTATCACCTATCTATAGGATAGGTGATAAGAGTCTGATTGGGGGTGGTCTTACTGTTGAGGCCCCCACAATCCTGAGAATGGGGTCCCGTGTCCCCCTCTCCTCACTGCATGCTCACTGCACCCCTTGTAATGAGTTGTAGCTGAAATAAAGCAGCGGACGAGCAGGCGCAGTGCTGGTCCCTTCACTTCAGTGGGACTGACGGAAAAAGCAGAGTACAAGCACTTGACTATCTCTGGCAATCTCATTGAAGATGAATAGAGTGGCATCGGGCATGTATGACCGCCGCTGCATTCAAGCTCCACTTCACTGTGGGAAATTTGAGTAAGCCTGCAGTGGGGAGCAATGGGGGTTAGAGGACCTCATTCCCGGGATCTTGGGGGTCTCAGCGAGACCCCACTGATCAGATTTTACCATCTATCCACAGTACGAGGAATAACAGTCAATCTTGGGAAACCCGCTTTAAAGTGAACCTGTCCTACTTTTAGCCCTGTTAGCTAAGCTTATGAGCTGAACGTAGCTGGCCCACTGAGTCGACGGATATAAGTATTATACTTGCCTTCCCCCGGTGTGAGTACTGAAAACTGTTGCACAATACATTGAGCGGTGCTGCTAAGCAGTCTGCCCACTGCTCTAATTTTATAATGGGCAGACTACTTTGCAGGCCGCTCAGTGCACTGCAGCGTGGCTTTCAGTGCTCACCTTGGGGGAGGTAAGTATAACACTTACATCCCTGGACTCCATGGGGCATCTACTTTCAGCCCATAATCTGTGAGTAGAACGTGAGTTATGAGAATTCTAGCTTTCATTGGGATTGACACTATACCCAGTAGTAATATTGCGAATTGGGGATTTGGGGCCAAGTAGGTCCCTGTCAATCTATGTATTAGTTTAAACGTTTCCTTCCATATGGGTGTAATTTCTTTACATTCCCAGTAAATATGGATCAAGGAGCCCGCTACATCACAGCCCCTCCAACGTGTCCCATTTAGCTCCCGGGAATAGTCTGGCCAATCTATTGGGGGAGTAATGCCACCTTGTTATCACTTTAAAGTGTACTTGCAGAAGATTGGTGCAAGACGAGACTTTTTGGGCTCCTAAGAAGGCTTTTGTCCACTGAGTCGGGGTAAATTTATGTTTAATATCTCTTTCCTAATCTAGTATATGCTTTCAGCCCATAATCTTAGCTAACAGGGCTAAAAGTAAGTGACAGAGTCTCTAAAAGTATAGCACTTGATGGCACATGACATTACTGATAATGCACAAAAGTGTTTCCGAGGATCTTGCACCTCATAAGGCTGTATTCACACGGGCGAGTGGGATTTTGTTCAGTGAACATCTGACCATTTTCCATGCGATCTTCATTGGCTTTTGACACACATTTTACTTTTCTTTTTTTTCCCATGTGATCGAGATAGTAAAATGCGTGAATGCATGTCACATGATTGCTGTTCATTTTTACGCTTTTTTTTTTTTTACCCATCATTGGTTTCTGTGGGGACCTTTGGTGCAAAAAATATGCAGAAAACTACAGCATATCCCTTTTTTGTTTGCACGAGCGAACTCAATGCTTTCTATTCTCTGCATATTGCTCACGTATATTTAACTTCCCCAAATATGTCCACATATTAAATGACAACTTACGTAAAACAATGGAGTCCCATCTCCCCCACTGTCTCCAATGCCCCCCGTCTATTGTTTACACTGAATACATGCGGCAGTCACAGAAGCTTGCTTGTAAGATCTTCATAAGATCGTCTCGAAATGGTTTTAATCGTGGATGAAACATATTTTGACTTTTTTTATTCTTCCACTCATGTACAAAGCAAATTCTACAGCTGACATTGAAAACTTTACACATCGGAGCCCTGGAGGCAATGCCGAGGGGTGATAAGCATTTAATTAAGTGCAGGATTTTGCTCTCAGTGTCCTGAATACATAACAAGCGGTTGCCGATAATACAAGAACTGTTTGTCTAAGCAAGGAATATAACTTTTTACTTTATTGAGGAGATATCCAGACCTTTTTGGATTACTACTGAATGAGATTGGAGCTTTTTTGCATCCAACATGCTTTTGTAGGGAGTGTTAGACCTGGCTAGCTCCCTGATGGACAGTTAGGCTGGGTTCACACTTGGCGTATACCCGTCGGAAATCTCGCGGTTTGGCCGCAGCAAAAACTGCGAGATTTCCACCGGGAGAACTGCCGCGTTTTAAGCCGCCGCGGCTTTGAAGCGGCCCGGCCGCTTGCTTTTCCGTTGCGGCCAGTGCTCCATAGAGGAGAGCGCGGCCGCGACGAAAATAAACAAGAAACAAAAGATAACCAGACATGCTGCATCTTTTGAAACCGCGGCTGCGGCGGCTGCAGTCGCAGTTTTAACCGGATTTACCGCAGCAGATTAGCCGTCCAGTGTGGACGAGATTTCTGAGAAATCTCGTCCACATGGCTGGCTAATCCCGAGATTAGCGACCGTGGGCGGATTTGCCGCGGCAAATCCGCGCTGTGTGAACCTAGCCTTATAACGGCGCTGCAAAAATAAGCAAACCAAACAGACTGAAACCTTTTCTTTTACACTTTATCACTGCAGGAAAGTAAATGTTAATACATGCCCACATTTAATTACCTGTGTATTAGGTCTTCATTCTTAAGAGGCGCTTGTTAAGTGCCAGGAAACTTGAAAGGCCAGAGCAGAGAACACTAATTACTTGAGAATGATGTGTTTTATCTCGCCTTGTTCTGTTCCAGTTATGATGTACTGCCGAAATGTTTGATTACAGGGGAAGAAATTGTGGCGTCTAATTGTTCATGGAAATTGGTCTTGTTTCTCATTGAAAGAACCCAAGGATTGGCGGAGTAAATTGATCAACAAACTCAGTGGCCTCCTTCCTTTTGTCTTGGCATCTTTAGATCTTTGATAGTTTTGATCATGATCATATAGTCTCTGGAGTGTAGCTTGATGCTCATTCGAGTATTAGCATACTCGATGGTGCTCGCTACTCAAGCGAGCATCACGCCGTGTTCGATCCCGTCCCAGTTTTGGCCCCTCCCTGCTGCTGACGTGGCAGATTTGCCCCCTCCCCGCTGCACACGTCAACGGTAGTTTGTGGCTTGCGGGAGAGAGAGAGGAAAATAAAAGCTCGGCAACCGGCGGGTCCCATACAAAAATGAGGTTCGTTACTCGAATAGAGCTCTCGAATTTTACGAAAAGCTCGACTTGAATAACGAGCACCCGAGCATTTTGCTGCTCGCTCATCTCTAATAGTCTCTCTTCATTCTTGGACTCGGTTCTTTACACCAGGGTTTTTGTTTTTTTTAATCGTTCATTACCTTAACCTTTCATGAGGGACTGATGAATGTGAACTACCTGCCCCAAAAGCTAGCTATACATGGTTCAATAATTCAGCACCATGTTCTTCCCGATTTGAATGTGTCTAATGAAAAGTAACCCTCGATCTCCTAGAAAATGTCCAACATGTTGAGATATATTCTTGCAGTTATGCAATACTTCCTAGAGGGTAGAGAAGGATCGAGCGACGCCAACTGCGATAGTTGTCTGTGAGACCTCTCAGCATATATACATCCATCCTTTGTTATCATTTTTCCTTTAATTCATTTTTTTAGTTTTAAAGTGATTTTCTCATCTCTTAAAGAGATGGTGTATCATTGAAATACGCCATGGCCTTATGATCAGGAATGTCCGGCCTGTGGGACCCCGACCGATCCAGAGAATGAACCAAATGCGGCTCTGGTATAGTATCCTTCTATTTTGAGGGGTGCTACATTGTTTGTTCCTTGCAATGGGGAGGTAAGGTAACAATATGGGGGCTACATGGGGATCGAGTTAACAGAACATACAAGGGAGCAAACTCAACTTTGTAATTAGAAGCGTTCAATCCTATGAATATGCACTCGAAGAAGTGACAAAAGGTGAACAAATGAAGTA
This sequence comes from Eleutherodactylus coqui, assembly GCF_035609145.1. Taxonomy (NCBI): domain Eukaryota; kingdom Metazoa; phylum Chordata; class Amphibia; order Anura; family Eleutherodactylidae; genus Eleutherodactylus; species Eleutherodactylus coqui. The sequence goes on along the minus strand of NC_089848.1, from coordinate 50,940,071 downwards.
AAATCCTCGAAGTAGTGAAAAGACACGGTAGCGTCACGTGGCACTTTTACAGGCGAAGACAGCGGCGAATGAGCCCTTGCGGTTTTTCTGTAGTTCCTATGGCGTAAGTCATAAGAGTCAATAGTAGAGCCCTTTTGCTCTCCCAGCAGCCTATCGCTGAGCTTTTTGTGGCACATGACACTATGCCTTGACAAATAATCTCCCCCGAAGCGTTGGCTGAACGACTGGACGAGTGCTGCTTAAACTGAATGATAAGTGAACGAGCTAATGATGGTTTTTATACCTGCTTTAAATGATGAACGAGAAGCGAACGATTCTCATTCATCGATCATTCGTTGCCTCGAATCTAGACTGAACAATTCCTTCACTTTTGCGTCAATTTTACGAACTGTAATCATTCCGTCTAAACACAGCATATGTTTTCCCTACACAATGATGGTGCCAGCCATCCGACTGTGCATAGACCATGCAGTCAGCTTGAATGGGACTATGCTGCAATACCAGGGGGACTGGGGGCTGCTGTGCGGGAGTACAACAGTGAGGGGGCACACAGAACTATGCCAGCAATGCATCCCCTTCATTCTCAACATCAGAAGTTGGGCCATAATTGATCATGAAGTGATTGCAAATCCTACTGATATGCCATCACTTTAACAGATGGGAAGACCCTTTTAAGTATATACCCTGTGTTAGGCAGTTCACATACTTTTCAAGCCATTCCTGAAGGACTTCCATGGGATGTACAATATATTTATTTTCCTTTTATTATTTGAAGAATTAGAGGTATTTTCAATCCAATTGTGGAAAGTTTTGACAAGTGTCCAACGAATGGAGAGCGGAGTTGCATTTTATACCAAGTATTAGTATAGATGTATGCCAGTTTAGAGGTAGTATAAGGAAGAGAAGCAAGATGTGAATCTGGCATACTTTCCGGTTTTTCCCTTTATACGTATAGCATTGCTTACCTTGATCTTCGGCATGCTACATTAATAGTGTAGGCACACTACGACCTCTGCACCATTTGCGTAGCCTGGCCATTGCCATTTACTTTCAATGTCCGTCACACTATACGAATAGTGACGGTGTACGGCGTTATTGCCATAGTGACCTAGCATGGTCATGGTGGCGATTGCCACACCTGTACTTGTAGATTCATATAGCTTATGACACTTGATCTCCCCCGGTGTATTTCTGTGAATGGTGATTGTCAAGTCTTTTTGAAATCACATAATAAGATGTCTGCGTGCAGCCTTGGGCCTTCTCAAGCTCCACGGATAAGACAGATAATTAGCTAACCATGTTGCGAAGATAAATAGCTAATCATTTTTGTCCTTACCCAATCATCCTGCTTACTTACATAATTCACGCATTTCTGAGACAGTTTGCTTTACTCTTTTAGGCCACATTTGTCTCGTTTTAATCTTTTCTTTTTAATGGAAATTGTTAAATAGGTTTTGCATATACCTTACAGTAAGATTGTACATGGATGTGGCCATATTCTTATTTTGTGTGCAATCTTTTAAAGAGGTCTGTTTTTTCATACTTAGGCTTTTAGAGAATTCTGAGTCAGTTCAGGAGTCAAATCAAAAAGAAGCTACAACGAGCGCTACTTACCCTGGAAGAACCGGCATGTCCACACACTACACTGCCTTTAGCTTTTTTTTTTGCAAAACCCCTTAAATGGGCTGAGGATAACACAAAATGACAAACTAAGCACTACTTACCAGTTAGATTTCCTTCTGGTCTAACTAAGCCGCCCGCTGTCTTCCCGCAAGCTCCTGCAGTGGTAACTCTCCATTCATTGGTCACGCGACTACTGCAGCCATTTACTGGCCTCGGTGGTCATGTGCCATTCTTGCAGCAGTGATAGCATTCTCGTTCCATGATAGCATAAGCAATAAACAGCATCTGACCACTGCAGGATCTTCCAGGCCCGAAGTAGGGGTGGTGGAAGACCGGAGAGGCTTCACTAGACCGGGAAGACATCTATCCTAAGAGTAGGGCATATTTTGTTATTTTGTGCCATCTCTTGACTGTTTTTTTGTAAATCTCAGAAAAATCTTTTAATTTTAGTGAGAACATGGTAATGCATTACTTCACCTGGAGTGGTTCTGCGCAAATATTGAATATTTGCTGTTGGATTCCCCCCCTCTCCGATTATGGGTGATTGCTGGGACCAGCAGAAGAACATCCTGTGACTGTGTCATTATCAGGAGACCATTCTAACAAACAACATGAATGATCGAAAATACTAATGTATGTTGTTGTTGTTGGCTGTTTAGTTGTTCGCGACCCTTAGCGTCCCTAAAGGCGAGCGCCCTCCATGTCTTTCGGTTTCGCACTGCTTCTTTCAGTTGTGTCATATCCATGCCAATATCAGCCTTGACAGTATCCGCCATTATGTAGTTTGGCGCCGGGTCTTCTTTTGCCACTGATCTCACTAAGCATTATAGATTTTTTTAGCACCTTTGCTCGCAATAAATGGCCAAAATATGTGAGTCTGAGTCCGGCCATCTTCCCCACCAGTGATATATCGGGTCCTATATGATTCAGGACTTCTCTGTTTGTTACTCTCGCTGTCCAGGGTATATGCAGCAGCTTTCGCTAGCACCACAGCTCAAACACATCAATCCTCCTTCTATCAGCTTTTTTCACAGTCCAGCTTTCACATCCATACATGGCTCTGGGGAAAACGGTGGTTTGCACTATCCTGCATTTAGTTACTATGCCGATATCCCTACTTTTCCAGATTTTGTCCATGTTTAGCATCACGCTTCACCCCAATGCTATCCTACACTTTACCTCTGGCATAGATTCTCCAGCCTTGTCACTTTTTGAACCAAGGAAGATGAAGTCTCTCTCGCATTCTATGACCTCATTGTCGATTTTGATTTGAATTTGGCCATTTTTTGCAGTTGTCATAATTTTAGTCTTTTTTTAGATTCAGGTATAGGCCCATTTTTTCACCTTCAGTTTTAATCTTCCACATCAGCTGCTTCAGACAGCTAATGTATATAAAGTAAATTATAACAAAACCCGAGCACTCACCGTAAGAAGCTGGTTCTTTAACAAAAAGTGCAAAAATAATTGTGTTAATTAATTGTATTCTTTTACCCTTCATCATCTCTAAAGACAGCATTTATCTCAGCACTTACTATCTGTCCTTTTTTTTTTTTTCTTTGTGAATGGATCCCGAAGGTATCAAATAGAAAAAGGACAGCTTCTTATCTAGCAAACCTCGTAAAACACACAACCTCTTTACTCCATTTACTCCATTTCAGATGTCATCTGACATCCACGTTGCAGCCTTTGTTTCCATTTCTGAGCCAAGAAAACTGGGTCAGTTAATCCAAGTAGAAAACGTTGTTTTAGTGAGTTAACTCTGTGTGATGAACTGCTGAAAAGAAAGTCTTCGGCTAGTACTTCACTGTGAACTTCAGAATCTCGTAGTCCACCCTGATTTACAACCACGAGCAAAAATCTAATTTTGTCTCTGTAACTTAACATTGCTTAAAAAACAAGTAAGTGTAATTTCCCTTCGCCCAGCGCCTCTAAATCATATTCATTTTTAAAGGTTTTCGATGTGAAACTCAAGGTGCTGGCAAAACTACAAAGTGCTGAAAAGTCATATAAATAATATATATGAGACCAGGGTCAAAGAAGGAGTTAAGACAGTTTGACCTCAGCTGACAAAAAGGCACCATTTAAGCCAACCTCCTAATTACTACGGTGGCTTGCCATTTAATACTGTGATCTTGTTTCTACTAAATCAGAGGAGAGCCAAGGAAAAGAAAAGTCAACCTGTCATATGATTGTAGGCAAGACAAAGACAAACACCTGGTAGTAGTTTATAGATGAGGCACCTTTGACTTTCTATTATCCTTTACCCGAACACATTGCCGTGTATGAAGTTAATGGTGTATTTAGAGGATCGGTCTACTCAATGGCCATCGAACCTAATTCAGTTTTATGTGTTCATATGTGCTTTAAAAAATACTTTATAAACTTTTTTTAACCTACCGGTTAGTATAATTCTTTCAGTCGTCCTGTACTTTTAAGTTGCGGAAAATTAAAGTCAGCCATTTTTTTAAGTGTTCCACTCTTACTGTGAAAGATGGGTAATAGCCAACATGGCCGCCTTTACAGCTCCCACAGTGGTTGTTGCCAAGGCTTTCCAAATTCCTGATCAGCAATTCTGCCCAGTTGTGCAACAGAGTGGGAGTGGTAGATGATCTATCACTGTATAATTAGGCAGATTTGCCTTTCGGGAGTTTGGGAAATCTGGGTAATAGCTCCTGTGAAAACTATAATTGTAAATGTCAATGTTGGTTGCCCCCCAGATATAAGTTGGAAACCGTTGAATAGATTTTTCAACAACTTAAAGAAGTTATCTGCTTTAGAAAGCCTATTTGAAAACACGGTATTCAGAGGTAGTAGTAAGGACCGTCTTATTTGGGGACCACCATCTATTAGCCAGAGTGCAGAGTGGCTACAAAGAGCGTTTCTGTCTTTGGAAGACGCATTACGTCCTTGATTTACATAAGAGGCTCATTGATTTCAATTAGTAACATGTTTCTACTTCCTTTTGGTGGCACTGCAAGGTTCCCCCCAGAGATTACAGGTGATTGCTGGTGGCCACAGCAGTGCGTACCCCTGCAATGATATTTGTGATATTGAGTTTGTGAGACAGTTCTCAGATTCCCACTCAAGAGGTGTAGGGGTCTGTTTATTTTCTGTTCTGTAAGGAACGGTAACGGTTAAAGGACCGGTAACAGGAACATTAAAGGATCTTTGAATGGTTAGCTTGCAAAAAAAAGGTTAAGAGGAGACTTAATAGCTGTCTACAAATATCTGAAGGGCTGTCACAGTGCAGAGGGATCAGCCCTATTCTCATTTACACAATGAAAGACTAGAAACAATGGGATAAAACTGAAAGGGAGGAAACAGATTAGATATTAGATAGTGAGGTTGATCAATGAGTGGAACAGGTTGCCACGGGAGGTGGTGAGTTCTCCTTCAATGGAAGTCTTTAAACAGAGGCTGGACAGACATCTGTCTGGGATGATTTAGTGATTCTGCATTGAGCAGGGGGTTAGACCCGATGACCCTGAAGGTCCCTTCCAACTGTATTATTCTATGATTCTAGATGTCATCGAAAGATTGTATCAAAAACTGGACAACCAATTGCATCTGAAAATAAGAGAGATAATCTGTACTTTATTTGCATCATAATTGACCCTAGAGCACCAAGACCATCATCAACCAGCTCAATTCTTCACTCTCATTGACTCGATGTAGTAAAATGTAAAAAATACATCTAGCTCACCTTCTAAACTATGACACTAGCTTGATTCGATGGCCCCACCCATTACCCTTGTGTCGCTGCATTCCCTTGAATCTAATGCTTTTTTGATGATCTATTGTACCTTTGATGAAAGTGACGTCTAAGAAATAAAATGAGCCGCGGCTGGTGAGCTGCCGTCACAGACTTTGCAATGACTGACTGTCCCCGGGGACAGAATCACTCAGTCTTGTAGAATGGGGTGACATTTAAGGAAAAACTGCAGAGGAAAATGTCATGCTTAAAAAATTAGGTTGGAACATGCTGGCGTCTGATTTATTTTTATTATAGGCCGGGTTGGAATAGTGATGGATGATCGGGCTTAGAAATGTTTGGTGAATTTTTCACATTTTGTTTTAATCAGAATAATCTAATTTTCCGTAGTATGGAGTCTATGGAAGCCAAGGCTAGTGAGGCCAGATGGATGGTTCTTACTTGTAAATCTCAGCAATAATCTGATGAAGCCAGCAGGAATGTAACAGATTTACCCCACACGCTCTTTTATTAAAACTATTTGCAAGTGTGCAAAAGGGAACAGATCTATGGCGGCTTATGCAAAAGAATAGACATCCGTCTTGTCTAACCTCATATACTAAATCAAGATAATTAAATTGTGACTGCTTAAGTATACCCAGTAGAGTCAACAGAAGAGCACGCCGTTAACTATATTTTCCCGGCTTATGTGTATACTGAATTCTAAGACATGCGATAGGTAGGTAGATTGATAGATCCATCCCGTACGTGGATTTTCGTTGGGTGTCTCGGAGTACATGTGAAGAAGTTTGTGTTTGTTTCGGAATGGAGGAGGGGATTTTCTGTTTTCATGTAAGGCTTCTAGGAATTGAGAATTCAGGTAGCAGAGGTGTTCCTGAAAAATAACTGTAGGAGTGACTCCCCAGTGAATCAGTTCCTTGTATCCGTGAATCCTTGGCAGAATGTCATAAGACTGCCCTAAATGATGTGTTTGTGCTCCACAAGCAGACATGGAGCTAAGTAGGTTCAGGAAAATTATCAGTCTGCTAATACAGTTATATTTCCAAAAGGCCAACAAACAATATCGCCGTGTTTTAATATTGAGGTACTGAATGTTAGAAATATAATAGACAGCAAATAAAAAGGATGATAAAATGTCACACAATTAATAGACATTTTTCACCTGCCAAAATAAGACATTATCTGCTAAGTTCTGGATCAGTCACATCAAATTTGATTATATTACCTGAGTGAAAATCATTTCTGCATGAAAAGACTTGTCTAGATGTTTACAATCCTTTAATTACATATATGATTACTTAAGCAGGGGCGTGGCTAAAGGCTCATGGGCCTGGGTGCAAAAGTTCATCTTGGGGGCCCCCCCAACTTTTCTTAATCCCTTAACGCAGAGCCATAACTTGAAGCTTCTGGGCCTCATTGCAAAACCTCTTACAGGGCTCCCAACTATAATGCTGGGCTCCCTATATGGAGAAGAGAGGCCTTATGGGCCCCTAAGGCTCCTGGGCCCAGGTGCAACCGTATCCCCTATAGTTAAGCCAGTGCACTTAAGGTTTTAACTGAACATTCCCAGTTGGGGGCTCTTGGTATTTCTTGATATTTTACCTGACGCTCTGTTCTTGTGGCATTCAACCAGATGATGGTGTCCTATGTAAAGGTCATGGATGTATGCGGAGAAGAAGGACCATCCTCAGTGGTACACATAGAAGAGAGGGGGCAGAATAGTAAAGATCAAATTGCCCATCTACTATGGTGCCAAACTTCTCTACACCATATTATACAATTTCCATAATACTTTGGCCAGTTCCCTACCCTCTTTTTTTGCTCCTTTGGAGAGAGGAGTTCTTGCCATCCAATAGCAAAGCGGGTGGGTTGAGCCCTCTATTTCCAAGAACCACATAGGCAACCTCTCAATCATGTCTACAGCCTTCGATATATTGGCCTCATTATGATGTTAAAGCGAAACTAAAAGGAAAACTAACGTTTTCTATGAGTTCCATCAGGGTGAAATTAGATTTCATAGGGCCCCATTGCAAAATGCGATGGGCTTCCACCACCCAACAACAGTATACTGAAACAGCAGTATAACTAGCAGTAATTAAAGGGGTTTTCTAGGGTCAAAAAATTGTTAACCATTAACAATGTTATAGTAGAGCAGTTGACCTAGTAGTTTTCTGTCGTTTTTAATTACATTCTGAATGGCAGGTTGAAAACTCGGTTTTATGGTTCCAGAAGCCCTGTAGTTTACTTGTACTTGAGGACATCCTGGCACAGATGCAATTATCATTGAGACTGTTGGTTGCTGAAGTTCCCGAGAGTCATCCAGTGAAGTCAGTCTGCTTCTTGGGTGGGAATGCCAATCTGATTCTTTCGTTTTTGTGGACAACTTGTCAAAAAAATCATAGAAAGCCAACATTTTTTATGGACGCAATGGAAAATTATAGTGAACCATAAAGATTTTAGGTGTTACATGTCTGTAACTGAAATCATAATAACCTGATTAGGTTACTGCAGCTTAAAAAAAATCATGGACACATCACAATTTTTTTGCAGACACTGGGAAAAAAGTGCACTATTTTTACGGGCTGTCTAGGAATTTAGGGACTGTTGGCAACTCTGTTCTGATTTCGGCTCTGTTGGCTAGAGAGCTGAACAGTGCATGCTCATTGGAAAGAGAGAAATGTACAGAAAGCCACCAACATGTAATTCATTAGAAAAAGGTTCAATGGCGGGACCTTACTTGGGTCTAGAACTCTAGTTTAATTTGCACCAAAAGACTGCCATACCTGTCTTGCACCAGATTTGTTATGTTTTTTAGTTGTAGTTTATGTTGTGCCTCACTAGACAGTTATGAAAAGTGTCTAGAAAAGTGGGCGTGGCTAAGAGGGGTTCCTAAAATGCACCACAATTAATAATGCTGTGTGCAATAATTTTGGCACAAAACATTGGTAAAAAGTAAGCCAACCAACAGATAGCATAAAAAGAGAAACATATCTCAAATTTCTAGCACAGTGTGCCAAATGTTTCACACAGTATGAATTTGGTGCATCTTCTGCCTACCTGGACTATTTTAAACCGTGATGGCGAACTCAATAAAAGAGTTTAAGAGGGCATGGACACCTTTCTTGAGCATTACAATATTACATGCTATAGTCACTGATTACTCCAGAAGGGTCGATGACCCAGGGATTATTGCATTCCTCTGGATCAACATTGTAGGGGTGGGGATGGGATAGGCTGAATTAGATGGACATATGTTGTTTTTCGTTACTATGTCTAAAATTAGAACTACTAATACATTTCCCCCAATGGTATTGCACTTGAGGCCCTCTTTAACTTCTGAGCCCAATAGCAGCTGTAAGCAGCTGTATGACTACTACAACTATAGTTGCATCCATGCATATTCAGGCCTCTTAGCTTATTGAGGAGGATAATTACACTGTCCTCCTTGCAGGCAGAGATGGTACTGGTCTAGCTTGTTATGATGCGTAAGCATTATGTGATTTTATTGGCATAGCTTTGAAGAAGGGAAAGTAGGGTAAGATCTAAAATTCAAGATGGTTTCTGATCAGAACCTGACGGGAGGCTTAATTGCATGTAAGTAAGTACAGTAGACATAAAATTAAAAACTTCAGATTACGATGGGCAATCAAGTGGGGGGAACAGTGATATAAAGTTTTTGCAGGTCACCTCATTGACACGCTCTACCATTATCCTCCTTTTAAGCCTAAAGTGGCTGAATCTGCCCAGAAAATGTAGATGCCGATTGAGGTTTTAGGGATCGAAGGTCACCATGGAAGGATACAATGGTAAGATTTTTATGAGTTCCACCCCGTATGGCATCCAAGTATATCTTCATTATATCTTATAGGTATCCGTTCAAATAGTTCGGCTGCTGTTTTCACATACTTTGAGATAGTGTTTAAGCCCACTAGCCAGTATCTGAAGTGTCTTCATCTTTCCTGCAGCAGTCAGAAATGACAGAAACAAGAAGAAGAAAGAACCCTCGAAACAGGAGTGCACAGAGAACTATGAGATGACAGCCGAGCTTGATGACCTGACAGAGAAAATCAGAAAAGCGCATCAAGAAACCTTCCCCTCCCTGTGTCAGTTGGGAAAATACACTACGGTAAGTTTTACCTGCTAATGATTTGGAAGCGCCGCACTCCAGACACCGATCTCACATGTAGGATTACAATTTCTTTTCATCTACCGCTAGTCATGATTTATGAATGTGATGGTTAGACTCCCATTACATGTTCTCCAGGAAGAAGATGAAGAAGATTTGGTCCAGAGATTCTCCTCTTTTATACTCTGCATATTCTCTACACAAATTTGTGCTCATTATTTGCTCTATCTTGTTCATTCAATCTCTGCTACTATTAACACTCAGACACAAGGGCATTGTTAGTTGGGGCTGAGCTTCAATAAGGGATCACTGATCTCTTCCTCTGAAGCCCAAGACAAAGTACCTTACGTAACGTCAAGCAGTAGCCAGGTCTGTGTTCATAGGCATTCGTGTTCTGGGAGATATATTGTGTTCTATTTATTTATTTTGTTTACTTGCTTGTTTTTTTTTATTTATTTTTTGCTGCGTGATTTTTTTTTTTTATTTACCCAATTTTCAAATTTGTTAAAAAAGATCATTTTGCAAGATGAAATCAGGATAAAGTTGAGACATTTTGTTAATACTTTACATTGTACTGATTTTTCAGCTGCGTTCTATATTTTTGAATCCACCGCAGAATCCTTTTTTCTTTTTTGCAGCGGATATCTCAATGACTGCTGCTTTGTATTCTGGAATGTCTTCACTTGACAACACTGAACAGTCATGGGATGTAGGAAGGCCTAGAACAACTGCATCATATAAGCTCATTTTATGGGCGAATGCACACAGGTGGATTTGAATTGCGGAAAACGGAGCGGGCGTCCGTCTCCGCAGTCCGTGGCAAATACCACCCATAGCGTGCAATGCAAAAGTGATTCTTCATGCACACGAGAGGAAACCAATTGTGTTTTCCGCTCGCGGATGAAAAAAATCGCAGCATGCTCCATTTTCCTGCGGATTCCGCACGGACAACTTCCATCGAAGTCAATGGAAGCCGTCAAACCTGCTATTGACATTGCTGACGGGCCGCGGATTCCATGGGAAAAGCAGGAGTTTAAAAAAAATCTGTACTGCGCATGTGCAACGGCAAGCCGTGCGGACCATCCGCGGTATAGAAAGAAGAAAAAGAAAACAGGTACGCTGCTGCCATGGCCGGATTCCGCATACGTAATCCGACCTGCCCGTGTGCATGCGGCCTAAGGGTGAACTCACATCTGTATTTTGAGTCCTCTTAAAATGGATCCGTTTTTAATTGAATTAGGACCAATTGTAAACTGAAGTAGAACTGATGTATTTATTTCCTCTTTAAATGGATCTGTTTAAATATAAAAAAAATGGAGCAGATATAACAGTTTGACTTCAGTTTGCAATCCGTTTCTAGTGAGTTTTAACCTGTCCCCTAGCCCCTTATCTAGTGGCCTATTGGTTTAGGAGTATATATACACAATAGATACAGCTAGTCCTCACATGCATGCAAATACCTTGTTTGAGGTAGAGCAGATGGATATGCCGGTCACGATGTACGCTCAACAAGATGTTTACTCTGGGAGGTCTGCCAGATTGCCTCCTCCAGGCCAGCAACAATAAGCTGTACACACTTCTGGGCGCTGCTCCTCTTTGGTCACCCGATGTATGGTTTTCAGCACTGTTTGCACGTGTCTGCTACAAAACAGATCAGTTCAAGATGAAGGACAGACTGAACCAAACGGATAGCTTCATGATCGCTTCCATCTGCCATAGACTTCAATGCAAAAAAAAAAAACGGAAAGGTGCTTTTTGTCTGGTTTCTTTTTTGGGGGGCCGAAAAAAAAGGGCTGCAAGGATAGGTGATAAAAGTCTGATCGGTGGGGTTCTTACTGCTTTTCACTCATTTTTATTGGATTTTATAATAAACAAAGAATAACAGAAAGTTGACATATTTATTGCATTAGAATACTTTAATTACTTTATGGCAAAAGGGGTCTAATAGGGAATGGAGGAAGGTTTAAGACATGGGTTATTTGGAAGGCTGGGATGTGGAGGGATTTGTATGCTAGTGAGTTGAGGGACGATTTGTCATCCATATGTTCCATTTGGATATAAATGGATTGAATGTTCCACTTTGGGCTGCCAGCATTTTTTCAAAGGTGCAGTTGGTCGAGACTATAGAAGGGTTCTCACTTCTAAGATCTCCGCCAATCCCGAGAATTGAGGTCCTGTGTCTTCCTCTCCTCCTCACTGAGAGCTCACTGCACCGCCTCTAGTGAGGAGGAAATTAAATGGAGCAACGGTCCCACATGTGCTGAGACGTTCCACTCATTTTCAGTGAAACAGATCCAATACTTTAAAAGTTGATTATGCTCTATGTGATTAGCTTAGCACACCTACTCAATTTGCATAACCTGACCTATGAGTAGCTACGCAAAGAGCAAAACACGCCGAATCGTTTGGTGCGTTCGATGCACAGATCAAACCCCCCTAAACTTCAGCTTGGTGAATGTTACATCTGTCAGCCCCATTGAAATGAATGAAGCTGCGCCGCACATGCGACTATCACTCCATTGACATCAGTGTGAGTGGGTGCAGAAAATCCATAGTGCAGAGAAAAGGGGGCACGTGACTTCCGTTGGGGTCTCAGCGCTGAGCTCCCCTCTGATTAGACTTTTTCACCTATCCTATGGATAAGTGATACAAGTCTATTACGGTACAAACCCTTTAAGAATAACACTCTTCAAATTGTTATCTCATAAAGCCTATCCTAAGGAGTGGTCGTCACTGTTTTTTTTTTTCCTGGAGATCTTCTTTATTAGGCCTATCACTTTTTACTACCAACTACCCCAAAAAATGTGAACAAAATGATCAATTTTTAGAATTTTGAATCATTCTCTGGAGAACTCGGTATGTTTTTAGAACTACTCTCACAGTGACCTTCATGAAAAGCAACAGTAACCATTCAGGTTATTTCCCAGAAAGTATGGATGTGTGACATTCCTGAGAACGAGCAGTTGTATACGGTATATACGTGTGTGTGTCAATGCCGTGATTGTGCCTGGCACTAACACACAAGCGCACATAGAATGACCTCCGTCAGGAAACACAACACCGTGCCAGCTCAAGCACTGAGCAATAGATGTTGGAGATAGAGTTTGCCATTCTCATTTTGCAAGCTATAATACTCTCTGGATTGTGCTCTGATACGTAAGCATGAGGTGTAATCAAGAATTTAAAAGCCTAAATTATTCAAGTTAAATGCTAGTGAAATGCCAGCACCGTGCTTGAGTTCCACTTCTTGCAATACGGAACATTATTTTGCAAGGGTAATAATTTATTTAAATAGGAAAAAAAGTGTCCTTTGAAGGCGCACAGACAGTCTACAGATTTTAAATGAAGACACAGATGAGCTTGTGTAATGTAGACAATGACCGATGTCTTAGACTTTCATTTATCATTGATAACAGAGATTATTATATTTTCAAAGGAAGTACATATTCCTGCGATTGTTAATTCTTAGGAAGCCATGAAAATTCAAAGATGTGACCGTAACAAAAACTGCTGAGATCGGAGAACCCCGCAATACGTTTCTTCCAGTTGTCACTGCTTATTCTTCCTTTTAGTCGAAACAGTCATGGTAGGCATGCTGTTAAAAGGAAGGCTGAGAGGAGACTTAAAGGAGATGTCCCGCGCCGAAACGGGTTTTTTTTTTTTTAAACCCCCCCCCCGTTCGGCGCGAGACAACCCCGATGCAGGGGTTAAAAAAACCACCCGCACAGCGCTTACCTGAATCCCGGCGGTCCGGTGACTTCAATACTTACCGCTGAAGATGGCCGCCGGGATCCTCCGTCTTCGTGGACCGCAGCTCTTCTGTGCGGTCCACTGCCGATTCCAGCCTCCTGATTGGCTGGAATCGGCACGTGACGGGGCGGAGCTACACGGAGCCGCTCTCTGGCACAAGCGGCTCCATAGAAGACTGCTGAAGACCCGGACTGCGCAAGCGCGGCTAATTTGGCCATCGGAGGCCAAAAATTAGTCGGCTCCATGGGAACGAGGACGCTAGCAACGGAGCAGGTAAGTAAAAAACTTTTTATAACTTCTGTATGGCTCATAATTAATGCACAATGTACATTACAAAGTGCATTATTATGGCCATACAGAAGTGTATAGACCCACTTGCTGCCTCGGGACAACCCCTTTAATAGCGGTCTACAAATATCTGAAGGGCTGTCACACTGCAGAGGGATCAACCCTATTCTCATTTGTACAAGGAAAGACTAGAAGCAATGGGATGAAACTGAAAGGGAGGAGACACAGATTAGATATTAGACAGTGAGGGGGATCAATGAGTGGAACAGGTTGCCACGGGAGGTGGTGAGTTCACCTTCAATGGAAGTGTTCAAACAAAGGTTGTACAAATATCTGTCTGTAATGATTTAGCAGAGGCGGGAGGGGGGTTGGACTCGATGACCCTGGAGGTCCCTTCCAACTCACCATTTTATGTTTCTATAAGTAACAGGAATTAATGCAGAGGTGAAGCTTGTGATTTTTGGGAATCTACTTATGTGTTACATTGATGGTCTGATAAACCTAGAGTGGAAAGAACAATGGAAAGTATATTCCAAGTCTCTAACATAGGTTCCTTTACACACGGTAAGTATCGCCCATGTAATCGCTGGAAACAGCCCATGTACACACCGATAGGGCACTGAGCAAGAAATTGTTCAATAGTCGCTAGTCGCTTTGTTTTATCCCACTTAAATGAAGCAACTAATGAGCGATTTCTCGCTCAGTGTAAACAGGAGTCGTTCATCTATTAATTGCCGGTTTGCCGGGAGTACCGACAGACAGCTAGTAGAAATCTCCGGCATGCTTCACCTCCATTCATTCAATGGCTCTCGCTCTTGAACAATAGTTGTTGGGATGGCTGTTTTGAGTTTGTGCGCCTGACATTTGTCTCATGTAAAGCCCCCCTTACTTGCGTTATGGACGTTGATTTTACAGGTATGCAACATAAAATATTTTTAGTTTAGAATTTGAACTCGTTTCCAGTGCTTGAAACTGGTTAGACGTGATAGAAAGAGTAGACTACAGATGGACGTTGTCCATGTTGAGGGATTCTGTCTGAATCTGTGGTAAAGCTGACTACGTCGGGTCCTACAATGGGGACTTTATCTACATTTGTATAGAGTTTGAACAGCTCCCGTTTTGTTGTTTCAAATTAGTCAGCAAGGAAGATGGTTGCTCATGTAGGAAAATTCCTTCTTACCAATTACCATTAACATACCTCCAAACTTTTTGGATGGAGAAGGACAAACACTTAAGGTTCATTGCATGACAGATCCATTTTCCCATCCAAGAGGGTTGTCTTCTCTGCATTTGGATATATATATATAATATGCCCCATCCAAATCAGTTTCATTAAGCCTGAGGAAGGGACAATAGAAAATCCGAAAGCTCGCTATAACATCATGTATTTTTGTTAGCCATTAAAAGATATCATGTCTACAAGATTACTTGGTTTCTCCTACCGAGAACAATCACACTTTTCTCTACTGACCAACACGGTACCAAACCTTTTTTTTTCCTTCCATCCATATCAATACACTTGAATGTTTTTAATTTATTTATTAGCAAAGAAAAAAATTCGGATTCTAGAAATGTTTGCATTACAAATAGCACCGTATGATGGAATAATGTGAAAAATGGGGTCTCAGGTACAGTTAGAAACCATACAAATAGTTTATGGAGTAATATGGTAAGTTTATTAATGCAGATCTATGACCAAAGTTCAAAAATAAGGACTGTTCCTCCAAACCAGGGACACTTTACCATTACTATAAACTGCAAACACCCTCCCTTTAGTTGAGATTACAGCTGCGGAGTTTCATACTACTACATGTTGTGACATTTCCGGTGTGTAGGCCATTTGAATAGGTAGAGCCAATATGAAGTCCATCCAAGAAGTTTAATGGAAAGAACAGCACAGCACAGTGATGTGAGTTATTAATGACTGCAGAGTTAATCCAGGACATTTCTGTAACGTGGTCAAATTAGATTAATTCTTGCAGTTTACCTATTTCCGCTAAATAAAAGTTTCTGGTTTATACCATGGCCAACTTCCATTCGCCTCATTACATATTTTGCCCTCTATCTACTCACAACACTGATACCAAATAGTCAGGGTTACACAATATGAATATAGATAATTTAGATAAACATGATTGGCCCATTAAAGCGTAACCTTTAATAATTTAGAGAAAAATATTGGTGATTGTATGAAGGACCAAAGACAACTAATAATGACTAATAATCATAAGCGATAGCATAGTCTTGGGCAACAAGAATCAATGATCACAAAAAAAACAGGTCAGTAAAAGTTAACAAAGGTGGATCTAGGTAACAATAAAGGGAACGTTAATAAATAACAAGAGTCCGTTGGGAAAACACTCTTCTCATAAGAACCTTCTATCCCTTAGAATGAATATCCTGAAAAGAGCGGCCCAATATTGGGACCTAACTAACTCTAACATGCCCTACATAGTAAGTTGTGGGCCTCCGCGATTCTCTATATTCTATTTCATCAGCGGACTATATAACTGGATAAGTGATCCATAGTAAACCAGTTGCTCCCACTACACAGATAGTAAGCCCTTTACAACACATAGGATACTGGTATCTGCACCCACATGACGCTCCACTCAGCTTCAACTATTTGTTGAGTATTGTTGGTCTCTTTGGTGT
The DNA here is from genome assembly GCF_035609145.1 of Eleutherodactylus coqui. Lineage (NCBI taxonomy): Eukaryota > Metazoa > Chordata > Amphibia > Anura > Eleutherodactylidae > Eleutherodactylus > Eleutherodactylus coqui. The sequence goes on along the minus strand of NC_089848.1, from coordinate 50,923,917 downwards.
TTGCTTATATGTTTTATGTGTTCTGCCTAGTTGTAAAGCCGTTAATATACCAGCATATGGGGACACAATTGTTTAATCTTTAGGACATTTTGGGTACCAGTGTGGCGCTGCTCTTTTTAGGGCATTAATTCTGCTTTGATATAAGGAATGAGAGATCGGGTCCTACAGGAGGAATAGTTTTCCATCAGATTGTTATTTTTTCACTTTCCCATTATTATCATTTAGCCCAATCTTTGCTACTTCTTACTATCTGTTTTTATGTTCATAGTTGTTGCCTATGATTTTGCTTAGGCCCAATATCCACTTGCATGCACAGATTCCTCTGCTGAATCCCACAGTGGTATCCGTGCGTGCCCGCGGACATGAAGAGGTAAAATCATTGTCTTACCTCTCTGGATCTTGCGCGGATCCTCTGTTGCGACTGGATCTTCGCAGTGCTCTTTTTTTTTTTAATCTCCTGCTTTTTCGTGGCCCGTCCACAGTGACAGCTGCAGGATGTCCACAGATCGGACGGCTTCCATTGACTTCAATGCAAGCCGTCGGAGCGGGATCCGCAGGAAAGTGGAGCATGCTGCGATTTCTTCCACACACCGGGAAAAAAAAATCACATCCACATACTTTTTACTGTCCTGCGGACACTAATGCATCCCTATGGGCGGCTTGATTTGCGGATCTCCCGCACAGGTTCCCGCTCGGATTCTGCAAATCAAATCCACCCGGACATTGGGCCTTATGAGTTGTTGTTATTATTATTATGTTTTTGGTCCTTTTTGTTTTGGGAATTACTGATTGTATTTCTAGGTATTTAATATTTATATCTTGGTTGCACATGTTTAGTGCTACTGTATATACTGTATACTCCATCTAACCCTCTGAGGGAGCAGTCATCTTTTGGTGTGTTACAAAGTACGTGTTTTATATGGTAGAAGACATCAAAATGCATCAATGCAGTTCTATGCACAGCCTGTCGTCGTCCTTAGATAAACACTCCAGCCGTACTTTTAGAAGCCATCTTTCTCTCTACTTGTCACCTATATTTACCTAAGATTTCTGCATCTTAATTTTTGATGAACTGGATATCTCTGTAGTGATTGTTCAGTGGTGTAGTGCATCTGCAAAGTAGCTTAAAGAAGCATTACAGCAATCTTTTCTTTTTTTGCCAAAAAGTAGGATTAGGCTGCTCCTACATCTGTGTCGGGTTCCGGTTACCATCTCCAGCGGGAAAGGGGAATCGCCTGGGTGAACGGCTCCGTCTGATGATAGAACCGAACAGACACTATTAACTATAATGGGGTCCATTTGGTTTCTGCTCAGCTGCCTGGCATTTTACTGGAAGAAAAAGTGCTGCATGTAGCGTTATTTCTTTCAGTATTTTGTGCCAGATCTATGACAGAACCTCTGCATGGACGTTCCAGCGCACATATGAAGGCAGCCTTAAAAGCACTGAGAAATACAACCATAGTCTCCATTAATGCAGTGTGATGGCTTAAGAAAAGTCTTGGATCAGACTGAAATGCTACTATTTGACATTTGTGGTTGTTTTTGTCAGGTTTGTGCTGCTGGAATGTCTTGTTCTTCAGGGTTCCAGGAGCACACCTTCACAGGTGAGGGATATTTTGGCTGGCTGGGTGTAGTTTGCTCTCATCAGCCAATCCCCAGGGCCTAAGCTCATATATAAATATGATTAGTTAGTTAGTGAATTGGCCAAGTCACTTAAGCCGCGAGCCCAGCGATCAAGGGTCCTTGTGTCTTGCGGTCCCTAACCTAACGAGACACATGCTCCAGCAACACAGGACACAGTTCACACAGCAAGCAGCACCGCAAAGGTAGCAGAACACAAGTCACACAGCAAGCTGCAACAGAAAGGTTACAGGACACAAGTCACACCGCAAGCTGCAACACAGAAGGAAACATGACTACTCACACTGGAGACCAAACAGACACTGACGGGGCCTGTATTTTTATATGAACTTAGACCCTGGGGATTGGCTGACAAGAGCAAACCACACCTAGCCAGCTAAACTATCCCTCACCTGTGAAGGTGTGCTCCTGGAAACCTGTAGAACAACAGAATCCAGTAGCACAAACCTGACAGTTTTCAATACATTTTTCATCTATTTGAGCATCACTTTCTGAGTGCCAGGTTCTTCTTGGAAATTGTCACAAGGAGTAAGATTCTATCTATCCTCAGAGTGCCCTGCAACCTTGATACAACATAGTGGAGACAGACGTCCTTTCTACACAGGAGAGTAAGCTCTGGACTGGTGGTCGGACTGGGATGAAACAAATCACACTGCTAGTAAACTAACTAGTGATTTAATATATTTACTTTAGGTTGTCTGGGCCCCAGAACTGAAATCTACACCAGCTACGAGCTGGCAAAGCTTACAGTGTAAATCTTCGAAAAGTCAAAAAACTTTTGGCACTTCTGCCAAAATTGTGAATTTTGTATGCCAGAATATTGGTACAAGAAAATTAATGCATTCCATCCTATATCCCCCCCCCCCTCAAAAAAAATTGCCAAACTACCTCTTTAAATGAAAAAGGAAGAAACAACCCCAGAAGTTTATATTTTCCAACATTTTCTGCTTGGTGGATGTCATGCTTGGCTACATATCCTTAGCTAAATTAGATATAAAACTTACATGAGATTTTTCTGCAGCCCAGTTGGCTTAATGCTTGACAGGGTACATAAATGTGTTATACATATATTAATCTAAAAGCAGACAACCACTAGTCAGTTGCCCCAGAACCGCATCTACGGTGTGTCACAATTCATCAGATGCTCCTAGTATTGGATGAATATCTCCATCATTACAGTTATTATACACCTCCGCTATTTTCAAACACAACTTCAACACAGCAGACGAAGGCCAGGTCAACTTTTTGTAGCATGTAGATGGCCATGAGTTATTGCGACCATCATGCAACCACAATGTCGGTACACAGTGGCAAGAATTCCTAAATCATAATCTTAAATCTGCTATTATTTGTAATCCGCAAGAGTTGTATCAATTATAATTGTGCTTTTACACCGTGTAATTATAATTTTGCAAGAAAATAAGTGAATTGTAACAACTTATTTGGAAGCTATTCTATACTTCCCCACTTACTCAGCAAGGGTGTTGTATATATGGTGCCATTTCTTCATTTTTCTAAACTAAGGAAACGTTCCCAAAGCATTTTTCACTAATAATTGGGATTTTCTCTGGGAGTGTCCATTTGACAGGGTTTCTGTTGTATTTGGAGGATAGAAGAGCGCACTAAACTATGTTGTTCTTTACTCCAAATAGAACGTAAACAAACAGCACCAAAATGATGTCCGTTCAATAACAGTGAATGGAACTATTACTTTCCATGCTGTTTTCGGCATCTGTGAAGTAACCCTCCGTCGGAATCCCACAGTGTAGTGAAAAGTGCTGTAGAAATGCTCCCTAATAGATCAACCACCAAACTTTAGAACCACCTTGAGAAAGTTTAATTTTTAGGATAGTGTGGCAAACATGACAATATGAGAAAAAGATTTCAGATCTGGCAGTTTGTAAAACTGCAAAGAGTTAAAGGTCTTAACTTGGATTAGGAAATGGTGTAATTTTTCCAGAAATGGGTCAGTAGGAGTATAGTTTCCCCTTGTGGAGAGCACCTAGAAAGTTTGAGGAGACTTAACCCTTTGCAATCCATTTTTGGATTCAGGGTTTCCTAGGGGGCTAACTCTTTCTGCCATTATACAATGGCGCCATCTGCTGGCTAGAGCCAGTACTGCGGTATGGGACATGCTGAAGAGGCCCCCGACAAGAGAGCGGCCAGTGATCTATAGTAATAATACCCTGCTGAACGTCTTCCGACATCGGAGCTGTACAGCCTTCAATCAGAATATCTTCAGACATCAGACAGTGGATTGAAAAGGGTTAAAAGGCCATGTGGCCATGCAGCTCCTCTGGGGACGTTGGTATACAAATGGGAGATGTTACAATGCCTCAGCAGCGCCACCTATTAGAAGGTTGCTTTCCTATATGTTAATGTCTAGGATTTTAACAGGCCTTGTAACATGAATGGGAATATAAACCAAAACCAAATACCATAACAGAAACCTACTATACCTTGATGAGGGGCAAAACCCCTGAAACAGCTGTCTGTGTTTGGTTAACCTTTCCTTCCTGAGACAATCCTGTTTTTGGTTTATATTTTCAGTCATGTTATAAGGCCTTTTAAAAGGTCGGACATTGACTTGTAGGATAGATACCTTCTAATATGTGCTGCATTGTAACATCTCCCATTTACATACCAAATTTCCTAGAGGAGCATTGCATGGTCTTCTAAATCTCTTCACACCTTCTATGTGCTCTCCATAAGGAGAAACTGTTCCTCTCCAGTCCCACATCATAGGCTTCTCACCGAGCCAGCCAGAAACCTACTGCGCGCTGATGAGAGGCATGAGCCCTGATTAATCTGTCTGTACACCGTTATCTTTTTCTTTTGGAGAAGATTCTGGCTTTGGCATAGATTCCCAGTCACTGTTACAAGGCCTGTTAAAAAGGTCCGACCAAGGGCATAACTATAGGGGATGCAGTTGCACCCGGGCCCAGGAACCTTAGGGGGCCCATAAGGCCTCTCTTCTCCAAATAGGGAGCCCAGTACTATGAATAAAGCATTATAGTTGGAGCCCCTGTTAGAGATTTTGAATTGGAGCCCAGAAGCTTCAACTTACGCCTCTAGTCCGACATTGACTTGTAGGAAATCTACCTTCTAATAAGTGGTGCTGCTGAGATATAATTCCATCTCCCATTTTTCAGAAATAGCGCCTCTCTGATGTATGGATCATATGTGGTAATGCAGCCTATAGTCTCATGCAGTCCATTTAGACAGACAGACGCATCGTTGACTTCTTCAAAGGAGCATCGATCCGTATCACTGTACGAGCGAATGTGAAAGACTGAACGAGCGCTGTGTAAACCCAACGATAAGCAAACGAGCAACGATGCCTGCATAACATGAACGGCAAACGAAAAGAGAATGATTCTTGTCCGGTCGTTGGCTGCATGTAGACTGAACGATTCATGCACTTTCGCTCATTTGAACGCTAATCATTCCATCTAAAGGCACCTTTAGCCCCAGATATGGCACAGACTTTTGTTTTAATCTTATACAACCGTCTTAAGGATCAGTGACTTGTTTCCCTTTACAATGTAACAACTCTCTTAGAGGAACTAGGATGTACTTGAACCGGCTAGTAATACTGTATGAAAAAAAGAATCTCTAGCTGATAAATGATCGTCCCCTTGCCATAAGTGATACATGCAAAAGACTTCTGTCGCTTGTGAGTGTCACGAGACCTAAATGAGATGCACTAAAATTAGAGAGGAACCCACACCCCCCTTCATCTCTGTGGTATTTCCTTAGATGAGGCGCTAGATTACAAGAACAGATTACCTGGGATCTAGATGCCTCCCCTCCTCTGTGTCTGTCTTGGAGGGATGGTTATTACATTTGCATTTTGTGTGGGATACTGTGCATTATCTGTAATAGAATATGTGTCAAACTCAATGGCATGATAAAGTAATCTCATATAATACTGATGAATATTTTGTTCACACTTGCTGCTTTCGTGCAATGTCTTTTTTTCCAGATGGATAAACTATTGCCAAATGATTTCCTGCTGTAGGCTCTGCATTGTGTGTATCTCTTTACCATGCACTATTTCTATGGACTGGATAAACTGGCTATTAAATTTAATTACAGCCCGAATGACTGCACATCTTGATTTTTCTTTCCCTTCCCTGATCTCATTTCCTCTTGATGGGCTGCATTTTGCCCAGGTCTTTCAGGATTAAATAAAATAAATCTGAGAAATGTACAGGCTCTCCTTACTTGGAGGAATGTCTTAAAGGGCACCGAGGCGGCCGTTAACCTGCAACCCTCCGATTTCGGTACCCAGAGCCTCGCGCATTGATAAATCTCATGACAGAGGAGTCCTTAACCCGCACACTCTCATCACAAAAGCTTTGATTTTTATCAGCCGCCATGGCCGAGGTACGGGATGATGGAAACGACAGGTTTATTCTAGCAGGAAAGGCAAAGTAATTGTTAGTGAAGCCGTTTCCATACATCCGTCTTGCACTGATCTTGACACGCCAAGACCTCTAACAACTGGGCAAAGGCAAGTTTATACCTAGCGCTATCATAATAATAATAGACCTAATATCTGAAGCACTTAGTCACATAGATGGATGGGTTTAATGCCGGCCGAGTCAAGCATCCCGCTTCTGCTCACTGGTATTTAAAATTGCATTTCGCATTCTTGCTTTACTTAATAAGGCATATTAGATAACATAAAACAAGAGGAAGCACATAGCAAGGACGTTCGTTGTCGCGGGTACATCTTGCTCCGGGGTACATTTTCTAATTGCTTTCTGTGGATGACGGTGAATTCTGCTTCTTTACTACCATTTGAATTTTGAATTAAAGGTGATTTCATTCCGCTGTCTGGGGATTTATATCGATAGAGTTAAGAGGACTAGAGACGTGCGCCGCTCTAATGTACAAATAGGACACTAAAAGTTGGTCCCTGAACACTGATCTCATAAACTCTGCCGTTAGGGAGAAATCGCTGGTTTCATAGGCCAGGGCTATAAATTGACTTTCCTTCAAAGACTTTCCGAGCACGGTATTTAATAGATCGGACGGGACAGGGTGACTTTTTGGGGGGGTATATACCCCACAGCTGTACCATTCTTATTGGCTTCCAGTAGGGTAAAGTGGGCAGGTTTTCTGTAGCCACAGAAAATAAGGAATAAGTACGCGTTCCTTAAGGCTGGATTCACGCGAGTGTATGTGTATTTGCACGCAAATGAGCATAGCACTTTTGCGTAGAAATCGCTACTTTTTTTTGCATGGGCATCGGCGTATTTTACTGTACTTTTAGCACGCCACAAGAATACAAACTGATGCTCCTAGCTATGATTAGTCTAATGTGTTCTTTTTCTGTGAAGCCGAATGGCGCATATGCGCAATACAGATTTCCCCGCGCCGTTGATGACGCAGAATCTGCGACCATTGCAGAATTGGCATTACGGAATGGCCGCGGGTCAGACGGCTTCCATTGACTCCAATGGAAGCCGTTCATGCAGTTCCCACACGCAAATGGAACATGCTGCGATATTTCCTCCGTGAGCAGAAATCGCTATTGATTTCCGCTCGTGTGGAGGAAGCAGAGGATCTCCATAGGAAATAAGGGTCGGTATATACTGCGGATTCACGGTGCAGACGCTGACCGCGGAGTCCTCAGCAAATATCTACTGTGAGCAGGAGCCCTACTGCCAAAAGTCCCGTGGGATCGCGGGAATCTGAACGATAATCGTTCGGTGTAAATGGCCCATAATTCTGGTAAGTACTTTAAAGGTGTTGTGCCAACATACAGAAGCCCTTTCACAATGCAGGGTCCGAGTTCAACAGCTGATCGCTCTGGTCCCACTTTTGGCTCCCACGGCAAACAGCTGGCTTTGCCAAGGGATTACATAGCCATTTTCCTGCAGCAGTTGCCACAGGGCTAATGTAGTGTAACAAGACGGCCATTCATGTAAATGGCCATCTTGTAAAACAAAGATGGTAGAACGGCCACTATTTTGGGTCATGAGGGGGTCCCGAGCAGGGGATCCCGGTCTAAGATGCTCATATGCACAACCTCTTGGTATAACCTCTTTAAATGCTTTGCTGAATCATTGCCAACCGGTAGTTGCTCATCTGTAAAATTGACATTGAATATATTTGGTTGCCCTATTTCTCTGTAGGTATGATTTAAACATCTTAATATTGGTGTCCATGTAGCTCAAATATTCTGCAAGGTATTGGAAAAATACCCCAGGCTTTTTATTGCTCTTATATTAAAATGTGAATCAGGAATTGGCATTGTTCTTCTTCTAGCGAATGAGGCATTCAGAAATCACATCATAAATCTTGTGTCCATAAACTGCTAACAATGGTTTATTACTGGTGTATTCTTATTTTTACTACTTTTATATCTTTGCATCTATTTTCCCTAGAAGGTTGTGCCTTTCCCATCAACCCATTCAGCACACCAATCACTCTTGCTGTCATAACTGACTGACTTCATAACTGCTGTGACTGACCCTACTTCAGCTGCCCCAACCCTCACCCTGTCTGTCTTTGTTCCCTTTCAAACTTTTTATGAGGTGGTCTGTATATATATGGAGCAGGATCACTAGCTGGATCCTATTTAGCCAAAAATGACTTTACTAGAGAAAGCATGTGGCGCTTTCTCCAGGCTGGAACAAAACAAAAGGCTCAGAGGGTCATCAGTTGGACACCGAAAGTCGTCAACTCAAGTTTTGGCTTCTTTGTAACATATATCACTCATTATAGACATGTAGCTAGAATTGTAATAAAGTGGCAATATCTATCTCATATCTATCTATCTCATATCTATGTCATATATATCTATCTCATATCTATCTATCTCATATCTATCTATGTATCTATGTCATATCTATCTATCTATCTATCTATCTATCTCATATCTATCTATGTCATATCTATTTATCTATCTATGTCATATCTATCTCATATCTATCTATCTCATATCTATCTATCTATCTATCTATCTATCTCATATCTATCTATGTCATATCTATCTATCTATCTCATATCTATCTGTCATATCTATTTATCTATCTGTCATATCTATCTATGTCATATCTATCTATGTCATATCTATCTATGTCAAATCTATCTATGCCATATCTATCTATGTATCTATGTCATATCTATCTATCTGATATTTATCTAATATCTAGCTGTCTAGCTATGTCATATTTATCTATGTATCTGTCATATCTATCTGATATTTATCTAATATCTAGCTGTCTATCTATGTCATATTTATCTATGTATCTATCTCATATCTAGCTATCTCGTATCTATCTATGTCATATCTATCTATGTATCTATGTCATATCTATCTATCGATCTATCGATCTTATATCTATCTATGTCATATCTATCTATGTATGTCATATCTATCTTATATTTATCTAATATCAAGCTGTCTATGTCATATCTATCTATGTATCTATCTCATATCTATCTATGTATCTATCTATCTCATATCTATCTATGTATGTCATATCTATCTGATATTTATCTAATATCTAGCTGTCTATGTCATATCTATCTATGTATCTATCTCATATCTATCTATGTATCTATCTATCTCATATCTATCTATGTATGTCATATCTATCTGATATTTATCTAATATCTAGCTGTCTATGTCATATCTATCTATGTATCTATCTCATATCTATCTATCTACGCATTCCCTTTCCTTTGGAAAATTTGAATACTGCAGGTTTTCCAATGCTAAATTCGCACTGTTGTCTTCCTTCTTATGGATAGATAGCATAGAGCACACACTGTATTTTGTACAGGGTGTCTCAAAACTGTGGAAACACTCATATAGGATGAAAATGGTTTTGCAAACAGTGATCTAGTTTACTTACAAGCCATGTCACCAAAATCACGGCCATTTTGAATGCCACCATATTGGATTTCATTTTTTTCCAATGGGAATGTAGGTGTGTGATATATCAAACTGACAAGAGTATTTTACCAGAAAAAGATTGGTGTGCTTTATTTTAGCATAACTATTCATTGTCACGTCTGCACAGTGATATTTCTTCATTACCGGCAGTGTGAATTTGCTGTATGGAGACATGGCCAACCCCACATGTCTGAGACAGACAATGAATGCTATATTGTGGTGGTCTGCTGTATGAGGCCAGATCAGTGGTTGATGATGGGTTTTGGCTGTCCAGATTTTGATTTATCAATGTCAGAAGTTGTTTCTTAGAATTTGGAAAGACGTTTGGCAGCTGCATTATGGGTAACGGGAGGTCTGGTTGGGTGCTGTTGGTTGAAATCTCAATATGTTCTGCTTGAGATAACGCCATCATTTGCATTGCCTGTAGAGAAGAAAAATCACTGTATTACCAATGAATAAATAAAGGTATGTTAAAATGAAGCACACCATTGTTTATTTGTGAAATTCTCTGCCACGTTGATATATCACACACCTTACTTCCCATCATGTTGGTGACATGGCCTGACAGGTGTTCCCCTTACCTCACAGCTCGTATGCAAAACCGTTTTCATCCGTTTTAAGACACCCTGTACATTATCAGTCTATATGGGACTTTGATGATAAGGAATAGGAGGAGAGTATGCTCTAAACAGACAAACCAACTCTTAAAAGGCCCTAAGACCTTTTGAGGGTCTAATGCTATGGCTGTAAGGAACAAAACACAGCTCCGTGTTGTATAAATCACATTAACTCACTGCATGCTAAGAGACCCATAAATAGAGAGACACCCAATAGCTCTGAGTTGTATGGGGGGATTATTAAGTTACTCATGTACTTCTATGTGGCCTTACTGTGTACCTCTTTATGCTTCTGACTTCATACAGTTCATACAACGTCTTCACAATGGAATGCAAACGCACAATTCAAAAAACATAAAAACATTACTGCTTTTTCCAATTTCCCACCAATCCAGCACAGAAGTTCTGCCGGTACCCCGCTGGCCTTTGTTTACAAGCTGACGGCGATCGTGTGACCACAGCAGCCAGTCCGTGGTCACATACTATACTACTGGCCTCACTGCTCTGTGATGTTATATACAGTGTGTCATATCATACGGGCATGACATTGCTTAGTCTATTTAAAGTTAAAGAGAATATGTAGGGCCCTATGAGCACCATAAAATAAGTTTATGGGTTCATAGGAGAGGGGCTGCTGAGTCCAGAGTTGTGTTTTTTTTATATTTACCTACCCCCTGTTTCTTTGCTGTCCTTATGGGCATCCGGCGCTCATCAGACTCATCGCTTCATTCAGTGCACATGCACATACTGCCCTCTATGTGTGTACAGCGCCCTGAGCGAACAGATGAGTCTAATGCATGCCCCGAGTAAAACCAGGTGGACAGTGGGGGACTGGGGAGGCAGGTGAGTATAAAAACTGCGACCCTGAACCCAGCAGCCCCTGCCCTATGAACCCATAAACTTTGCATTAAGGTACTCACAGGACCAGGCAGGTTCCCTTTAAAGTTTATTTATTGTTCCATTTATCACACACTTGTAGTACCAATGATTGATAGAACTTTGTACATGGTTAATAGTGAAGTCTAGAACAATTGTCTGAACTAACACAGTGTTCTTTTTGTGCCCATCAGAATTCCAGTGCTGATCACCGTGTACGGCTAGACCTTGGGCTATGGGATAAATTTAGTGAACTTGCAACAAAGTGCATTATTAAAATAGTGGAATTTGCAAAGCGGTTGCCTGGATTTACAAGTCTGACCATTGCAGATCAAATCACTCTCCTAAAAGCCGCCTGTCTCGATATTTTGGTGAGTATCAATGCTTACTTTCTTTCTATTCATGTCACTTTGGGATATTTTATCAGTTATAGAAGAGTTTCCTTTACTTGACTCCCTGTTATGTAATATTTGTTCTGCTATTTTCATGAATGATTGAAGAGTGCATTATTATTTCTCAATTGCATGCCATAATTCTCAAAGTCCATCACTAGCCAAAACCTGTAAAATCGCTTATCAATAGAAATATGCCCCCACTGCCCTGCTTAATTCTGCCTTCCTTTCAGGGACCATACAACACCCTACCTGATCTGGGAAATGGGCAGAGGGTGTAACTTAGTTTCAAAATAGGATGCCTAAGGCCCACCAAGAAAATTCATTCTAGGGCCCAGTGTACAGCTATATGCAAATATTACCTTATCCCCATTCACAAATTTATCACCACTGCATTCTCCATATACTTCAATAGATAGGTGACTATGTTTGCAGGTAATGCTGTCTCCACTGAAGAATGTGGGGAAGGCAGTGGGTAGGAATTGCTAGACTCCCATTTCTCCAATATGTGCTCATCATGTGACACAGCTCTTGTGGGGAGAAAGAACAGACTGGGAAATCAGCCTGGCTCAGGGCCCACTGGAGATCACCATGGTTCACTGGAAGCTCACCCTGTCTCAGGTCCCACTGGGGATTCACCCTGGCTCAGGGCCTACTGGGGATTCACCCTGGCTCAGGGCCCACTGTGGGATTCACCCTGGCTCAGGGCCCACTGGGGAATCACCCTGGCTCAGGGCCCACTGGGGAATCACCCTGGCTCACAGCCCACTGGGGAATCACCCTGGCTCAAGTCCCACTGGGGAATCACCCTGGCTCAGGGCCCACTGGGGGCTCACCCTGGCTCAGGGCCCACTGGGGGCTCACCCTGGCTCAGTGCTCACTGAGGGTTCACCCTGGCTCAGGTCCCACTGGGGGCTCACCCTAGCTCGGGGCTCACTGGAATATTTACCTGTTCCCCCGTGGGCCACTCCGAGCCTGGTGTAGCCGGGAAGTCCAGTCTCCAGCCAGTCAGTTCTTGTGGTGTTTTTGGCTGGTGATCGACTTTAGAAAATAGGTATATGCAGCATTTAATTTAGCAACCTGTACCAGCCATTGTCTCCCCTATAAAATGGCCATATATGCATTGCTTTTACTATATTGTTCTCGTTGTATTGTTTGCATTCTTTGTGGGTAAAGTGCTGCAGGAAATGTAAGTGCAATAAGTATTGAAGAAAAACTTCTAATGTAAATTACGAGTTGACAACCAAACAGGCTCTGCAATTGTTCTAGGGAAAACGTAAGGCATATGTACCAGTACTGAAGGCTCAGGAACCCTGAGATATCTTTCAGGCCAGATGGATTATAGCCGTTCTTATTAATCATATTAAAAAAGAAAAACTAAAATAAATCAGACAAATCTTCTCTGAAAGTAAGTCGGCTCTGCTGACCTCCACTTCATCCCTAGTTAGGAGAAGTAGTGAATGGGCTCTCATGTATGACATTGATTTATGGCATAAACAGAAGAACAGAGCAAAACTCTCCTCTGTTCTGCAGAGACTGCCCTGAGGTTTTTCTTCTCTCTGTGAATTCATTCATACTGTACTCTCTTATCACAGTGCCTTGTGCGTGTGGTCCCATTCTGTAAGACACGGCCATATATCATGCATTGCACGCCTGCCATTATTACACTATTACGAAGAGTCAACACCACCTCCCTCTTAATCCGGTACACACGCTGTGATTTATCACTGGAGATGCTTCTAGTAACTCCTTATGTTTGTAGCAAGTCAGCGCGTGGGCAATATTCACCACAAACCAGAATATACTCAATATTACATACCAACCCGATGTCTTATACTGTATTGTTATATTTCGGCCCAAATATATAATTGACAACCTCAAACCTGTTGGAATGAGAACACCAATTTAGTAAATAGGTGACATACTATACTAATAAGAAGTAGGAAATGGAACAAGCCACAAAATGTATCCCTATAGTTATTGAACGGCATATGAACAACAACCTACCTATAAAAACTTTTTGGGGTATGATTAAGGGCCCTTTTGTGCAGAATGATTATCACTGGATTGTGTGAAACTGAACAATATTCATTCAGTGTAAACATTGCCAGCGAATGAATGACGAATGATAATTAATTTGCTCATCCTTCATCATTCACTTTAAGCAGGCATAAGAATCAAATGAAGATCGGCCCATCTCATTTCTCAATTCACAGTAAACAGGCAGTCATCTATGAACGACTGCCTGTTCACTGTGAATTGAGAAAGTTGGCCAAAAGATATCTCAGTTCTGCCCCGCTTCCATTCTGCGAGTGATCATCGATCCTGTGTGAAAGCATAGAAGCGATAATTCTTAGGACGACTATCAGGCGCTTAATCGACCAACAGTGGTCTCGTATAAAGGGACCTTTAGTCTGCAGTGATCACTTGCTTGGCTAAGGACGGCTACATATGGACGTATTTGCGCTCGCAATATGCAGAGCATCAAACGCATTGATACCAATGGATTCATTCTCATTTCCCTTTATTTTTTGCGTGCGCATTTCTGTACAAATTACACAAAAAACGCAGAGAAAAGAACACATCTAGATGTCATTAGGCTATAAATGTCATAGCCTTTTGGATCATGGGGTGAAAGGGTGTCCCGTGCCCATGTGAATATGCACGCATGTACAAGAAAGTACGGTAGAGTGCGCCAATACGCACGTGAAAGCGCCTCATTCATGGCACAGATGCATTGCACTGAGTCGCGCACAAAAATGCATACGCCCTTGTGAAGCCGCCCTTAAAATGAAGCTCCACCTTTCATTTATAAACATTAACACCCATATCTATGAGAATGGGATGGGAAAAACGTCAGCATGTACACATCCCAATCTGGTGTGACATTTTGTACCGGCTGATGTTTTATACAGGATGCCAATCTAGAGTCTGTATTGCGAGCTTTGGTGTGTATTAGTACATCTGTCTATTACTAGAGCTATACTAGTTTGTGTCATGCCAGAAACTCTGCTGGATCGCACAGAGTGTCTCTCCATTCTGCTCACAGAGAGGATTCCTGATCGCTCCCTCTATGATGTCAATATGCCCTGATAGGACTCATGGACTTGGGTTGTCTTCATGACTCCATCACACTAACTAGTAAATAATCTGGGCAACTTCTGAGCTGACCACATACTGTATCACTTTAATGAGTTTGGGTGGCTGCGTAGAAAAGGGGCTCTCTCCCAGAGGAGACCTGCTGGATTTCTACACTTTTGAGGGGACTGTTGTGTATATATATATATATATAAAGGTGAAAGTCCTGACTGACTGACTGACTCGCCACTAATTCTCTAACTTCCCGATGTCGTACAAACATACAATTTGGCAGGAGCATTCTTTAGGTCCTAAATAGGAAAAGTAAAGTTGTCACAACTCGATTATTTAATGCTAAGTGCAGAAATATTGGTGCCCCTGTGTAATGTAACTAATCTAATTCTTTACCTTCCTGGTGTCGTACGAACATGAAATGTGGCAGGAGCATTCTTTAGGTCCTAAATAGGAAAAGTAAAGAGGTTACAACTCGATTATTCAATGCTAATTGCAAAAGTAATTGCACTCCTAAGTAATGTAACTTCCCGGTGTCATACAAGCGTGAAATTTGGCATGACCATTCTTTAGGTCCTAAATAGGAAAAGTGAAGGGGGTCAGAACTCGATTATTCCATGCTAATTGCAAAAGTAAGTGCACCCCTATGTAATGTAACTTTCCGTTGTCATACAAGTGTAAAATTTGGCGCAAGCATTCTCTAGGGCCTAAGTGAGGAATGTGGGAGGGGTGACACATTCTGCAGAGGGACATCGGTACATGCAGCCTAAGGAGAATCTAATGCTCCTCTGTGTCTATACATATTTTATTCCTCGGTTCCTCTAAAGTAACCTTGACTGCATAAAATTTTCCATGCAAACAACAAGTAAACACCTGTATCAAATTAACTTGGACGAAGCCGGATATTTCAGCTACGGTAGTATGTTAAAAAAAAGTGCAGTTATCACAGATTGCTGATTTCACGCTTTGTGGGAGAAGATGATCATATATATAATGTGTATGTAAATGGGAAAAGCTGAGCCCCAATGCAAAATTATGAATGTCCCCACTCAGTCATAATGCCCCCATGCAGTAATAAGGTCCCCTTATATGCAGTAAGATTTAAAGAAAAACACCTATACTCACCTTTTTTGCTTCCTCCACTGGTGCAGTTCATGCTTTACCTGGTTATACGGCTCCCTACTTCCCCAGGGTCCCTGTACAGCTGAATCAGCTGCACAAGCAGTATACCTCCCATTTATCATATATAAGACCACTTTACATTGTACAACCATGCAATGAAGGAGCACAACATGATTAAAGTAGTTCTTTTTTTTTCTTTAAAGGGGTTATCTGGTTACAATTTTTTTAAAGCTGCTTAGCCTGCTGTAAATACATAAAAAATATAAAAGAAACAATACTCACCTCACTTGATTCCTCACCACTCCCTTTCTGCCAGCAGCTGGTCCTCACTAGTCTTCACTTCCAGCTGCACTGAACTAGCGATGACATCACCAACATCAGGGGGCATGTGACCACTGAAGCCAATTACTAATTCACCTTGGCCAGTGATTCGTTGCAGTAGTCACATGTCCCTTTGGGACTTCATCACTGCTACAGCTAGAAATGACCAGTGTGGCACTGGGCATCGGCAAAATGAAAGTGGCAGGGGGGTTCCTTTAAGGTGTATATGCCTATTTTTCTACAGCAGGCTGAACAGCTTTGAAAGAAAAATTTTCCCTGGATAATCCCTTCAAGTAAAGTTCTGCAACTTTGTGCTTTCATTTTTCATTCTTTTTCTGTCCAGAGACTGAAAACCCGAACAGACCTTCTATTTCTCATAGATAAGAGTTTGCTATTGGAAAGTTCATATAGAAAGTGTTAGTCGTTAATCTAAGTAGGCCGCAGTGGTGTTCAGGGAGCCCTCTAAGTTCTTTTCTGGGCTTACCTCGAAGGAGGTGACGGAGGGCTTGCCTTGTTCTTCTCCACAGGACCAGAGGGTTGCACTGTATAGGTAATAAAAGACCCAGTCATAGGGCTGATGAGGCGCGATGAAGTACATGCGGAGACGCTGGCCACATTTGATGTTTAAAACTTGATTTATTAACCCAAAATACAAGTTCAGTCCAACAGCTCAACCAATAGCAACTTGGCTGTGTGGAGGAGACCGGGTCACTTGTGCAGGAAAGTTTGGAAAGTTCCTTCTTTTTTTCCTTCTCGAAGTATGTCAAAATAACCAGAACCCTTCATCGCGTCAACTTCGCAGAACTTGAAAGCCCGTTTTCTCTCCAGTAAGAACCTGCTCATCATCTACTACTGTCTGCTGGGTTCCTCCATGAACCAGACGTATATATCACTTAGGCACCCTCCCTGTCCTGAGTGGTAAGCCCACCATATCTCGACTCCCTGCATAACTCAGCACTTCGTCTTCCTCCGCCACTCTCTTTTATCACCACCAACTGAAACAATATGCGGAAATAGAAGGCATTAATGGTCATCAATAAACCACCTGTCGCTTTCAATCTGTAGAGGTTTTCAGCTTTTGGAGGTAACCAAGAATATTCCCACTTTCTGACAGCAAGTAGACGTCTTCCAAATAGCGAGGAAACGAAAGGCAAAGTATCCGATCCTTTATCCTACAGAACTAAATGTGTTTATGTAATCATAGAGGCCAATGATCTGTGTAATACCGAGCGTGCCACATAGCGGTACATCTGTCATACTCTGGGCACCAGCCACGTTTTCATTATCAAAGTAGTATTTTAGCACTGGATGTGTTTCATATGTTCTGCGGCTCTGCTAATTATACTGGCACAGAGTTACTTCCTGTTGTAGATGAGAAAATGATATAGTATTTGAAGCTGGCAAATGTTCTCTGATTCCACAACTATAATGTAGTAAATCAGATTAGCTTATTATTACTTCCCAGGAACAATAGATGAACTTGCTTGGAACCAACACATAGTTAGTAAGTTATTTTTACTGTGAACTTCTATAGGATTTTGCAAAATTTAGCAAACAACTGACTGCATTAAATGGAAATATGTAACTCTAATAGCCATGAACATTATCAAATTGGATATTCACCTTCTATCATGTATGTCGTGTTGTGAAATCCTACAGACTCATTTAGATTGCCTCTAAGGGTGTAGTTATAGGGGGGCAGAGGTAACCATCACACCTGGTGCCTGAGACGGACCAATGGTAGTTCTGCTACATACTGCAAGTAGACTCTAGTATTAGAGGTTGGTGGTGGGCTCTTTAACAGGAGCTTCAACTATACCTCTGATTCTCATTGTTAATAATAAGTACTAAATTAACTTAAAATATGGGCAAAAGTTGTGATACAGCGATAAAAGTTGTTTCTCCATATGAATATTAATAACGGAAGCCTGTAAAGTGCCCAACCTGCCTTGGCTAGTTTTTAGCATCTTACACTAAGGGACAATATGTTGTCACATGGCTCAAGGGAGTATTACGGTTAGGCTGCTTTCACACCAGCATCAGGGGTTCTGGTTTCCTGCTCCATTTGGGGAGCAGGAAAGGGGAATCCCTGCCTGAATGGGTCCGTCTTATGAGGGAACCGAACAGCGCTGAACAGACCCCATTGACTATAATAGGGTGCATTCTGTTTCCGCTCAGCTACCAGGTATGCAGCGCTATTTCGTTCCGAACGAAAATGAATACAAAGAAAATGGAGAAATAAAAAGAAGAAATGGGGACAGAACCTCTGTCCTGTCTGGAGTGCTTAGTGTGGTCCCTTAGTGCAAATGTTTGCAGATGGAATCAATGGTAGGAGGGGAATCCAGGAGTCGGGTGTAAGGAGTAAACCAAAATGTTTTATTCTTCAAGAGCAGATAAGGGATTAACTTGACTTGTTGCATTCAATTCACATTAGATGACTTTAGAAGAAACAGTTACAGTTGCAGGCATTAATAACTTCAGCAGTTACTCAGGGACTTGATACAGGGAACTGCATTCATCCCCCCGTGCTTTGCCTCCTAGCTTCACTCCCTGGTTGGGCCTATCTCCGACTTGGTGCCCTTTCTTGC
The DNA here is from genome assembly GCF_035609145.1 of Eleutherodactylus coqui. NCBI lineage: Eukaryota > Metazoa > Chordata > Amphibia > Anura > Eleutherodactylidae > Eleutherodactylus > Eleutherodactylus coqui. The sequence continues at coordinate 50,905,355 of NC_089848.1, read as the reverse complement.
TGTGCCTATGTATGGCTGACTTAGACCTCCTTCTCCTCTTCTCGCTCTCCTCTGTTGCTAAAATGTTCTTGCTCTTGAGTACTCACACTTTAGATGTTCCACTTCCCACCACACTGGCTTTCTCCTTGTTCCTCCCCAGCCTCTCTGAAGCTTAAGCTTAGCTCTGGACTTGGAAGACTGACTTAACTCCGCCAACCCTCTTCTCTTGTACCGTCACTAACCCAGCCTATCTAGAGGCTTTACCAATCACAGGCTCTCTATACCTGGCTTACCACTCCCCTGACTGATGCTAGGTGACCTACACTCACCAGGGGCTGGAGAATATTACCAGGACACATCATTCAGTGAGAAATATGAACACATAACATCATAACTTTTCACATATCACATTAGATCTGATTTAACACTGTAATAATCGCAGAAAGTGCAGGAGTACCCAACTCTGGGGTGCTACACTGATAAAGCAAACTAATGTCCAGGCCCGGAGGGTCGCTTTAAGTCTGTTGCCACCCTTCCATACACAGCCATAGTTTCCTACAACAGGCAGCCACACAGCTGACTGCATTTTCTCCTGGAAGAACCCCCATATACCTGCTAGGACTCCAAAGGTGAGAAGTGCAGTTTGCAGGTTGCATGGCTACTTCTGGTAGTCATTGCAGTTCGGTCACTGCTGCTACGGTGGAACTGGGGATGTGCGAGTGGAAACCGCCCCAATTGGCCCTCTAATTGCACTTGTACTCTGCAATTTCTGATGCTCCCATTGAAATTAATGGAGCTGCAGTGCACATGCACGGCCTCTGCTCCATTCAGAGAATCCGGTCACAACACTCGTACCCCCACCAATCATAATGTTAGCCCCTATCCTGTCGAAGGAGGATAGCTTTATATCATGGCACGATCCTTTTAATTCAGACCAGACAGACACTGATCAACCTTTTGTCTCAGTCTGTTTTTTACATGCATAGTTTGCAAATGGCTGTAGCTGTAGGGGTGCTTTTACACGGAGCGAGGAATCGTTCGCCTAAGCAAACAATGGCGCAGATTGCTCAGACGGTCAGTTTAAACACACAAATCATTTATCTTTTTTACCAGGTTCGTTCAGTTAGTCCGTTCGCTGTACTGGTAACTGAGAACAACTTGAAGATCGCTGTTTAAGGCCCAATGTCCACGGTCAAATTTGAATTACGGAACTAGACGATCCGCAATTCAAGCCGCCCATAGGGAGACATGGGCGCCTGCAGCTGAATTTAAGCATGCGGATTTGATTTCCGGACCTTTCGGTCCAGAAAACAAATCACAGAATGCTCCATTTTGCTGTGGATCCCACATGGATTGCTTTCATTAAAGTCAATGGAAGCCGTCCGATCGGCAAGCAGCCCGCCCGCAGCTGACACTGCGGACAGACCCCGGATCCCGTGAGAATGCAGAAGGTTTAAAAAAAAATCTGTACTGCACATGTCCGCCGTCGAGTCGTGTGGACCATCTGCAGTTCAGATGACCCAGAAGAAGAGGGATCCACGCGGATGTCGCCACCTGCCCGCACAGCTACAAATGGTCTCCCGCCGTGGTCACGGGCGGATTCCATGCAGGATTCCGCACGTGCCGTGGACATGAGGCCTAAACCGAACGAGCCAACAATGATTTTCATAGTGCTTGCATAAAATGAACGATAAAGCCTCATATCCATATTCCGTTGTGGATGCCAATGCTTCCCTATGGGCACTTTGAATTGTGGATCTTCCGCACTGATTCCAAAAATCAAATCCGCCTGTGGATATTAGGCCTACGCGAATGAATCTTTCATTCATCGTTCAATCATTGACCGTGTTTACACTGAACAATTATGATTCAAATTTGACCAATACAGCATTTTTTTTTTTTTCACGATAATGATTTTATGTAGAAGCCTCATAAGCCAGAGGCGTAACTAAAAGTTTCGGGCACCGATGCTAAATCTCTAACAGTGCCCCCCACCTGCCATGTGCCGTTTATATTACTGGTATCTTCTCATGTGATGAAGGGGTCTTTGGGCCACCGAAGGCTCCAGGGCCTGGTAACAAAACTACCCCTATGCCCCCTACAGGTATGCCCCTGCCAGTACTGAGGAATATCGCAGGAAAAGTGGACCTGAAAACATGAAGATAACACATAGCACCTGTTTGCAAATACTTAGGTTAAAAGTAGTTATTAAACTATGGCACGTGATATTTCGTAGAGTGCCTCGGGGAGGCTGTTCCTGTAAGAACCGTGTGACTTCAGCCTTAGAATGGACCTGAGCCATCAGCACTGCTAGAGGATGCTTCCAAGTCTCCTCGGTGTGAGTCTTCACAGAACGTCTACACTTAACACACTTTAATTCACTATTAAAAATCGAACGCAGCTCTCCGCTGATAAATATGCGCCTGGCACTTAAATGATCGCCGGCATAAAAGTATCCCTGGAAGTGAAGAACTTCTTTGCTCTATAATATTTTCTCGCTGCTGGAACACAGATAAGTCAATGCAGCAGTGAAAGTCAGACTTTACACGGCCCAACAGACTACACGCAGGACGTGATTAAAGAGGGCAATTATCTCTTCTTTTAATTAACAAGCATGTGTAAATTAAATAGAAATTTCAGCTAAAAAAAAAAAGCAGGTGATTATAATAGCACATTTGGCTTTGTGAATCGGTTATTGACAAGCGAGATCAGCGCCCCCTGGGAATCTGCACACCATTTTTTCCCCCCCTTGTATACGTGAATGTATATTGGATGGCGCTTGACTCTAGTTTCCCAGGGCTAAAATTCAAAAGCCATGGGGCGTAGATTTGAAGCTGTTACATGGCTGAATGCTTTCATATTATTGTGATTGAAATGTATTTTTCTAAGTGGGTCTACACCTCTCAGTGACCCCCTATGATTTATTGACCTCACTGTCATCTTCTTTCAGTCTGCTCCGTCTGACACCCAGTGTTTGATTTCCTCACAGTGGCTAACCAGATCTCACAGATCTCTGTGCCTCGTCTCTTTGTTGGCTCTTTCTTGTGAAGGGAGCGCAACACTCTTGATGAAAAATGAAGAGTTTTGTTAGTGCAGAAAGAGAGTGCTTTGCATGGCCGGGCCAGCTGGAATGTGTGACTGATCTGCTGATTCTCTCCTGCGCCACCATTCTTGTGTTTGCCATGGGAATACAGCAAATGGTGCTTACCAGCCCACCCCTCAGTGGCCACATGGCTCCGACGAAGACATGCCAGACTCATTGCCTTCAGATCAATCAGGGACTCTGAAAATTTGGGATGTCTGCATAATTTCTCGCTCTCGTTTTGTGTCATAAGGGTTTTCCGTCTTCTGCATAGTACCGTTACAAAGATGTGTTTGGCAGTAAAAAGTAAGGAAGAAGAGATTGCAAAAAGTTTTGATTTTCACTGTATATAATACTCACAAATGTATCTAGCCAACAGTGATGAAAAGGAGCAAGTCCAGAGGTACACCAAATCGCTACAGTCTGTCTGCATTATTGTAACTAGTGTCTCACTTTGATATTTTATTATTTAAAGGTCCGTAGACCTAGAAGGATACACAGAAACCTCTATAGCAAAAGTCAGAATAGGCCCTGTTTCCCAAAAGGAAGGACCAAATCTACTATGCCTTTTAACATCTTAAAGGGGTTTCCCACTGAAATACTATTGATGACCTATCATCAGGATAGGTCATCAATAGTTGATTAGCCAGGGTGCTCCGCTCGGGAACCCGATCAATCAGCGTTGCGGGCGCCTGCTGTCAGCGTCGCAATAACAGAGGTCGGAGCGGAAGCCTCCACGCCGGCCTCCGTGTAGTGGCCGGCGCTTCTAACTGCAGGCATGGCTCTCATTGAAATCAATGAGAGACGTTCAGTTACAAGCACCAACCACTGCATGGGAGTTTGGCGCGGAGGCTTCTGCTTTAAATACACAGAGGTCAGAGCAGAAGCCTCCGCGCCGACCTCCCTTATAGTGGCCAGCCTTGTATCTGCAAGCACGGCTCTCAATGATTTCAATGAGAGCCGTGCTTGCAGTTACAAGGGCCAGCCACTACATACAGGTTGGCACGAGGCTTCCACTCCGACCTCTGTGTTATTGCGGTGCTGACAGCATGCGCCCGCACAGCTGATCGGTCGGGGTCACGAGCGACGGACCCCTGCCGATCAACTATAGTAATGCACAGAAGTAACGAAACAGGTGTGCATGGTTGTCCTCTCCTTCTGGAGCAGATTCTGGCTTTGGATCTGAATTCTCAGTCGTTGTTAAATGCTGACGTATAGGAATCCTGCCTTCTGATAGGTGGTCCTGCAGAGAGGTATTGTTCCATTTCACCATTTGCAAGTTTCCCAGAGGAGCATGCATGGCCTTATAAGTTTCCTTACACCTTCTAGGTGCTCTCCCTAAGGAGAAACGATACCCATCCCGACCTCCAGCTTCTATGATACTGTCGTTGTGTCATTGCCTGCACAATCCATTAACTGCTTCTACTCAACCAATCTTAAAATGCTGTCTGTACTATTTGCAGCCCTTCTGCTCCCTCACAAGCACATTTGAAAGTCAATACTTTCTGTATGTGGCTACTACACTGATTATAACCGCTGTCCCTCCTTTAGGCCCAAAATCTTTTTTGTACCTTTTTGCTTCCAAAATATTCCCCTTTAGTAACACATCTTCACTAAAAGGATTACATTTGCATGAAATGGGTTGTCCAAATTAGACATCTCCCTTTTTGTACAGCAGCTCCCGCAACAATATGAGTATGATTATGTAACATGTTGGGAGCTATGGCTTCAGTGACTTGAGGTTCCTCTACCTTTATTCATTCACTAGTTGAGTGGAGGAAGTACAATAGGTGATTAATGACTACAAGATTGGCCCACAGACTGCTAGTAGCGCCCATAAAAAATAAAGAAACAGAAGAGCTTTAAAGGGCTATTCCGGGCATTTACTATTTGATGGCCTATCCTCAGGATGGGTCATCAATAGTTGATCGGCAGGGGTCCACCGCTCAAGTGCCCCGCCGATCCTCTCCATCCTGCTCTGACTGCAGTGGAGCTGAATGTCTGCATTGATGGTTAGGCCCAGAGGTGTAATAGATGGCTTCCAATAGAAATCAATGGGAGGGATGCCTTCTATTACACTCTCGCCTCTGACCGCAACAAAGAACCAGAAGTGTAATAAAAGGCATCACTCTCATTGATTTCACTAGGAGTGATCCCATCTATTACACTTATATCCCTGGCCAACGATGCGCATGTGTCGCTCCACTGTATGAGTATGAGCTGATCGGTGGACACCGATCAACTATTGATAACCTATCCTGAGCATAGGTGATCATTAGTAAATACCTGGAATACCCCTTTAAGCATGCTTCAGAGTTTTACAATTCATGGAACTTGTCCGGATGGGCACGGAAATCCTCATAAAGGCTTCCAAAGTTCCCCTTTTGTTGCCGCTACGATAGTATCAGGTGCACCCAGAAATGACGCTTTTTCCTGGGTGGCTTTTCCTCCTCCACTGCCATTTGTGAGGGCCATTCGAAAAAAGTGGTATGGATGAGCCAGGCCAACAACGCTGCTTCGTGACCGTACATACTGCAGAGCCTACAGCAGCTTTCAGCATCAGAGAGAAAACAGCCTGAATACTGGGAGCTCTTTTATATATGCAGTTTTCCAAATGGTTGGGCAACTTTCTAGGGATTGGTTACTGTAGGGAGTGAGCTTGTGTTTTCTTCATGCTCGGATCATCCACTATACAACAGCGGAAATCCACACGGAAAATCGCAAGCGTCCACGCAGAATTTCATGCATTTTTTTGTTTATAATTGTGGTACTCTCATGGCGTAAATCCGCAGACGTTTTCCGCATCGCTCATGGGCATGAACCTGAGGCCTCATGTCCACGGGGAAAATCAGGCCCGCTACGGATTCTCCATAGAGAATCTGCAGCGGGTCCCTCCTGCCCCGCGGACATGAGCGCTGAAAATAGGAATTTAAAAGAATTTACTCATCCGGAGCGGGCGGGGAAAGTCTTCTCTTCCTCACGGCCGGATCTTCTTTTTCGGCCGGCGGATGAACTCGTCACGCCGGCGGCACGTCGCCGACGTGCCGCGCGCATGCGCCGGGCACATCCGCCGAGCCGAAGCAAGAAAGATCCGGCCGTGAGGAAGAGAAGACCTTCCCCGCCCGCTCCGGATGAGTAAATTCTGTTAAATTCCTATTTTAGGTCTCCCGCGGATCCGGACGGCTTCCATAGGCTTCAATAGAAGCCCGCGGGAGACCCGCACGAAAATGGAGCATGGTCCAGATTTTTTCATGCTCCATTTTTTTAAAAATCACTTTTATTGACCATCCGCGGGTATTTATCTACCCCACGGGTGGTCAATGCATCCCTATGGGGTGCGGATCCGCGGGCAGGAGAAGAGTTAAAATCTGCTGCGGATTTTAATTCTTCTTTTGCCCGTGGACATGAGCCCTTACTCTACTCTAGTCTTCTTGGCAGCTTCCTTCCTATGCTGCATGTCAATATAATAATAATAATCTTTATTTGTATAGCGCCAACATATTCTGCAGCGCTTACAAAACAGAGGAGAACAGATACAAAAAACAAAGATACAAAAACCATGGTTACATAGTAATCGGTTGATAGAGACAGTAGGGGTGCGGGTCCTGCTCCAACGAGCTTACATACCACAAATAATGGGGTCTCCCTTTAGAACTGCTCCCATTCTAATGTGAACCCAGGTATAAACCAATTACTTTACGATGGAGCTGCCCAGCCAAAACTAGAGACATTACAGTATCTTTCCAAGTGCGTTCGAGTTTTTACATTGGAAACCCAAGTGCAAAATTAATGTAAAATCTGGAAATAAAGCAATCTGTAAGCGGACGACACAACGGTGTCTCTTTTCACTTGAAGGGAATCCATTGCTTTGACCTTAGGAATAAATGGGCTAATTTATAGCGCTACATGAAGTTGCTTTAGCTCACAGGCGCCCCCTGCAGTCACCTATATACAGTATCATCATCAATCATTTGCAATAAACTGATGCTTTTTTAGTGCTTGTGGATAGGATTTGGTACATAAGCGAATATATCCTATAGAATTATATGCGTTACGGAGGAACTTTGCTGCGACCGCACTTATATTTGCGTCCAGTAATGTTCTTCTTCAAGCCTTTTGATGAACCTATAATTAGCAGGGCTTGTTTATTGTGTATACATGTCACTTTATTTCATAAACGTAACATTCGCATCGACCTTGTAGAACAAAACACAAAGACAAGAGGAGATGAAGTATCGGACTCAGCAGATGCACCTGCCATAGCCAGAACAAGGTCACCATATAAAGTGCTCTATCCAGAGGCGGACTATAAAATAGGTTTATTCTTCAACCCTTGACACATCTATTGACTAGTTTACTATGTATCCCTCTTTAATATGTTACTCCTTCACAGCAAATGTTACACAATACAGTTTGTAATGTTGTTGCTTTCTTGTATCAACCATACAGTATCCCCGGCTGTATCCTCCCTTTTGCCGGTGTATGTGATACAAATTCAGGATCATTTCCATGTAAAGCCTATGAACAATGTCATTCATTGCCTAATTTACCTGTAATTGCTTCCTGCACACTTACATTACCGTCTGTTCTTTCCTTATAGCTCAATAATCTTCCCATCACATGCAAGTCTTGAGTTTTAATTTGAGATTAAACATTTATGTCCTCTTTTAGTTAGTAATTACATAATAATGGAGCAATTGTAATGCTGAACTATTGTGTCACTTACTCTTTAACTGGACTACGTGTGAGTCTGGATTTCCATTTTGTTACAGTATATGACATGTAATAGTCTTCCCTTTAACATATATAATTAGTTTTATTCTTTCCCTGATGTTTCCCATTTTCCTTCATAAAGGAGTATTGCTACTTAGTATAATTACATTATCCTCTGTTGTTGAGCAGTGGTCCTTCTATCCTTGCATTAGTACAAGTCCCAGCATGCACTGCATGGAAACTCCTTCTTCAACTCGATTAAGTATTGGTTGTCCATAGCAGCCAATGAGATCAATGCTTTACATTTTCTAACCTATCTAATCAGATCGTTCCATACAGTTGTCCATATGGACAAGATACATATATGGATCACCACAAATGTGTGTAATACAGCATTGCATCCAATTCCCAACTCCGACATTACCACCATTCGGCTCTTGGAATGTGATAGGTTCCCAGGCTGTTTAGTGGTATTTATCAACCAAAAACTCCTTTAGAAAACCCCTTTTTAAATAGAAGACGGCTCTGGGTTTGATTTCTCTAAACCCCAGCAGTCATATTAACCATTTCTACTTCAGTGGCCAACAAAGGATAGAATATAGTATTATATGTAATACATAGAACGGTTGTGTCACAGCAGACTACCTGTCGCGGCTCACCTGCTTCTGCAACCGTGGGTGGTTGCTGCCATGTTCCAGCCTCTTCCCTTTCCTCTGCTCGATCCCTGACCTTTGCTCGTGGGGTTCCTGCCCCGGTGTGCACTTCCAGAACTCGTCCCCCTCCAATCCTGTTCTAGCACTCACTATATTAGGCATCTACACCCTAGGGTAGATGCCTAAGCAATTGGTCTTCTACTTGTAATTAAGCCCTTGGTTGTGTTTGTTCTGGTTCTGACCATTACCTGACTTTGACTATTCTGATTTCTGTGCTCCCTGACCTTGAGTCTGTACTCTGGACCACTGGCCTAACTATAGCAGATGTAGGAGTGCTATTGCACCTGGGCCCAGGACCCTTACGGGGCCCATTATGCCTCTCTGCTCCATATAGGGAGCCCAGTACTATGAATAAAGCATTATAGTTGGGGGTCCTGTGACAGGTTTTGCATTGGGGCTCATGAGCTTCAAGTTACGCTTCTGCTAAGGGGTTAAGAGAAGTTGGGGGCCCCTAGGTAAACTTTTGCATCCAGGCCCATGAGCCTTTAGCTACGCCTCTGCTCTGGATTTTGTTATTTTTCTGCCTGCCTTGACCATCGGCTTGGACCTCATTACTGCACATGTACTGACAGCTCTAACTACAGCTTGCTTCTCTTCCGCTGTTCAGGCTTTCAAGTACCGCGCCTTGACCCAGTGCATCATCAACAGCCACATTGCCGGGACTATCTATGCGCGTAATGACTTCGGAGTCCTGCAGCAAAGACCGTATCCCACTTGAAGGGGTCAAGGTTAAAAACTGGGGTGCTGCAAATGCTGCCACCACAAATAGCCCAAAGTCAAACTGGTGTGTGGCAAGGTGAAACCACAACCACCTGCCTGACCGATTGGATTCTAGAAGACTGAAAGAAGTCCATAGGCCATGCAATCCCTATGGCCTCAAATCACAGAACCATAGGCCCTCAATGTACTGCCACATGGTGCCTTTATACAGCACCATATTATAAAGATATAATCCCTTCTAAGCAATGTTTCTAGAGGAGAATACCTCCGCAATATTGTGTCACAGTTGGACTCCGTATGAAAATGGCTGAAATAATTTCCAGACGAATTAATTCACCCTTTCATTCATTTCAAGAGGATAACGGTTGTGACTACTATACTTGCTAGGGGTTGGAAGTGCCAAAATAGGGTGTGTTGAAGCCCTTTGCCTCATACAGCACTAATCGAAGACAACACTAAGTCTTCCTCCTAGATGTAGCGTCTCCCACAGGTTCCCCGCTGCAGAGTCTACACCCAATAAATATTCCCCGTAGCTTGCTTATAAATTTGTTGTTGGCTCTGCGCTCATACGACTGACCTCTGCTTTATATAATCTTCCTTACATAGCAATCTCAGCAAGGTATTCAATCACCATAACTGATCTGACCTACAGCAGTCATAAGCTTAAAAGGATTCTTATGGAAGCAGACTAGCAGCTAGTAATGAAGTGTCTGTTCATTTGCATATAATCACCTTGGATGTAACTCTCAATTCTCATGACTGGCAAAACTGTTCAGAACGTATGAATATATTTTCTCCAACATCCAATATCTGGATTTGAAGATGCAGATGAGGGATATGTATGTATAGTGTCACAGCTTCAGATACCAAGGTGGCCATGTAAGAGACATTCACGGGGTCTTCTCTACAGGACCGTCATAGTACGTCCAGAAGAAACAAGCTCAGTGGTCCCATAAGAGCCAGCCCTAGTAGAAAACACTTCCTTCTACCCTGCTCCTGCACGTCTCCATCCTTCTGCAGCACGCGGACGGTCATAGTAACGCCTTCCAGCTGCTGAAGGAGGAATAAAATGATCTTTCAGTGATTTGCACCCGATATGCTGTCATGGACATACACTCATTGTCAAAAAAAATCACGTACCTAGAAGTTGGTGTCATAATCGAATGAAGCTTTCTATGTCTGATTGATTGTAACATTGATATAAGTGATTACAAGATCAGAGCAAAATTATAGTTTATTGTGGAAAACTGACTACTGGAATGGAGGCTCTAGTACCCTGTTGTACCGCCTCTAGCTTAGATACAAGATGTGATACAGGTGGGCATGGAGGCTCCAGTACCCTGTTGTACTGCCTCTAGCTTGGATACAAGATGTGATAAGGGTGGGCATAGAGGCTCTAGTTCCCAGTTCTACTGCCTCTAGCTTGGATACAAAATGTGATGCGGGTGGGCATGGAGGTTCTAATACCCTGTTGTACCACCTCTAGCTTGGATACAAGATGTGATACTGATAGGCATGGAGGCTCTAGTACCCTGTTGTACTGCCTCTAGCTTGAATATAAGATGTGATAAGCGTGGGCATAGAGGCTCTAGTTCCCAGTTCTACTGCCTCTAGCTTGGATACAAGATGTGATACAGGTGGGCATGGAGGTTCTAATACCCTGTTGTACCACCTCTAGCTTGGATGCAAGATGTGATACTGATAGGCATGGAGGCTCTAGTACCCTGTTGTACCGCCTCTAGCTTGAATATAAGATGTGATAAGCGTGGGCATAGAGGCTCTAGTTCCCAGTTCTACTGCCTCTAGCTTGGATACAAGATGTGATATGGGCAGGCATGGAGGCTCTAATACCCTGTTGTACTGCCTCTATCACCCTGTTGTACCGCCTCTAGCTTGGATACAAGATGTGATATAGGCAGGCATGGAGGCTCTAGTACCCTGTTGTACCGCCTCTAGCTTGGATACAAGATGTGATACTGATAGGCATGGAGGCTCTAGTACCCTGTTGTACCGCCTCTAGCTTGGATGCAGGATGTGATACTGATAGGCATGGAAGCTCTAGTACCCTGTTGTACCGCCTCTAGCTTGAATACAAGATGTGATAAGGGTGGGCATAGAGGCTCTAGTTCCCAGTTCTACTGCCTCTAGCTTGGATACAAAATGTGATAAGGGTGGGCATGGAGGTTCTAATACCCTGTTGTACCACCTCTAGCTTGGATACAAGATGTGATACTGATAGGCATGGAGGCTCTAATACCCTGTTGTACTGCCTCTAGCTTGAATATAAGATGTGATAAGCGTGGGCATAGAGGCTCTAGTTCCCAGTTCTACTGCCTCTAGCTTGGATACAAGATGTGATACAGGTGGGCATGGAGGTTCTAATACCCTGTTGTACCACCTCTAGCTTGGATGCAAGATGTGATACGAGTGGGTCAGGAGGGGTGTCGTGTCTCCTTAAGGAGAGCACCCAAATAGTGTGTGGAGATACCTAGAAGGTGAGTAAGGAGACTTATAAGGCCATGCAAGCTCCTCTGGGTAATTTATGCAAATAAGGAAGATGGAAAAATACCTCTGCAGGGCCACCTATAATGATTGGTGAGCATGGAGGTATACAGATTCCGTATGGTATCCCGTGACATATTGGTCCACATTTGCTGTAATTGAGCCTTCAGATTGACCAAACTCGTATGCTGTCAAAATTGTCATCCCAGATGGGCCCACACATGTTCTATTGGTGTCAAGGAGATATTCCTGTGACCCCCTTGTATGTGCGGCCGTGCATTATCCTGCTGGGAAATGCCTCTTGGAAGCTGCCATGAGAGGAACACATGTGGCTGGAGGATGTCCGTATGGGTCAGCTGGAGATGGTGATACGGCCTCGCTTCCTATTGTGATTTTTGCTAAGCTAGCACAACAAAACTGCAACTTTTTCTATTAGTAACAAAAACATAATTGCTAAATTTTGGCTATCGCTGTAACTTCCCGCTGATGGTATTTTAGGTGGGAATCCTCTATAATGACTAGCAAAGGTTTAAACTACAAGAGTCCTATACACTGAAAACACATGTAGACCCAATGACCCGCAAATAGGTGACCGTAAAGCGGGCAAAACCAGCTTGGCCTATACCGGCCATGGAATGTATGTAACGTCGCCCGCAGCTACCTTCTCAGTAAGAGTTCTGTTATGTTAGGCCTTTCACACTCGTGTTAGCACGTACGCGCTGCGTGCCGACAATCCCCATACGCTATCTTGGCGTGTATACGGGGGTAGTCTTTGCCAAGATAGCGCATTCTGCGATTTTCTGTGTGAGAGGCAAGCCTATGGGAGATTGATACTGCGTATTACTTGCGCAAAAACTGTGCGTGACCGTACGGTCGCGTGAGAGGGGCCTTACCCTAGGATCTGGAAGCTTGGTAGGGTCCTTTGTAATTCAGCATGGTCCGGCACGGGTTTTCATAAATGCCCTTTTTCTTTATCTGTAAGAACAATGCCGTACAGTAAAGCGCTTGTGCTTGTCTGGCCGTGGCGCTGCTCGCCGTCTATCACATGCCATATGCTATTTATAATTGGCATGGGAAAATAGCTGCTTCTTCCGAAAAAAGAAAATGTTTAACTTGTCAACAAAAGGGTTTTTATAGATATATGAAGCATTTGACTTGCATATGACAAGACGTACGGCATAAATGTCTATTTCTACTATGTGAGTATGTAATAATGAGGTCAATTCTCATTCACTCCGGAGCGCTTCATCTTCCCTATATTGCTGCCTTACAGCCATTGTGGCTGCTTTAAAGCATAACATTTTCTAATTTTATTAGTGCTGAAATGTGTAAAATGCTATTGATTTTCCACTATTCATTATTGCGGAAAGAGAGTTCTACAGTCAATTGTGCCAGGATAATAGTTAATAACCGCACAGTAAGTTCAGGGTAATTCATCGCTGTGTATTTTAGGGCAAAGTCATCCCAAGACTTTATTTTAAGTCTATGGATCATTTATATTTAGACATTTGTAAGTAGAACTGAGACTCCGTGGCTTGGGTTTATCTAAAGCTTCTGTAACAGGCTAACGGGTACCGGAAAACTGTGGGAGCCGGTGGAAGTTTACCAGTTCGTGGACTATGGGGAAAGAATAAGGGGGGTTTAAAGGAATGAATAAGGGTGGGTTTAAAGTAAAGAATAAGTGGGATTAAAGGAATGAATAAGGGGGATTAAAGGAATGAATGAGGGGGAGTTTAAGAAAAAAATAAGGGGGGTTTAAAGAAAAGAATAAGGGGGGGGGGAAATGAAAGAATAAGGATGGTTAAAGGAAAGAATAAGGGGGGGGGATTAAAGGAATGAATAAGGGGGTTTAAAGAAAAGAATAAGGGGGATTAAAGGAATGAATAAGGGGGTTTAAAGGAAAGAATAAGCGGGATTAAAGGAATGAATAAGAGGGGTTTTAAGAAAAAAATAAGGGGGGTTTAAGGAAAAGAATAAGGGGGGGGGTTAAAGGAAAGAATAAAGGGGGGTTTAAAGAAAAGAATAAGGGGGGTGGGTTTAAAGGAAAGAATAAGGTGGGGTTTAAAGGAAAGAATAAGGGGGATTAAAGGAATGAATAAGTGGGGTTTTAAGAAAAAAATAAGGGGGGTTTAAAGGAAAGAATAAGGGGGGGTTATAGGAAAGAATAAAGGGGGCTTTAAAGGAAAGAATAAGTGGGGTTTGAAGGAGAAAATAAGGGGGGTTTGAAGGAGAGAATAAGGGGGGTTTGAGGGAAAGGATAAGGGGGGGGGTTAAAGGAAAGAATAAGGGGGGTTAAAGGAAAGAATAAGGGGTGTTTAAAGGAAAGAATAAGAGGGTTAAAGGAAAGAATAAGGGGGGTTTAAAGGAAAGAATAAGGGGGGTTTAAAGGAAAGAATAAGTGGGATTTAAAGGATTTGTCCACTTTGGATAATTATTTGATGTTAGATGGGTCCTCCAACAGATCGCAGAATGTGCTGTTGATTAGATCCCGAAGATTAACTGCAATTTGTGGAAGCGTACAGCAGCAAATATTCAGTTCTTCTGATAAGCCACTGATCAGAAAAAATGGCTAAGAAGCTCGGTAAGGGTCATAAATGATTTAAAGTAAAATCAAATGCCAAAGCGTTAACCCCTATACCACGTTCTGGAATACAGGCTGTCTGAGACAGATAAGCACTCATTAGGTAGATCACCAGTATGAAAGTACAGATTTGCCTTATTTCCCAGAGATATGAGTGGAAGACTCCAACTCCCTCCTCAGTATAGGAAGCTGCTTGACATATATGATCCCAATCAGGGGCAAAGGATCATATATAAGAAAAAGGGGAAAAATCATCAGGTGATAGCCTTCATATTCCCTGAGGATGCCAGAGAGGTGGCAAAACACGTTGGGAGGCTAACAGCAGTGTTTTAGCACAGTTTTTTGGCTGTGTTTTGCCCTTTGCCATGAGTGCTTGTTTAATAATTCCCCTGATACTGAGGAGAGGGAGTTTGAGTCTTCCACTTGGTTCATCCCTGATGATTTTTCCCCTTTTTCTTATATATAATCCTTTGCCCTTGATTGGGATCATATATCTCAAGCATTTTCCTATACCGAGGAGGGAGTTTGAGTCTTCCACTCATATCTCTGGGAAATGGGGCAAATCTTTACTCTCATACAGGTGATTTACCTAATGAGTGCTTATTCGTCTCCGGCAGCCTGCAATCTCGATTTTTAACCTTTAGCAAGTCTATCTAATAAAAGTTATATTTTACGGACTTATGAAACGATTTTGGATACTGAAACAAGTTCAATTGTCATTATATACCAATGATGTATGGTATATGCCTATGTACCAATTATATGATGTATTTAATAAAGCAAAGTTTAAAAAAATAATTATATTTTCAGGACCTTGGTATAGGGGCTAACACCTCTGCATTTGTTTTCACTTTCAGACCACAGGAAAAATAAGGTATTACACAATTCCCATTGAAAGCAATGGGCCGCCCATGTAATTTATGGATGTGTTCGATCCTCTGGAATGAGATGGTCTTTGTAGCTACTATATGGCTAATAGATGAATGTTGTGAACACGGGACTCCCCTCTATTACTTCTAGTTGCTACTTACACGAACGTTGTCTGGTTCGCCGTATTTGGTGGGTTCAGACAACTGTAGTCTAATGTGTATGCTGTACTTTATATGGTAGATTTCATACACAGTTTTCTCTGCAACCCTATGCATCGATTTTCTAGTACCATCTCGATCTGTAAGGGTACTTTTACATGGGTTGACTATAGGCTGAAAAGTCACTCAAGCGAGAAATTTCCAGTGATAGTCGTCCATTGTAAAAGCGGAACCCGACAGATGCGCTCCGCCTCCATTCACTGAATGGCTGTCGCTCTTGTGGGAAAGCATAGAAGTGATAGTCATCCCATATAAAAGCACCCTAAATATGAATATCATCACTTGTGGATGACTAAGGGTATAGTCAGACCGTGTTCACTGTTTTTTCATCTCTCTCATGCATCAAATATATCCATAGGGTCTCATTCACCCAACAGAGGCCACAGCATACATTGGTATATAAAATATACTTCAGTACACCCTTTTTATCACTTGTATGACGTAGCATAGTCTGCTGCCCTATTCCATACAGGAAAGACCTATATCATGGGATATACTTTTTTTTTTTTAAGAGAGTTTATATGTGATGTATGTCACTGTATCTTCCCAACATAGTCATCCATATATGTCCAATATGCACCACAAATACAGTTTGAGTAAACCGATCCTGGGATGGTGAAACCATGTATCTGAGTATTGTAGGTGTTATGTGCCCCCTCATTTTGAAGCATCCAGGTTTATGGTAGCTATGAATACTTAGAGGGTTATTCTGGCTGCAATACTTTGTTATACAATATTACAGTATTCTGATACATTCTATATCAATGCACTTGTGGCGCAGAGTGTCAAGGCAGCATAATGCAGTCCTAAGCTCTCGCTCATAACCTGAAGGTAACCGGCTCAAGGTTAACTCAGCCTTCAATCCTTCCGAGGTCGGTAAAATGAGTACCCAGCTTGGTGGGGTGTAATAAACAAATTACCTGAAAGCGCTGCAGAATAAGTTGGCACTATACAAATAACAAGTCCCTTCCCCTTCCCTGCAGTCATGCAATAGAACATTCATTGTCTTAAAACCTGTTGATTTGCACATACGGTAGGTGCTTGGCTCGTTACATATCTGTGATCACCGCCATGCACCCGTATGTCCAGCACAGATTTTGGACTGCTGTCAGTAAATAACGATTACTAGATATTTGACCTTAATAGTCAGAACGTCTGTACATAATGCAGTAGGTCTCCACAATCCGGGGTGCATTCAGGGCCAACGTGCGACATATATCGTATTCTAGGAAGTCGTTGTGAATGTTGGTAATAGGTTAGATGAAGTGTTTTTAATTGACACGGTAATGAATTGCTCTGCATGTAGCAGGTGAGCTGATGAATGGCGCTGCTGACACTGATGGCTGTTCAGACCAGTCAATGTGAAAGGATAATGTTATCTTCAGCTATTTGTTTTCCCAGCCAGAGCAGGCAGATAACCTGTGGGACTGGGGATTTTCTGTTTGTCGCTGATTATTTTTTGTCACTACTAATAAATCTAACTTAATAGACTCATCAATTCTCCACAGTGTTAACGATAGGTTAAAAAATTCTAGTTAGATGTTAATTACTTTGTATTATCTGGAACACTTAAGTCCTTTTAATGTGTAGTACATTTATCATGCGATTTTTTTTTTGTGCAATAACTAAATCATGCCATTTTTGGTGTAGTATCTTTATCACTTCCCTTGGGTGTAGTATCCTTATCATGTCCCTTGGGTGTAGTATCCTTATCATGTCCCTTGGGTGTAGTACCCCTATCACGTCCTTTGGGTGTAGTATCCTTATCACTTCCCTTGGGTGTAGTATCCTTATCACGTCCCTTGGGTGTAGTGTCCTTATCACGTCCCTTGGGTGTAGTACCCCTATCACGTTCCTTGGGTGTAGTATCCCTATCATGTTCCTTGGGTGTAGTATCCTTATCACATCCCATGGGTGTAGTATCCTTATCACTTCCCTTGGGTGTTGTATCCTTATCACTTCCCTTGTGTGTAGTGTCATTATCACTACTTCCCTTGGGTGTTGTATCCTTATCACTTCCCTTGTGTGTAGTATCGTTATCACTACTTCCCTTGGGTGTAGTACCCTTATCACTACTTCCCTTGGGTGTAGTATCCTTATCGCTTCCCTTGGGTGTAGTATCCTTAACGCTTCCCTTGGGTGTAGTATCCTTATCGCTTCCCTTGGGTGTAGTATTCCTATCACTTCCCTTGGGTATAGTATCCTTATCACTTCCCTTGGGTGTAGTATCCTTATCACATCCCTTGGGTGTAGTACCCTTATCACTTCCCTTGGGTGTAGTACCCTTATCACTTCCCTTGGGTGTAGTACCCTTATCACTTCCCTTGGGTGTAGTATCCTTATCACTTCCCTTGGGTGTAGTATCCTTATCACTTCCCTTGGGTGTAGTATCCTTATTACTTCCCTTGGGTGTAGTATCCTTATCACTTCCCTTGGGTGTAGTATCCTTATCACTTCCCTTGGGTGTAGTATCCTTATCACTTCCCTTGGGTGTAGTATCCTTATCACTTCCCTTGGGTGTAGTATCCTTATCACTTCCCTTGGGTGTAGTATCCTTATCACTTCCCTTGGGTGTAGTACCCTTATCACTTCTCTTGGGTGTAGTATCCTTATCACATCTCTTGCGTGTAGTACCCTTATCACTTCCCTTGGGTGTAGTATCCTTATCACTTCCCTTGGGTGTAGTATCCTTATCACATCCCATAAGTGTAGTATCCCTATCACTTCCCTTGGGTGTAGTATCCCTATCACTTCCCTTGGGTGTAGTATCCCTATCACTTCCCTTGGGTGTAGTATCCTTATCACATCCCTTAGGTGTAGTACCCTTATCACATCCCTTGGGTGTAGTACCCTTATCACTTCCCTTGGGTGTAGTATCCTTATCACTTCCCTTGGGTGTAGTATCCTTATCACTTCCCTTGGGTGTAGTATCCCTATCACTTCCCTTGGGTGTAGTATCCTTATCACTTCCCTTGGGTGTAGTATCCTTATCACTTCCCTTGGGTGTAGTATCCTTATCACTTCCCATAAGTGTAGTATCCCTATCACTTCCCTTGGGTGTAGTATCCTTATCACATCCCATAAGTGTAGTATCCCTATCACTTCCCTTGGGTGTAGTATCCCTATCACTTCCCTTGGGTGTAGTATCCTTATCACTTCCCATAAATGTAGTATCCCTATCACTTCCCTTGGGTGTAGTATCCTTATCACATCCCATAAGTGTAGTATCCCTATCACTTCCCTTGGGTGTAGTATCCCTATCACTTCCCTTGGGTGTAGTATCCCTATCACTTCCCTTGGGTGTAGTATCCCTATCACTTCCCTTGGGTGTAGTATCCTTATCACTTCCCTTGGGTGTAGTATCCTTATCACTTCCCTTGGGTGTAGTATCCTTATCACTTCCCTTGGGTGTAGTATCCTTATCACATCCCTTGGGTGTAGTATCCCTATCACTTCCCTTGGGTGTAGTATCCCTATCACTTCCCTTGGGTGTAGTATCCCTATCACTTCCCTTGGGTGTAGTATCCCTATCACTTCCCTTGGGTGTAGTATCCCTATCACTTCCCTTGGGTGTAGTATCCCTATCACTTCCCTTGGGTGTAGTATCCCTATCACTTCCCTTGGGTGTAGTATCCTTATCACTTCCCTTGGGTGTAGTATCCTTATCACTTCCCTTGGGTGTAGTATCCTTAGCACATCCCTTGGGTGTAGTACCCTTATCACATCCCTTGGGTGTAGTACCCTTATCACTACCCTTGGGTGTAGTATCCTTATCACTTTCCTTGGGTGTAGTACCCTTATCACATCCCATGGGTGTAGTATCCTTATCACTTCCCTTGGGTGTAGTATCCTTATCACTTCCCTTGGGTGTAGTATCCCTATCACTTCCCTTGGGTGTAGTATCCTTATCACTTCCCTTGGGTGTAGTATCCTTATCACTTCCCTTGGGTGTAGTATCCTTATCACTTACCTTGGGTGTAGTATCCTTATCACTTCCCTTGGGTGTAGTATCCTTATCACATCCCATAAGTGTAGTATCCCTATCACTTCCCTTGGGTGTAGTATCCCTATCACTTCCCTTGGGTGTAGTATCCTTATCACTTCCCATAAGTGTAGTATCCCTATCACTTCCCTTGGGTGTAGTATCCTTATCAGATCCCATAAGTGTAGTATCCCTTTCACTTCCCTTGGGTGTAGTATCCCTATCACTTCCCTTGGGTGTAGTATCGTTATCACTTCCCTTGGGTGTAGTATCCGTATCACTTCCCTTGGGTGTAGTATCCTTATCACTTCCCTTGGGTGTAGTATCGTTATCACTTCCCTTGGGTGTAGTATCGTTATCACTTCCCTTGGGTGTAGTATCCGTATCACTTCCCTTGGGTGTAGTATCCGTATCACTTCCCTTGGGTGTAGTATCCTTATCACTTCCCTTGGGTGTAGTATCCTTATCACTTCCCTTGGGTGTAGTATCCTTATCACTTCCCTTGGGTGTAGTATCCTTATCACTTCCCTTGGGTGTAGTATCCTTATCACTTCCCTTGGGTGTAGTATCCTTATCACTTCCCTTGGGTGTAGTACCCTTATCACTTCTCTTGGGTGTAGTATCCTTATCACATCTCTTGCGTGTAGTACCCTTATCACTTCCCTTGGGTGTAGTATCCTTATCACTTCCCTTGGGTGTAGTATCCTTATCACATCCCATAAGTGTAGTATCCCTATCACTTCCCTTGGGTGTAGTATCCCTATCACTTCCCTTGGGTGTAGTATCCCTATCACTTCCCTTGGGTGTAGTATCCTTATCACTTCCCTTGGGTGTAGTATCCTTATCACATCCCTTAGGTGTAGTACCCTTATCACATCCCTTGGGTGTAGTACCCTTATCACTTCCCTTGGGTGTAGTATCCTTATCACTTCCCTTGGGTGTAGTATCCTTATCACTTCCCTTGGGTGTAGTATCCCTATCACTTCCCTTGGGTGTAGTATCCTTATCACTTCCCTTGGGTGTAGTATCCTTATCACTTCCCATAAGTGTAGTATCCCTATCACTTCCCTTGGGTGTAGTATCCTTATCACATCCCATAAGTGTAGTATCCCTATCACTTCCCTTGGGTGTAGTATCCCTATCACTTCCCTTGGGTGTAGTATCCCTATCACTTCCCTTGGGTGTAGTATCCCTATCACTTCCCTTGGGTGTAGTATCCTTATCACTTCCCATAAATGTAGTATCCCTATCACTTCCCTTGGGTGTAGTATCCTTATCACATCCCATAAGTGTAGTATCCCTATCACTTCCCTTGGGTGTAGTATCCCTATCACTTCCCTTGGGTGTAGTATCCCTATCACTTCCCTTGGGTGTAGTATCCCTATCACTTCCCTTGGGTGTAGTATCCTTATCACTTCCCTTGGGTGTAGTATCCTTATCACTTCCCTTGGGTGTAGTATCCCTATCACTTCCCTTGGGTGTAGTATCCTTATCACATCCCTTGGGTGTAGTATCCCTATCACTTCCCTTGGGTGTAGTATCCCTATCACTTCCCTTGGGTGTAGTATCCCTATCACTTCCCTTGGGTGTAGTATCCCTATCACTTCCCTTGGGTGTAGTATCCCTATCACTTCCCTTGGGTGTAGTATCCCTATCACTTCCCTTGGGTGTAGTATCCTTATCACTTCCCTTGGGTGTAGTATCCTTATCACTTCCCTTGGGTGTAGTATCCTTATCACTTCCCTTGGGTGTAGTATCCTTATCACTTCCCTTGGGTGTAGTATCCTTATCACTTCCCTTGGGTGTAGTATCCTTATCACTTCCCTTGGGTGTAGTATCCTTATCACTTCCCTTGGGTGTAGTATCCTTATCACTTCCCTTGGGTGTAGTATCCTTATCACTTCCCTTGGGTGTAGTATCCGTATCACTTCCCCCTGGGTGTAGTATTTTTATCACTTCCCTTGGGTGTAGTATCCTTATCATGTCCCTTGGGTGTAGTATCCTTATCACTTCCCTTGGGTGTAGTATCCTTATCACATCCCATGGGTGTAGTATCCTTATCACGTCCCTTGGGTGTAGTACCCTTATCACTTCCCTTGGGTGTAGTATCCCTATCACTTCCCATGGGTGTAGTATCCCTATCACTTCCCTTGGGTGTAGTATCCCTATCACTTCCCTTGGGTGTAGTATCCCTATCACTTCCCTTGGGTGTAGTATCCTTATCACATCCCTTGGGTGTAGTATTTTTATCACTTCCCTTGTGTGTAGTATCCTGATCACTTCCCTTGGGTGTAGTATCCTTATCACTTCCCTTGGGTGTAGTATCCTTATCACTTCCCTTGGGTGTAGTATCCTTATCACTTCCCTTGGTTGTAGTATCCTTATCACTTCCCTTGGGTGTAGTATTTTTATCACTTCCCTTGGGTGTAGTATCCTTATCACATCCCATAGCTGTAGTATCCTTATCACTTCCCTTGGGTGTAGTATCCTTATCACTTCCCTTGGGTGTAGTATCCTTATCACTTCCCTTGGGTGTAGTATCCTTATCACATCCCTTGGGTGTAGTATCCTTATTACTTCCCTTGGGTGTAGTATCCTTATCACTACTTCCCTTGGGTGTAGTACCCTTATCACATCCCATGAGTGTAGTATCCTTATCACATCCCATGGGTGTAGTGCCCTTATCTTTTCCCTTGGGTGTAGTATCCTTATCACTTCCCTTGGGTGTAGTACCCTTATCACATCCCATGGGTGTAGTATCCTTATCACTTCCCTTGGGTGTAGTATCCCTATCACTTCCCTTGGGTGTAGTATCCTTATCACTTCCCTTGGGTGTAGTATCCTTATCACTTCCCTTGGGTGTAGTATCCTTATCACTTCCCATAAGTGTAGTATCCCTATCACTTCCCTTGGGTGTAGTATCCTTATCACATCCCATAAGTGTAGTATCCCTATCACTTCCCTTGGGTGTAGTATCCTTATCACTTCCCATAAGTGTAGTATCCCTATCACTTCCCTTGGGTGTAGTATCCTTATCACATCCCATAAGTGTAGTATCCCTATCACTTCCCTTAGGTGTAGTATCCTTATCACTTCCTTGGGTGTAGCATTCCTATCACTTCCCTTGGGTGTAGTATCCTTATCACTTCCCTTGGGTATAGTATCCTTATCACATCCCTTGGGTGTAGTATTGTTATCACTTCCCTTGGGTGTAGTACCCTTATCACATCCCATGAGTGTAGTATCCTTATCACATCCCATGGGTGTAGTACCCTTATCACTTCCCTTGGGTGTAGTATCCTTATCACTTCCCTTGGGTGTAGTATCCTTATCACTTCCCTTGGGTGTAGTATCCCTATCACTTCCCTTGGGTGTAGTATCCTTATCACTTCCCCTGGGTGTAGTATCCTTATCACATCCCATGGGTGTAGTATCCCTATCACTTCCCTTGGGTATAGTATCCTGATCACATCCCATGGGTGTAGTATCCTTATCACATCCCATGGGTGTAGTATCCTTATCACATCCCATGGGTGTAGTATCCTTATCACATCCCATGGGTGTAGTATCGTTGTCACATCCCATGGGTGTAGTATCCCTATCACTTCCCATGGGTGTAGTATCCCTATCACTTCCCTTGGGTGTAGTATCCTTATCACATCCCATGGGTGTAGTATCCCTATCACTTCCCTTGGGTGTAGTATCCTTATCACATCCCATGGGTGTAGTATCCTTATCAGATCCCATGGGTGTAGTATCCTTATCACTTCCCTTGGGTGTAGTATCCTTATCAGATCCCATGGGTGTAGTATCCTTATCAGATCCCATGGGTGTAGTATCCCTATCACTTCCCTTGGGTGTAGTATCCCTATCACATCCCATGGGTGTAGTATCCCTATCACGTCCTCTAGATGAAACATCTTTATCATGTTCTTTTAGGTATATATTATAACCCCCTGTTGGTGTAGTACCTTTATCACGCCCTTAGCTGTGCTATGCTTATCATGTCCTGTTTGGTGTAGTATCCTTATCATGTCATTTGGGTATAGTATCTTTATCACGTCATTCTTGTTGTAGATTCTTTATCACATCCTTTAGGTATAATATTTTCATCCCACCGTTTTTATCCCTTCTTTTTGTAGTGTTACATCTCTTACTTACTTGCTGTTACATTACTGTACATACAACATGGTAGTCAGCTGTACATAAATCAAACAAAGTTTGGACCTCTTTTACAAAGATCATAAAGCCCACCCATCAGACCCTCCCTGCACCATCTGCCAACCAAAAATGGAAGACAACAGAAGGAAGTACTGTAGGTCAACACGTAACATTTCACGTTGTCAACCAAGCAAAATCATGAAATGTTAAAAGGCCACAGCAAATGAAAGGACAGATTGGTTCCAGATTGGTGAGGGGATAAGTTGTTTTTTTTTTAACACTGTGTTCTTCTATGTTAGTCGGAGGATTTCCTCATGTACTCCTCTAATGAATGCCGCCATATGAGCATACAAATGCATTTATCATCCATAGCCTCCCATTGTAGAAAAAAAAAAGTTTGCCCCGCGTGTGCATTTTTTTCCACTGGATACCTCTGTATGGAGTAGTGCAGTCTGCCGCGCTACTCCATGCAGCGAACGAGGTATACTGACCTCCACTGATCCGACTGTGGCCTTCATCAAGTGAATGGGAACCTATAGATATATTGGATGTATGTGCCGGGAACATTCCCAGCATATACATACACAGCAAATACATGGGATACTGAAGCTGTTGGCCAAACACCTATAACCTCCCTATAAATATCCAATCTCCATGTGATTGACCATGCAGATCTAATTCAGTAGGGAAAGAGAGATAAGCGGCGCTCAGATACCTGGATTAGCAACTTCTCTGTATATAAAATGGCTGATTGGATGTTGGAAATTCCTCTAGGTCCATTGACATTAACGTATATGGATATCTTAAAGGTCCCTTTACTTGGGATGACAATTGGGGGTGCATATTATTTACCATACTACCAGATGTGATTCATGACACAACGCAGAATGTGTTTCCCATGCCCAATTTGTTGTGCTTTGCACCACTTCAGCTGCCACCTGACATTGTGTATGATGATATTAGACTATTTTTTTTATTACTTTAGATTGACCACAGAAACCAAATCCATAAAGCTTTAATGAACAGTTTTAATAGTTTCCAGAGGCACCTTGGAACAAGCTAGTAAATGTTGCTATTACGTGTCTGTTGGTGTGTTGCGTAGCTTTGCACCATGTGTGGTTTTTGCAAAGACCTGCGCTTGTTAAAGGGGTTATCTTGAGCTTAGATATTGATGACTTATCCTTAATTGCTGACATGGCCTTTCTGCTACTCAGTACTATTCAAGTGAATAGAGTTGAGCTGTAATACCAGGCACCACCACTACACAATGTACAGAGCTGTGCCTGTTGTACAATAAAGAGGCTGCAAGTTCTAATTCAGTTGAGCGCCATTATCATTAATCATTTTTTTGTTTAGAAATGCTCTCCACATCTATAAAGAAAGATTATTGCCAAGATGGCTTATAAATTGCTCATTGCCTTAATATAGGATAACTTTTTCAGGATTTTGCTTCATTTTTTTCTATATAGACTATATAGGACGTTGCTGCTGTAAAATGAAATGGACTCTCCTTGGCATTCCCCATTTCTGCTGTGCTGGTGGATAAAGATGCAGCGCTGTACACCTTGCATTATTTAGTAGAATGACCTTCGTGTTCGCCCCTTTTGTACACTGGTATTGTTCCTATCAGAGCCCCATCAGTCCTGATGAATGCAGACAGGGAAGGACATCAGTGATCGCACTTGTTATGTGCGGAGACACAATCAGGTTACGGAAGGTGGAGAGGTGTCAATAAGCCTGCCATGCTCTGCATACATTAAACCACAATTTCCATATGACTTTACATATTTGCAAGCCTCGTCTGAGGGCCGTTACTAGTGGCCAGGCGGGAGTAGAGGCTTTATATGGGGATAATGCTGCCATATGGCACGTTGTATCCCAGACACAACTCTCTGAATAAGGCCGCTTTCAGACCAGCGTACATTCGCTTCGTAGTTGGACCGTAATACAGAGCTAATGTAACTCTATATATATTCACATAGCCGTATTTTTCACAGCCATTTTTCTTTTATTACAGCAGGACCTTCCTTATCATATTTACCTCCATATTGGTATTTTATTTTCTATTGGCTAAATATTTGTCCAGTAGAAATAAAATATGTGAAGGCAAATAGTAAAAACTAATGACATACGGTTGTAGTGCCATCTGTAGGACGTCCATAATACAGACCCGTATTCCGGATGTGTTGCAATACGCTTGTTTAAAAGGGTTTACACTAGAGATGAGCGAACGTACTCGTTTCGAGTAATTACTCGATCGAGCACCGCGATTTTCGAGTACTTCCGTACTCGGGTGAAAAGATCCGGGGGGCGGGGGAGGCGTGGCGGCGCGGGGGGTAGCAGCGGGGAACAGGGGGGAGCCCTCTCTCTCTCCCTCTCCCCCCCACTCCCCGCTGCAACCCCCCACTCACCCACGGCGCCCCCCGAATTTTTTCGCCCGAGTACGGAAGTACTCGAAAATCGCGGTATTCGGGCGGAAAGGGGGCGTGGCCGAGTACGTTCGCTCATCTCTAGTTTACACATCTCTGGCTGGGGTTCTTTTTTTCTGCTCCGTCCAGGGACCAGGAAAGGGAGGAGACACAGATTAGATATTAGAAAAAACTTTCTGACAGTGAGGGTGATCAATGAGTGGAACAGGTTGCCACGGGAGGTGGTGAGTTCTCCTTCAATTGAAGAGTTCAAACAAAGGCTGGACAGACATCTGTCTGGGATGATTTAGTGATCCTGCACCGAGCAGGTGGTTGGACCCGATGACCTTGGAGGTCCCTTCCAACTCTACCATTCTATGATTCTATGAACCCCTCGTACAAACGGGTCAGTCTTATGATGGAACCCAACAGTGCCGAACGGACCCCATTGACTATATTTGGGTCTGTTAAACTGCCTGGCATTTTACCGTAAGAAAAGGTCCCACATGCAGCGCTATTTGTTCCGGTATTTTGTGCTGCATCTGATTGGAGGTTCCAGCGCTGATGTGAGACCACCATAAAAAAAGTCATTACTATGTAGAAGATCAGGTTAAAAGGTGAACAAATAAATGGAGAGAGCCGGGTTGGTTTGAGAGATAGGACTTAACAACTTTATTAGCACTTGATGCTTTGGCCAAACTTGCATTTAGATCCCTACGGGCAGTGAAGAAACCCGGTTGTGGGGGAGATGGGGGAGGGAATAGTTAAAAAAAAAAATGGAAGGAGGGAATAGTTAAAAAAAAAAATAATTGAAGTGACCGACAAACACCACCCAATGACTTTCCCACCTTTGGTTCTGTGTAGCTGTTGAGTCTACCTGGAATAGACACTCTCCTGACATCTATCTACTGCCTATAGGTATTTTCGAGAGCGAGCCTCTGTGGCTTCAGAGGTCTATGCTGTATTCCTATAGACTACATTATATCTTCCATCCCCAGCGCCGACCCCTATCGCTCTTTCTTTAGCCTCCGAGCCCCCGCCCTTCCTGAAGACGTCAGACGCAGAGCGGAGAATTACAGTCGGAATTGTAAACTCCAGATTCATTTCACAGCATATAGTTTTACGCCGGGGTTATTACACCGACAATGATCTGTAAAACAAGCAAATAAAGGGTGAAGTTCTAATTAGATTTTCCTTGAAATGCCTTTATTTTTGGGTTCTGTAGTTTCGGAGACCTGATGGGGAACGTAAACAAAAACTCCTCTGCTGAAGAATGATCAAAGCACAATTAAATTCTACACATAAACCCGTAAATAGTTTGCTTCACTTATCTTGTACTAATTTTAGGTTGCAGAATGTTTTCATCCCCACTCAACTCTGAAGCAATATGTATAATTCTTCCGCACTCCTATTATTACAGAGCAGTGCATTGTGGGAGCTCAGATGACAACTATACTGTAAAGTCATGTGACCTCATTGTAAACCTTTGCTACCTACAAACAGAATGGTGGTTAAGACTTTATTGAAGGGAACCTGTCAGCAACTACAAGCACTATATATATATAACCTTGTGTGGCGCAGGGTGCTATGGCAGCAGAAATGCAGTCCTAAGCTCTCGCTCACGACCTGAAGGTTGCTGGTTCAATCCCTGCATAATTCAGGTATCCGGCTCAAGGGTGACTCAGCCCTCGATTCTTCTAAGGTCGGTAAA
Source organism: Eleutherodactylus coqui (assembly GCF_035609145.1). Taxonomy (NCBI): domain Eukaryota; kingdom Metazoa; phylum Chordata; class Amphibia; order Anura; family Eleutherodactylidae; genus Eleutherodactylus; species Eleutherodactylus coqui. The sequence continues at coordinate 50,877,715 of NC_089848.1, read as the reverse complement.
ATGAGTACCCAGCTTGGTGGGGGGTAATAAATAGATGATCTGAAAGTGCTGTGGAATTAGTTGGCGGTATACAAGATTTATTTATAGTTTAGGTGGCGGGGAATCCGGGGAGCTGTGTATCACATTCACCCGATTCCTGCAGTGTCCCCAGAAATCAGTATGCACACAGCAGCCTGACTCGTTCTGCGCTTGAACCCCTATGGGAGATGCGCACAAAGAGACAAGCTATTGGCACATGCTGACTTTGTTGGGGAATGCCGTAAGAACGGAGCACCGGGTGAGTATGAGACAGCTCCCCAGATTCCCCTTTTCCTAAACTATAAGCACTATAACTTAGTTGCTGACAAGTTCCCCTTAAAATAATTTGACGGAGGGAAGGAGATTTGCTATGTACCCCTATATTTGTAGATTTTAGTAAATAAGTGATGTTATATGTTTTATTTCCATTTAACCTTCAGTATTTTTGGCATGGAACAACCGGTAGCTGTGAAATCATCCGGTGTAATAAGAATATATAAATCAACCTTCGTCCCGTTTTCTTCCTCCGCTGTGCCCACATGTGCAGTAATCTTCTTTGTTTACTTGGTCTCCTTACAGATTCTTAGAATTTGCACAAGATATACACCGGAGCAGGACACGATGACTTTCTCAGATGGCCTTACACTCAACCGAACTCAGATGCACAACGCTGGGTTTGGTCCACTCACCGACCTTGTATTCACATTTGCCAACCAGCTGCTGCCCCTGGAAATGGATGACACAGAAACTGGCCTGCTCAGTGCCATCTGCTTAATATGTGAAGGTGCGTATCACATCGTATCATAGCCTGAGTTTAGGAATCAAGTCTTTTGAGGGAATCCTACCTAAAGGTGGCCCTACATATTAGATAGAAGTGGGTTGATGGATTCATTCACAGGTGCAGTCCTACACATTTTAGTCCATATTGGCCAATACAGATGTACAAACTGACCATTTATGGTCAATGACACTAGACGACAGATGAATGATATTTCTAGGAAGGTTCTTCCAAAGAAAGATGATCTAACTATCGGCCCAATAACTCAAAGCTGGTTGACTTTTTACTAGATAGCGACTGTTGGTCATTGGTCGGCCAAATCGATCATTCATTGTTAAATTGGACCTGACAAATGATCGCCTCGCTTGAAATCGTCCACGTTCATCAACTTTGGTCTGATATGTAAGGGCATCTTAATTTAGATTTAGATTACTATGAACGAGCCCTGATCATTGACATTGGGTTTTTTTTCCAACTGGCCTTTTACACTGATATATGGGGACCAACGATCGTTCACACAATTGTTTGTGCCCCATGCACTTGGTTTTGGGGGTGGTGGCCCGCTTGTAATTGTCATTCTAGTGTCAGACACTTACCTGGGACTTTATTGAGGACGAGAAGCTCCAATCCCAGCGGCCGTTACACTGGAGTCCAATACTGTTCTGCCTGGAAGTCATTAGTACTTCAGGGCAGCAAAGCATTACACTTCATCAGTGTTGTGTTTACAAGGGAGACGGACGGCTCCCCAAAGGTTGGCCAAATATCTGTCTGCATTGATCCTGCATTGAGCAGGGGGTTGGACCTGATGACCCTGGAGGTTCCTTCCAACTCTACCATTCTAGGATCGGAGCTTTTTTTTTTCCAATGACGTTGCGGAAACTTGTGGGTTATAAGTTCCCTCCTTCCTTTTTCTCAGCAGCTGATTTTTTTCGGCAGCATAAACGACCCAATCAGCTAAAGAAGGAGCGTTTGCTCGTTCGTCGGGTGGTCGTTACGCTGTTTACATTCGGCAATGAGTGGGCGCAGGAGCGTTCTAATGAATATTCGTTCACAGTAATTGGCTCATGTAAATGAATCTTTAGTTCCAGTGTTGTTGACCTCCTATCTTAGTAGAAGTGGGATGACCTTGAAGCGGTTTGCCTATCGTACATAGTGATGGCATATTGCTGTGCCCGGAGGTATGACTGCCAGGACCCCCACCGATCTGCAGAATGGACAGGCCTCAGCGGGAGATAAGCTCCGTATTAGTTTACTGGGCATCAGGTGGCAGGAGCTTCGCTGTATATAGAACTGCAGCACAGGCCTATTCTCCACAGAGGTCAGACCCACCACAATGTTATGGAACATCTTAGCAGAAGTCCATTTGTACACGTTAGGCCTTGTTCGCATCTCGCTAAAGATGATTGTAGACAGAACGATTATTGTTCGAACAATCGTTGAAATGAGCGAAAGTGAACGAATGATTCCGTCTAAATGGAGCCGACGACCAAAACTAGTTGGCCTTTCGCTCATTGTTCATTTTATGTTGGTATAAAAATCACTTGGCTCGTTGACTTATCATTCAGTTTACATACCGATCAGTCAGTCGTTGTCAGTCACTTACACAGCGATGGGACCGGCAGAACGATTTCTCATTTGAATGAGCCAACGATGTATCTACTGTATAAACAGGCTGCATGAAAGCCAACGAGCTACCGGTGACGTCACGCTGCCCGAGAGCAAACGATGATGTCACTCACTCATGCAGACGATAAATCGGCCCGTCTAAAAGGGCCTTAAGTCCTACATTTAGTATATAAGCCAGGAGAAGGTCTGGGCTTGTACATTATATGTATCCATTCACCAACAGGACTGTCCTTCTGGCCTCCATCTGGCCGGTATACCTCAGTCTAGCTTTACATAAAGTAAATAGTTTTTCCAAGGCCGGCTTCACAAGAGCGTATGTGCATTTGCGCCACAAATTTGCACATTGTGTGTTGCGTTTTTGCGCACGCCTCTGCATTTTTTTACTGTCCTTTTTGCGTGCGCCAAAAAACACAACCATGGTCCAAGCCATTGAAATGGTCAATTAGTGTAATTAGTTCCCTGCGCAAATAAATAGAACACGCTGTGTATTTATTTGCGCGATGGAACTGCATGCAAAATAGGCGCTTGTGAACGAACCTATTGAAATCAATGGATTCTATTCACTGCGTATTGCGTTTGCAAATACGGTCATGGGAATCCCGCCTGAGTGGAGGCATTCCGCAAAAAAAAAAAAGTATCTCCGTTGGAGATATACTTCAGGCAATGAAGGTCCAACATGAAGTGAAAAGAGCCTTACAGACTGACTGGGGTGGAGCTGTAATACCAGACCCAGCCATTGACAAGAATGGCGCTGTTTTTAGAAAAATAAATGAGAACTTTTTTTTTTTTTGATCTTACTCAACCCATTATGATTAAGTGCAATATGTCTGAGTCCTTTTAACCCCTTGGTAGCCAAAAGCCAACAATCTGAAGCTCCGCTAATGATTGTGCATGAATCACAGTTACAACCCACGGTACTCGCGATATTCACCCAGAATCCTTCTCTTCAAAACCAACGTTTTTAATGATATCCAAGAGCCAAACAACCTGGTTTGACTTGGTTGAGGGAGCGGATTGGCCTCTACGTTCTCTACCAGCCAGCGACATTTCATCCAAGGACTTATGTTTTGCGTTAGGAACCAGAGGCGATCAGCGCTTGTTGCCCGGGCCACTTGTGCTTGGAATGCTTGGCTGCATGTAATGGATTAAAGCTCTTACAACAACCTTGAGTACCCTATATATAATATATAGAAATTGCTTTAGTGCAGATAAGTTCTACCAAGGGAGAAGAGAACACATAGCGGTGAAGGAGTATCTGTAGTAACAGGCATCCAAGCAATATTTTTGTAAAGAATTAGACCTGAAAGGCACTCAGATGTTAGCAGGCCAAATATAGCTCTCCGCTAATGCAACGCCATTCATCCTCGCAGATGGCGAGACGTCCCGCTGGAGGCTTACAGTATACTGCCATCTAGTGGTTCATCTCTATATGTGACCCAAATAGGAAGACATGGAAAGAAGATGAAATAACAATACACAAAAAAGTGATTTATTTCCTCCCCCTCTCTATACTTATCTAGACCGTCAGGATCTTGAAGAGCCGGCTAAAGTAGATAAGCTGCAGGAGCCATTACTGGAAGCATTGAAAATTTATATACGAAAGAGAAGACCCAACAAACCCCACATGTTTCCAAAGATTTTAATGAAGATTACAGATCTTCGCAGCATTAGTGCAAAAGGTAACATATTGCTATAATAGTCTTCATCTCCGGAGAGCTGCAGGTTCGCAGCACACAGTTTTTGTGAGAGTTCTTCATGCAATGGATTCATAAGGAAGGAGAACTATAAAGGAGGGACGTCTCCTTCCTGCTGGAGCCACTTCTGGTGTTAGGGTAGGTTCACACATAGCAGATCTGCACCATGTGACCTGGTTTTTGAAATGGATCCGCAGCTTATTTCACCTTTTCAGCTGAGTTCTGCTTTGGTGATGCGTTTCCGATGCAGAATTCGGCATGGATCTTGTGCTGTGGAGTATCCACCCCAGTGTCGCTACGTGTGAACGTACCCTTAGCTAGAAGAAAGGCGGCATGAAAAACCATGTGTGAATCTGCAGCCTAACCATAATGCTGATACAAAGTGTATGTAAAGGCAGTACTGAATGATTGAGATGATGTCTGTATTATAATACACAGCAATGGACAATTTCATTTAAGAAGTCTGTAAATAACATTGGCGTAGACATCACATCCTGACGATTGTACAGAGAAGAGCAGCATACGGTGGTTTCACATCTGCAGCGGGGATTCCACTTTCCTGCTTCGTTAAATGGGAATCCCCGCGGCTAAACTGTTCCGTCTCTGGATGGAACTGAGCAGCACCAGGCAGACCCTATTGACTATTATGGGGCTCGCCCATTTTCCGCCCAGCTAGGCAGCTTTTCGACAGAAGTGCTGTAAGGAGGTTCCAATGCAGATGTGAAACCGTCCTTACCCAGACGCTACTTATCTCTCCCTGCAGAAGCAGGCGGCCACAGATCACCTTTGCTAGATTCTTCTTCTCTTGTAACAATCACTGGTTGACTGACATGAAGGGACTCCTCTATAAAATGAGGTTTTCCCAGACCTGTGGTGTCTTGTGCAGTTCTGTATAGTCGCTCCTGAGAAATAACATAATATATAGCTCAACATTCAGTTATCTTGTGTCAGTCAATGGTGGAGACGAATCTTGCCACTACTCGCCACGTGGAGGTTCTGCAGCAGTTCAGCTCACTGTGGAGCTCTGTGACCGGTAGAAGTACACTGGCACGTGCTGCTTTGTGCTTTTTATAGGATGACAGAACTCCTTGGTGACCTCTTATATGGGATGATTATGCCATATACAACCACTTGATACAATTTAAAAGGGGTTGTCCAGTTGTAAACTATCTAAAGACAAGCCGGCAGCAACGTCATCAATACTGAATCAGATCCAAAAGAAAAAGGGTGAAGAATAAAGATTCCAACTATCTTTGCACCCATTTATGCTGCCAGTCCTACTCGGTTTGGGTTCAATGATGTGCTGCTGCTAAGCTCTTTTTTCTAATATCAATACTAAATCAGTGAGGGTCTGCTGTCTGGGATTTCTGTCGATCCGCTGTTTACTGATCGGGTGGGTGTGCTTATGCATGGAGCTGATTTCCACATGAAGCAGATAGCGCCGTTCTCACTGCAGTGGTGATGCTTGGAATTGCACTCCAAGTTCTCATTCACTTCAAATCAAACTTTGCCAGCAATACCAAACCTTGCCACTGCAGTGGAAACGGAGCCATCTGCTTTCTGCAGAAATCAGCTCCGTGCATAAATACACCAATCTGGCAAAGAGCTGATCATACGGGGTACAGTGCAGGAAACCCCCGCTGATCTACAATTGATGACCTATCCTATAGAATAGGACATCAATAGTTTCCAACTTGACAACCCCTTTAAACAAAAGTACAGATTTTTGTATAAACTGCATCCTGAATAGTTGTGGCCAGCACTTGTTGGAAGAAAATATAATGGACTACAGAAATAGTTGTTGTAAGGTAACGCCCACGGGGGGCAACTGCTGTTTGGCCACATTGCGGTCGGCGCGGGTTTTGAATGCTTGTTTACAGAAACTAAAGAGTAACTTGAAGCTTCTCGGTCCCAATACAGAATCTGAAGCAGCCCGTCCTCCACCAAATGTTACACTGGTGTCTTTGCCAAATTAAATGACTTTCACTTATTGATATGGAATCTGCGCACGAATTAGCCCCAATGAAAAGCGCTAATATGCAGAATGTGCAAATAGCCAAGCGAGTAGAGCAGCCCGCACGGTCCGGCTGTAAAGCGTTAAACCATCAGAAGTCAAAGGCATATTGCTGTACAGATAAAGCAGATCCAACACATTTGGAGCCATTACCCCGCTCTTGGGGCTTATACACACGAGCGTATATCGGCTGGCCGGCACAGGGGGCATGCTATCCAGTAACCGGACAACACGTTTAAGTCCGAATCTGTGCCAAATCTGTGGATTTTGCCAGGGATTCGCCAAGAGTGAAATCTCTGAAAATTGGCTGCACAAAATTGGGCATTCCGGCAGATTTGAAAATACACAAAATCCTCCAATTTCTGTGCAGATTAGTTCTGCTAAATGCAGATTGGGTTTTGAAAGCCCCCAACCATTTGTTGCAGTGGATTTGCTATGTAGAATCCGCTGCAAACACACGACATCTGGACCTGGTCTTAATACTCGGTCGCTCCATGGTAGGGGATAGTTTTCTTTAAGGGTGCGTTCACACATCACTGATTTACTTCAGATTTTGGTGCAAACCTGCAATTTAATTCAAATTGAAGGGGCGGATTGGCTGCATGTGAACACACCCTAAATTGCCCAATGTGCGCAACCATTTCAATGCATTTTGCAGATCTAGGCATTCTAATGATCTAGAAGTGTCACATGCAACAGGACGTCTCAGTTGTACCTGGAATATCATTTCTGCCATTCGTAGCAGCACATTGGTTCCTGTACTCAAAAAGCTGCACATTAATCTAGTATACGTAGCTAAATATTCCTGTTTTCTATCCGTTTAGGTGCAGAACGTGTTATCACATTGAAGCTGGAAATCCCGGGATCAATGCCGCCCTTAATTCAGGAAATGCTGGAGAACTCGGAAGGCCACGAGGCATCCAGTCCGAGCGAGAACGCACCGGAGCACAGTCGCAGCATCTCAGCTAATCCAGAGGAAGAGCGGGTCAGCAAATGTGCGCAGGTGCAATGAGGCCCGACTCCTCACCAGACATTCCCAACACAATATGCACACAGGGATGACATTCAACAAGGAACATCTCCCCCCCAACCCCACCCCCCTCGTTGCTGAATCTACAGATCCAAAACGTGTTCAGATTCCTCAGCAAGAACAGACCAAGCTGGTTTCCATTTCTACAAAAGCTAAAAAATACTTTTGCTGTTTACATTCTTAAGAAAAACACTTTGCTGGACTCTTACAAATAGAAGAAGAAAAACAATAAAAATACGAAAAGCAGCCATTTTACAGAACAAGAAATAAAGCGACTTCTATTTTCTCTTCCGATCATCAGATTGCATGATCTTTGAAGACTTTGTACATAATTTACTGTTCTTTCTGCTGGATGTTCGGTGCTTTTCTTCTGTCTTGCATACATAAAATGTTCAAGACATGGTAAAAACAAAACAAAAAAAAAAGTAAAAAAAAAACAAAAAAAAACACAAAGCAAGCAAATGGACTGTTGTACGTGTCCATGTAAGGAACATAAGACTGTCATATATGTCATAACATGCCCTCAACTGCATTGCGTCTATTTCCCCTCCTCCGCCGCGTCGGAGGAAGTCGTGGAAGAACATTCACTACATTATCTGAAGCCAGTTTTGTATCTGAGTAACTGCCTGTTCCGTTAGAAGACATTTTATTGTAAAAGTTGTCAGTGTCACTTTAAGAAGGTGGATAAAACAGATGTGATTGTTTCGGTGGACGATATTTTACAGGTGCATTACTGCAGTAATTGTAGCCTCAAAGGCACTTTTTTTCCAGTGTTACAATGTTTTTGTCTGTTTTCCTTTTTTTTTTTCTTTCATGTTTCTGTTCACAAGCCATTAGAGAACTGTTTGTGTGTGGTTCACTACTTATGAGTGGGTATTTGCATAAAAGGCTCCCCCCCTTTTTTTAATTTCCCAGAATACATCTCTCCTGTGCACAACTCACTATAACTCAAAAAGGGTGAGGTTATATATGAGAGTCTCCAAGCTGAAAGACCATATGGGACTACTTGAGCATGCTAGGAGCTGCTATCCTTCGACACTAGCGGCAGCTGCAGGTATTCTCAGCTGTTTTATATGCTACAATTCATCTAGTAGAATACTCGACACTACAGAGACGTACAAAGCGAGAGATGTAACGTACATGACCGCGGCGCTCCCATTCAACTGGCACAATCTAGTCAATTGCGTCGGCCCCATCCTTCCAAGAAACACTTAATAAGCCCACCCATTTCATTGTTGTAATCTGGTTCACAGTGACTGTGATACCGCCGTAGACGATAACACGTTGAAAAGTGTTACTAGGTCTCATTTAAAGCACTAGTAGAAATTTTGGGGGGATATTTTAGCAAGTCTGTGATGTATTCTTCACTGGCTCAGTTTGTACATTGAGATTGTTTAACGATGCTTTCTATGTTCATATACTGTTTACCTTTTTCCATGGAGTCTCCTGGCAAAGAATAAAATATATTTATTTTAAATCTTTCACAGTTCATCTTTACACTTGATAGAACGGACCACAGAAGTTAAGATATCCATTTTTTTTAATGTTTTTGTCTTCATTTTAAAAAGCAGGTTGCCGTGGGGTTTTTTTTTTTGTTCTTTTTTTTTTTCCTCCCCCGCTGTATTTCATCAGGACAATTAAAATATGTGCGCGAGCACGGTAGTCTAAAACATTTCTACAAGGCAAATTGGGACGAGTACATGACATTTCATGAGTAAAAAAGAGCAGAAAACTGTATGTGTAACAACAAATGTTAAAATGCCTACACAATAATAAAAAACATCAAATACATTATCACATAAAATAAGACAATGTACAAAAGTCTGCAACAGGAGGGACAAAAGGACTACACAAGATACTTTTGTTGGAAAACATTTGGGTGCTCCTCGGGCACATAACTAATACATAGCAAAATCATCTTCTTCATCGTCAGACTCTGCAAAATATTTCACTTCTTTCCTGGCCCGGCCGGGTCGCTGCCGTGTTGCGCTTCCAGAATTCACTTCTGGTGGGAAGATGTCCGTGTCGGAATCATTGTCAAACACAGATTTTTTAGACTTCTGTGGGGGAAAGCAAAATTAAAAGAAGGTCAGATGGCAGGAAAACCACAGGCAAGACAACCACCTGTGAGAACATACGGAAAGAGCAACCTGAGGTTCTTCCACAAGTAAGAGTGGTCCATAACCAATGTGGGGGGAGTAAGAACTACTGTGATGTAAGCATGAAGCCAGGAGAAGGTCCTCGACCTCTCCTAAGTTCAAAGTTTTCAGTCATACTGGGACATTAAATCAAGCTCACAGCCATGTTGTCTCCATAGATACACATTGATAGTATTGGTTGTTCTGAAGAGCCTAGTGACTTTAAACTGGGTTGCTACAAGTCAATTCTTGAAACTTCTGATCTGCACCAGTCAATTTTTATGCAAGGTGGAGAAAACCAGGAGTAACAGCAGCTCAGTTACACAGCGGTAGACCTTGCAAACTTCCAGAGAAGAGTCACCATGAACTGAAGCACATGGCGCATAAGCCATCTATTCTCTGTCGTATCACTCACTACAAAGTTGCAAACCGCCTCTACAAGTAGCATCAGCACAAGAATTGTGCATCTGCAGGAAATGGGCTCCAGTGGTTGAGCAGTTGCATACAAGAGGACCATACCCAATGCCTAATCGCCGGCTGTAAAGTGGGAGGCTACTGGGCTGATGAATCACATTTCATAGAAAGAAGGACCAAACTCCATATTAATAGGCATCATTTTGGAATGAAATGTTCCACCATCCCATATCGGTGTAATGGCCACATAAGTTTGAACATATACTAGAAAAGAAGGTGGTAACCAGTCAGTGGAGTAGTGTAAGGCCCTGTACACATCGGTGGGGGCTCTGGGAGGAGCCTGTGTTGTAAAGCGGTCTAAAAATCCAGAAAAAATGTCAGACATTTAGTCTGGTAAAATGTGACAGAAACCTGATGAATTCTAGTCTGTGGGGTCTGTTTGGGCCGTGTATGTCCAGCATACGATGGATCCTGCACCGCTATAATGAAGCAGTACAATGGATGAGAATGAGGTCTAAGCAAGAAGGTTGGGGCTGCAAGTAAAAACAAGGTCTCCCTGGATTTTGATGTAGTCCAAAGACCAATTTCTTTTTCTTTGCCACAAAAAACGCACCTGTGATGTCAGCCTAAAATTTAGGGGCAGAATAACAAGAATGCGGTGCGTAGATTTGGTGTCGTACTGCATCGTTTTAGATATAATGGCAATGAATACATTTCTGCACCGAACCATCCATTCAGCACACAGGAGTAAGTCATGATGTAGACGTAAGAAAGGTGTCTGATGGTGGACAACAAGATCCCTGCAAGTGTCCAGACCACACAAGATAATACAACCCACGTACGGCATCGTACACCTCTCCGCCCTCACCTTGCTGGATGTGGACTTGGATGCAGATTTCTTCCCAGGATTGTAGTCCCCTTCATTTTCAGAATCCGATGTTTTTCTTTTCTTCCCCCTTCCTTTTGCTAACAGACAAGATGTACAAGGCTTCCCGTTAGACACAATACAGCTGGTAACAATTCATTTCCAAGATAGAAATTGCATTAATTAAAAAGCTCCGGGGGAGACAATGTGTAAGAGAGCGGCAGTAGCTCGATATCCGTCTGACACATGTAAGACGACTTCCATAGGGAAGAAAGAAATCTAATTCCAACAGTCATGTACCCGGTAACATCTACATGATTCCTGCAAACATTGGTGCGGCTCCAATACTCTGTAAAGGGGGGTTGCTGACGAAGCTTTTTTTGCAGCTACGACTCCTCGCATTACCCGGAAAATAGATACATTTCTATAAGGCATGGATCGGCAAACGATACTCCCTCGGCATCAGGTAGATGCCTCAGCAACTGTGCCGTCCAACCTGAAGTTAGATCTCTCCATGCCTGCGGTCTGATCAGGCCCAACTGTTTTGCTGGACAAGACTTTTAAAACCTACGGTGGGTCCAGACGGGGGGGGGGGGGGGGGGGGGTTTGCCAGGAAATTTCCGTCCGGACCCTCCGCTCAGAAATTCCGCGGCATTTACAGTAGTAACAAAGTGGATGAGATTATGAAAATCTCCTCCACAAACTGCAGAAATAATCCACATAAAACCAGAGTGGAAACGGACATGCGGTGCGCAATTGAATTCTGCAGCATATTAATCTTATCGCTGTTCCTGCTGTGGAATTCACCTCTTAATAAGGGGGTGAATTCCGCAACAGAGATATGTCATTAAATCCACACCAAATGGTGCGGGCTTAGAGGCAGGCTGTCCACTGGTGATCCGCCCGCTGTGGACATTCCAATGCTGCAAGTTTGCCCCCGTGTGGTCCCAGCATAACTGCACATTTATTTACATGTTGCCGATTTTAGTCCAGATCTGCAGCAGATTCCACCTCTTCAGTTTGAATTCAAATGAAAAGATAAAAACAGCTGAAAATCTGCAGAATATCAGCGATATGTGAATGCGCTCTAAGGGTATGTTTACACGCAACGCCGCTGGTCACTTCTGCATCATCTGACCAGCTGTGCTGCGCTTACTAGAGGCCACCGGGGTGTCTGGTGAAGAAAGTGCCGAGAGCGCAAACAAGGGAGAGGGAGTGCGGTATCTTCTGAAATGAGCCGTGGACACAAAGCCAATTTAGAGCCAAAATCCGCACTGATGATGTGGATTTTGACACTAAAATGCTGTGGAATTTGTGCTGCAGAAACTCCACAGCAGTAAAAATCCCTTAGGGCCTCCTGCACATTGTCTCACAGTCATAGAACAAAGTCCCTGTACAAGACCAGACTTACAGGGGGGGGGGACCAACGGGAAAAATAAGTCAGCGGATGCAGAAGGAAGGCTCCTATATTAAAGCCTTAATCAGTAGGAAGTAAGAAAAGCTAGGATTGTGCTCCCTGATCGTTGGCGTTTACTCAGCTCAAGTTGTCCTAAATCACAGCACTGTGATATATAATATATAACATACATACAGGTTTATTGTACACTGAAGAGTCACAACAAAATGTGGTTTGGAGCAGAAGGTCCTTGCTCAAATCCAGACACACATGAAAAAAAAAGGCAAGAGGCGGTCCTTATAAACAGGAAATACAAACCCACAGAAAGTTTCAAGACATCAAATCTTCTGTACTTAAATAGTAAATCTGGAGGACAACCAAGATCTGCGTCTTAACAGCAAAGATATTAGTGCTATACTACCACCCACCAAACGTGCACAGAAAATCCTTTATCAGAGATTAAAGGGCAACCTGACAGAACCATAAAGCTCCACAAACTACATTATGGTGATGAGACGGGTCTGGGGAGCTCGTCTCACACTCACTGGGTCCCCAAGAGGTCAGTGCCCACACAACGCGACTGTTCAGAAGGCAGAGCACTGGAATGGGCGACCTGGTAGGCACAAGATACAGGTCGCTCATTCCCTAACCTTTTAGCCCTATGACATAGCTTATGGGGCTCAGAGATGATGACTGGCCTCCATTAATCCCGTGACTAGTAACCTACGTGGACCATTATTTACAGAAGGATGTAGCTGAACTCCATATTTCCGTGACTCCAGCAGTCTGAATAAATTATTCCAGGATATAGAATAGTCACCCACATATTTGTCAGTCACCCAGGATGTAGCGTCCATCTCTAGCAATATCCCTCATGATAGGCGGCTGGTATCAATAGCCAAATGTTTAGCCTGCTATGCAGATGCTGGCGCGTCAGAAGTTGGTTTCATCAGTCAGGATTTGGTTCTCTTCGATGCACAATTTCTCCAGTTTAAATGTAAAATTTGCTAGCCAACAGGCGGCACGGCTATGGGGCCCCGCTCCGCTCCGAGCTGCACTAATCTGGGCCATTCTAAAGACACTAATGTCTTTGAACCAACACTAGAGGAAGAGTAGGGTTATGTTCCAGAGGGTTAGAGATCTCAATATTATTTGGGTTCCAGTGATCCATTGGAATTCATTCCCGATTTAAACCAAAGTGATTGGGGTCTTACATTTACGAGTATCGGATTAGTTAAAAACATAGAACTCTATTTTTAGTGACTAAATCCAGGAATTCAATCACAAAGTTAGAACTGAAGACAACTTTATGTGATTATATACATCCACTGGGGAGCACAAACCCTAAAAGGCTTTCTCCCTCCCTTCTGTGGTTTCCAAACCCTGGTTTTGTCAAGCTCTGGATCCTAGTGAATGCATCATACCCCTGCGAGAGAATCTACTCTGGTGTCTCTTGTACCTCTGGGATACTGGGAGAGTATTTAATCTGGTGTCTCTGGGATACTGGGAGAGTATCTACTCTGGTTTCTACTCTTGCAGTATCCCAGAGGTACAAGAGACACCAGAGTCTCGCTATTTCATTTTTAGGTTCATTTAGATTACACAGTCTGTAAAACATTGTACCAAAGCCAAAGTAGTGGGTGAGATTGCAAAGGCTAGACTACACACAAGCTCCCAAGTAATGTGCAGATCACGTCTAAGGATCTGCACAATCAGGGCTCTTCCGGTTTCTTAAAGATAAGAGCTTCAAACGCAAAGCTGTTTGTTGGGTGATTAATTTTCAACTCCAGTGAATATCTGTGAGGGACCAGAGGGCAAAACCTGCATGTGGCAAGTTATTTTGCAGCCCCCTTCCTGCGAGGGATCACACCCAGTGATCGGATCCCTCTAACAAGGGATTTTCACAAGGTCCGTTCTCATCACTATAGATCACTATTCTAAATGGAAAGCCCAGGCTCTAATCATCAGTTTGGTTGTCTTTTTGGCATTCAGGAAATCACCAACATTTTGAATGTTTGAAAAACTTCAGAAAAAAATATAAATACCACCACAAACTCCCAAAAATACAATAAGAACGCCACGAATCTCAGACCTTGTAAGTTTCAAGAAACCCAACCTTGCTAGAGATTGAACTTCAGATAAAATCAAGATGATGAAGCTTTAGCTGCTTACCTTTGGGCGTTGTAGTTTTCTTTGGGGTTCCAAACTCCAAATCAGAGTCCGAATTTATAAAAACTTCAGACTTCTTTGGCTTTGGCGGTCGTTTTTGTTTTGGGGTTCCATCTGAAGAGGCTTTTGCTGCAAATGGAAAAAAAAAAAAAAAAGAGTAAAAAGTTTTTCGAAAATTTTGCATCCATTTAAAATATTTTTCTTGTCAAATTTCCAAAAGGGACAAAATACTCTCCACTTGAAAGATTGGCATTTGGAAAACAACCCAATTCTCACCATAGAGACCATAGCCTGACCTTACATGATCCCATTCAGTTTTGTGTCAGAGCAGTAGATGCTAAAGCCCTTAAGGCTCGTTCACACCTGCGTTATGGATTCCATCATAGGAGCAGGAAATCAAAATCACTGGCTGGAACAGATCTGTCCTGGCAGAACTGAACGGTACGGAACGAAGCCCATTGACTTAATGGGGTCCATCCGGCTTCTATTGCAGCATTTTCCCAAATGAAGCAATGCCGCACGCTGTTTCATCTCGGATTTTAACAGAAATTAGCGACTGAGACGCCAAACGGAACCTTCAATGCTGATGTGAATGAGTTCTTAAACAGGTATTGTGCTAAGAGGATGGCCCACTGGAAGGGAGAAAACCAATACATCGACAGGAGTCTGACTGGTAGGATCCCCACCTATCCCAAAAACTGGCCAGCTACCCGGTTTCCCTGAAAATAAGACATACCCTAAAAATAAGCCCTACCATGATTTTCGGAGAGACTTGAAATATAAGACCTACCCCAAAAATAAGCCATAGCTTCATTATATAAGAAAAAAAAAGGAATACATTACCTAGCAGGCTTGGTTTAGGCCTCACCACCCTGCTCTCCGGACCCCCGACACGCTTCTTGCAGTCCTTGGCTGACCACAGGAGATCGCTTCCTGGAGGCGGGGTTTATTCCGTAACCAGGAAGTAATGACTTTGATTGGTTAATCGAGCGCTGCATTGATTGGCTGAGCAGCGGTCGAAGAACCAATCCCAGCCATCTCATTGTGGATTTATGAATTAGCCAATCAATGCTGCAACTCAGCGAATTCATAAATCCCGGCTACACAACGCGAAGGCTGTGATTGATTCTTCATCCACTGCACAGCCAATCAATGCAGTGCTGGATGAACCAATCACAGCCATCGCATTGGTTCATCGATTGCTAAATTAATTGGCTGAGCAGAGCTCGACAACCAATCAGAGCCATCGCTTCCTGGAGGTGGGATTTATGAATCTCGTAACCAGGAAGTTATCTTCTGTGGGCGGCCAAGGACTGCAAGAAGCGCGTCGGAGGTCTGGAGAGCAGCGGGAGGAACCCAGACCGAGCCTGCTAGTTAAGTATAATAAGACATCCACCGAAAATAAGACCTAGCAACGTTTTGGGACAGCAGACCTGCGGATTTTAGGTTTTCAGTTGTATCTCTATTTGCATCCAAATTAAGTAGCGATAATTTTAGCCCTGCATTAAAAAAATTACCTTTCTTAGTAGACGGTTTGCTTGCTGGTTTTTCTGTAGATTTGAAGCTAAATGTTGAAGAGTAGAGCGGGGAGGGTTCATCATCCTCATCATCACTGTTGAATTTGGGAACATCTTCTGATCAACAAAAAGTAGAAGAGAAAGAAGAAAATCAAAATCCATCCGGCAATGACCTTAATTTAAAGGGGTATTACAGGACTTTTTCTATTGATGACCAACAGCTTATCGGATGATCGTCTGGAACCCGACACTCATATCCCCATCGTGATTCCCGAGGCCGCTGTCACTACGTTTAGCACAGGAAGAAGAAAAGCTGACCAGAGCAGCCTGGGTTGGCACTGTGGCTTAGGTTGGCACTGCGGCTTGGGTTGGCACTGCAGATGCAACACCCACTTGTATCGAGTGGAATAGGCTCCTGATCCCCCTCCATACAAACCTCAAACGCACAGGACGTAAATAGATGTCCTGTGTTGTTAATAATCCTCCCACTCTGAAGACAGACAGCAGAGCAGGAAGGACCCCTCTGTTCCACAGGAAGTTTCTGCCCCCTGAGCTCACCTTAGACACCTGTGTTACGGTTGGACAGGTTACCGCCCCAGTCTAACTCCCCACCTGCCACTGTCCTCGGATTGTATTCTTGATCTTAATTGTAACTCATGCTCCATCTTCCTACCGTAGGAAACATTACCTTTATCTCTTTTAGTAGATGATTTGCTGGTTGTTTTCTCTGAAGATTTGTAGGAGAACGGTGAGGAGTACAGGGGGGAGGATTCACCATCATCACTGTTATATTTTGTGGTGTCATCTAAAAAACACAGAAACTGGGATGTCAATATTTATAAAATAGATTGTTCCCCTTTGTAAAAGCCAGCCTCCCGTTCCGTCACAGATCCGTCTTAAGATACCAGAATAAAAAGTGCTGCAAAAGCCGAGTGGCTGGGCGGAAAGTGGGGGCGGGCCTCAATGGGGTCTACCTGGCGCTGTTCCATTCCATCCAGAGACAGAGCCGTTCAGCTGCAGGGATTGCCTTTTCTGCTCCCTGAACAGAGCAGGAAAGTGGAATCCCCAATGCAGGTGTGGAACCATCCTTAGGCTGCCTGTCCACGGGCGATAGGTCATTGTGTTATCCACTGCGATAATCCGTCCACGGGTAATGCAGTGAACGCTTTCCATAGTGTTGCAATGGAAAGTGCAGCCCCTAAATCCACGAGCAGAGAATCATAGCGATTCTACGCTTGCGGGATTCAAATTATGGCATGCTGCGATTTTCTGCAATGAGCCTATCTATTAGATAGGCTCACTGTGGAGACCTGTCAGTTCTCCCCCGCAGCGAAATATGGCTAGCGATATTCTGCCTCGGGCGGAGAGGCAGCCCTAATATTGCTACAACTTGATCCCATAACACAAAGGTTGTTGTGCCTCCTGCTGGAATGAGTAGAGCAGACATGTCCAAAGCTGGAGATCCTGTACAGCCTTGTAGTGTTCCCCAGGGAGCAACACTTGGACTAGTCGTCATATTATCATCCCATTTACCAATGAGGTGGGATATGTGTGCTTTGTTACACTTGGCTGGGGGCAGCTAATCTTTCTCGTCCGTATCATTGGGGGCCACAGCCTAGACCATGGGATATAGCCACTGCCCTAGGAGGCGACACTAAGCAAAAAAAGTGTTAGCTCCTCCCCGCTGGCTATATCCCCCCCTGCAGGCACTCAGCTAATTAGTCTTTAGCTTAGTGTCTGCTAGGAGGCAGACGTAGGAAAAGCTATTCGCGGGAATCCGGGGAGTCGGGGCTTTTCCCTGGCTTTACTGGCCTCCCGGGGGAGACGCAGGCAGGGGGTGTCTCCACCACTACTGCGGCGTCTCACCCAGAGAAGAAAAAGGGGCCCGACCATGCAATGCGCATCCGAGTCGGTTACCCGCCAGCCATAGGGCTCCCCCTCCCTGGAGTAGCGCACTGTCTGACGGTGACGCGTAGGGGGCAGCACTGCTGGAGCTGTCGACGTGTGGACAGGCTGTGGCCCCCAGAACAACACCAGAAAATAATCACTCGGGACTCCCTCCTCGCAGCGGCGGCAGCGGCAACAAGACGCAGGTTACCTGGGCATCACAACTCTCGGACGGCAGAGAAGCAGCAGCGGCGGCAGTTTCTCCCTTGGCAGGGATAGAAGCGGAGCGGAGCGGGGCAGGGCAGGGCAGGACGCCGAGGCGCCGGCCGGCAAGCCACTTCCGGGCGCGGCGCTCCGGGGGGCGGAGCGCCGTCGTCACGGCCGGAAGACGTCACTTCCGGGTCACGGGGACGCTTCCCGGCCAGGCCACGCCCCCTCCGAGCGCGGCAAGCTTAAAAAGGGCAGCCAGGAAAAAGAATGGCCGCTCTCTGCAGCACAGCGTGTCAGCTTGCCTACACGCACGCCGGAGCCTGGCACTGTGCAGCTCCCCGAGCCCGCAGCAGCAGCCCTCCTGAGCAGCAGCCCTCCTGAGCAGCAGCCCTCCTGAGCAGCAGCCCGCCTGAGCAGCAGCCCTCCTGAGCAGCAACCCGCCTGAGCAGCAGCCCTCCTGAGCAGCAGCCCGCCTGAGCAGCAGCCCGCCTGAGCGGCAGCCCGCCTGAGGGGCAGCAGCGCTTCTGAGCAGCAGCCGTCCAGCCATCCGGCTCTGCAGGGTCCCTCTGCTGTGGAGAAGCATCCGGACAGCAGCAGCACCTCCTGTCTCGGGCACCAGCAGCAGTGACAACGCCGCAGCAAGTCCCTGCCACAACGCCTGCCGGGTCACCAACGCTACGAGGTCGTGTGTGTGTACCCGCGTCGACTCCCGACAACATTCAAACGTCAGGACCAGAGGCTCCAGCTGGACCGGGGGAACCGCACAAACAGCTGCCAGACCGGGTAAGCCTTGCCCAAGGCGGCACTTTGCGGTGTTCTCCCCTCGCCCTCCCCTCCCCCCCCTGCAGGCATTCCTGTAAACGGTACCCACCAGTTGCAAATTGTGTTGTGTTACCATGTCTGACCCCAGATCAGAGGGTTCCAGCCCGGCCAAGGGGAGGGTGAAGCACTACGCTTGCTCTACATGCAGCGTTAAATTTGCGTACGGTCAAACCGACCCCCGCTGTGCGGGGTGCACCACGGCACGCGCTCCCCCAGGGACTCCGGTGCCCCCCGCCGCCCCTGTGGAGCCAGGGCCCGAGCCCCAATGGGCAAGGTCCCTGGCTGCTGCCGTTTCCGGCCTGGCCTCATCCTCTGCGGCAATTTTACGCCGGTTAGAGCTTAGCTCCGACGCGTCCTCCTCGGAATACGCGCAAGGGAGGACACGCAAGAGGAGGAGGTCCCGCAGTAGCGAGGACTCCCCCCGGAGGTCACGGCGCACCAGGAGGTCAGGTAGGTCCCCCAGGTCCAGGCGGTCCGGGGACTCTCGCGGCTCCCACGGTTCCAGAGAATCTGTGCATACGTATCATAGATCACGGCACTCGTCGCGATCCCGATATTCTACAAGACAGGCCCGGGCTCACCATGAGTCCCCACGAGCGTCGTGCTCTCGGGCATCCCATGACACGGCACAAACGGCAGGTGAGGGCAGTGGGTCGGAAGACTACGACCGCTCGGATGCCTCGTCAATGTCTGAACTAGACGAAGAGCAAGTGTCACGCCTAGCCAGCCTAATGGACAGCCTGGTGATATCCGTAAGGGAAACCCTCCAGGTTACGGAAGAAACAGTAGAAACGGCCCCGTCCACGGTGTCGTTTAGACGACAGAGGAAATCACGACAGGTCTTTCCGGACCACCCGGATTTCTCGGAAGCCCTTAACAAGGAGTGGCAGAACCCGGATAAAAAATTCAGGCAACCCGGGAAGACTTGGGAAATTACTTACCCGTTCCCAGGGGGCTTGAAAAAGAGTTGGGCGGTACCTCCAGTAGTCGACCCACCCGTGTCACGACTAGCTAAGAGCACAGCATTGCCAACAGCCGAAGTAGCGACGCTAGCGAACCCGCAAGACAGGAAGCTGGACACCTTGGCAAAAACAGTGTTTCAAGCCACAGGCACAGCCTTGCAACCGATATTTGCGGCTGCATGGGTCAGTAAGGCGTCCACAGCCTGGGCCAAACAATTACGGAAAGACATCATAGCAGGCGCTCCACCAAGCGAGTTGCTCGAGCTGACAGATAATATCATACAGGCAAATAAGTTTGTATGCACAGCTCAGCTTGACGCAGCCAAATTTGTGGCCCGGGCGTCCGCCGCATCGGTAGCGACAAGGAGAACACTCTGGCTGAAGAGCTGGTCAGCGGATACAGCGTCCAAAATAGCGCTAACGAAATTGCCGTTTGAGGGAGACAGACTATTCGGCCCCAAACTGGATGTCATGATAAAGGACGCCACAGGCGGCAAGAGCACGTCACTACCGCAAATGGCGGCAAGGAAGGAGAAGGCCCCATTAAGAAAGAAGCCGTTCTTTAGGCCCTTTCGGCGCTTTCCATCCCGCCCAGGGGCGGGGCAGTGGTCCCACTCTACGAGAACCCCTGCAGAGTCAAAGAGGGGCCCCTCATTTAAAACAAAACAGCCGTGGCGACCACGACCCGGAACATCGAAAATGGCGGGACCAAAAAACGTGGCATGAGGCACTGCCCCCACCCAGTGTCACCAGGGTGGGGGGCAGACTCTCCCAATTTTGGGAGACATGGGGGAGGCGCGTGAACGACAAGTGGGTACAGGAGATTGTGACATCCGGGTACTCAATCGAATTCACAACCCTCCCACGGAATTTTTTCTGCAAGTCCAGAGTGCCGTCCTCTCCGGAAGGGGTAGCCAACCTACAACAAGCAGTACAGAACCTACTGGCACAAGGGGTTGTGAAACCGGTGCCAGGAGCCCAGGAGAGGCAGGGGTTCTACTCGAACCTTTTCCTAGTACCCAAAAAGGATGGCAGAGTGAGACCGGTCCTGGACTTAAGGAGATTGAATCGATTCGTCAGGACAAAACATTTCCGGATGGAGTCAGTCAAGTCCGTGATAACATCCATGCAGCCGGGGGAATTTCTGTCCTCGATAGATATCAAGGACGCCTACCTTCATATCCCAATCCGGGAAACACATCAGAAATTCCTCCGCTTCGAAACACAGGGAAGGCACTTTCAGTTTACGGCGCTGCCATTCGGCCTGTCTACGTCACCAAGAGTTTTCACGAAGGTACTAGCGGCAGTGATGGCGCTAGTTCATGCGGAAGGTATAGAAGCTATTCCATACCTAGACGACATACTAATAAAAGCACCATCGTTGGACGACAACGTCAGGAGCCTGAACGTCACGATAAAAACCCTACAAGAATTCGGCTGGATAGTGAACCACGAAAAGTCATGTCTAAAACCAACACAACGTTTGCAATTTCTGGGCATGATATTCGACACCAGCCTCCACCGGATCCGGCTACCTCAAGCAAAGGCACACAAGCTCCGGCAGGGCGTCCGGTCCCTAAGGCAGGGGAAACCACTGACCATCAGATACTGCATGGCTATCCTGGGCCAGATGGTGGCAGCATTCGAGGCAATCCCTTTCGCTCAGTTCCGATCAAGGATGTTACAACACCTGATACTGTCACGCTGGGATGGGTCCCGGCTGACCCTGGAACGGCAGATCCAGATAACCCCTCAGGTCCGAGGGTCACTGAAATGGTGGCTGAGACCTGGCAGACTGCAGGCAGGGCGACCGTTGGGCCCCAGGCAATGGACAGTAGTGACGACGGACGCCAGCCTTTCAGGTTGGGGCGGAACACTGAGGGACCAATCGGTTCAGGGAGAGTGGTCACAAAGAGAGGCAAGGCTTCACATAAACATTCTAGAACTGCGAGCTATCTACCGGACGCTCCAACACTTCGGGCCCAGTCTCAAGAGAAAAAGCGTACGCATTCAGACGGACAACACCACAGCGGTGGCCTATATCAACCGGCAAGGTGGGACACGGAGCTCGTCGGTAATGAGCGAGGTGGCAGCCATACTGACATGGGCAGAGAGGCATCTAAGCTCAATATCCGCGGTGTACATCCCCGGAGTAGAAAACTGGATGGCGGATTACCTAAGCCGGGAAAGGATAGATCCCGGCGAATGGGGCCTGCATCCAGAAATTTTTCAGACGATATGCCGGAAATGGGGCACACCAGATGTGGACCTCATGGCGTCACGGTTGAACTGCAAGATACACCCATTTGTGTCCCGAGCCCGGGACCCACAGGCAGCGGCAACCGATGCCCTGACAATTCCGTGGAGGGAGTACAAACTCCTATACGTATTCCCGCCAATCCCGCTCATACCGAGGATCCTGGGAAAAATCAAGCAGGAAGGGCGACCGGCGATATTGGTAGCACCAAATTGGCCAAGAAGGAGCTGGTACGCGGCCATCATGGAGATGCTGTACGACACACCGTGGCACCTTCCGGAGCGAAGAGACCTGCTATCCCAGGGGCCTTTTGTTCACCCGGATTCCAGGTCTCTACATTTGACGGCCTGGCCGTTGAGACCGAGGTATTGAGAAGGAAGGGTTATGCGGAGAATGTCATCCAGACAATGATACGAGCCAGGAAAGCAGCCTCATCAGCAATCTACTATAGAGTCTGGAAGCGCTTCTTCATCTGGTGCGAGGAGAGGCGTTTACAACCAATGCAATTTTCGGTGTCCAGGATTCTTGCATTCCTACAATCAGGCCTTGAAGTAGGATTAAGGGTAGGGTCGCTGAGGGGCCAGGTATCAGCACTAACGGTACTGTTCCAAAGACCAATTGCAAACAGGATGGCAGTACGGACTTTCCTGCAAGGAGTTGCCCATACAACACCCCCGTTTAAGCCTCCGGTCCAAACTTGGGAGCTCAATCTCGTGTTAGACACTATTACGGACCAGCCGTTTGAGCCGCTCAAGGAAATCCCGATGCGGTTACTAACCTGGAAGGTGGCATTCCTCGTCGCCATCACATCGATCCGAAGGGTCTCGGAACTAGCGGCACTGTCTATACAAACACCATATATGGCCTTTCACCAGGACAAAGTGGTACTAAGACCATCACCCGAGTTTTTACCAAAAGTAGTCTCTCAGTTTCATATTAATGAGGAAATCGTTTTGCCCTCCTTTTGTCCAAATCCAGTACACAAAAAGGAAAAACTACTACACCACCTGGACGTAGTAAGGGCGCTGAGAACCTATGTGAAGAGAACAAGGGATTTCCGCAAGACCAACTCCCTCTTCGTTATTCCGGAGGGGACTCGAAGGGGCCTAGCAGCTTCAAAAGTCACCCTATCAAAATGGATAAGGTCCCTGATAACGGAAGCATATCGAGCCTCGGGACGCTCGCCACCATTTCGGGTTACGGCCCACTCCACACGGGCGGTGGGGGCCTCCTGGGCAGTCCGTCATGGAGCCTCAGCCCTCCAGGTGTGCAAGGCAGCCACCTGGACGTCCGTGCATACATTTTCGAAATTTTATAGAGTCCATATAGCCGCATCATCCGATGCCGCTCTTGGACGGAAAATCCTGCAGGCGGCAGTCGTTTGACCGCACGTGCAGTGCCCACCCAGTATATGTTTTTTTCGGGACTGCTTGTGAACGTCCCATGGTCTAGGCTGTGGCCCCCAATGATACGGACGAGAAACAGATATTTTTGGTATAACTTACCGTAAAATTTCTTTCTCGTCACGTTCATTGGGGGCCACAGCACCCACCCCTTATTATTTAGGCGGTTGCCGGAACTCTCTGTTCTTCGGTCATTTTTTTGGTGGCAAAGAATTACACCAGATTTATGTTTGGTATGTATATAACACAATATGTATAAATGTACTCCCACTGGCTACCTACTGCTTGCAGACAGACTAATTAGCTGAGTGCCTGCAGGGGGGGATATAGCCAGCGGGGAGGAGCTAACACTTTTTTTGCTTAGTGTCGCCTCCTAGGGCAGTGGCTATATCCCATGGTCTAGGCTGTGGCCCCCAATGAACGTGACGAGAAAGAAATTTTACGGTAAGTTATACCAAAAATATCTGTATTCACTAATCAGACCATTCCAGGACTCTCATGCTTACCAGAATCGGGTTAGCAGAGATTGTTGGTCTGGCTTTAGTTTTGAACCAATGTGTATGTAGACCCAAGTGGTGCCTATGAACTCTGCCTTTGTGCATCTATAACTCTTGCTTTGGTCAGACTCAGTTTTTTACAAAATGTTAAGTTTTGATGCAAACTTGCATGAGGGTGCCCCTGAATGTAAAGTACTGGATGGCAGTTTCACTTTTGGCCAAGAGCCTTCTTTAAAATATATACAAGGGGTATCATCATTATTTTAGAATTTGTGTCTCAAAAGTGTGAAAATTGGCCGCTGCTTCATTTCAGCAACAAAATCTTACCATCATTTATTTTTGTAGAAAACGAAGTGGAAGAAAATATATCGTCGATCTCTTTTTTCTTCTGCGTTTCGGTTGGCTTTCTATATGAAGGAATACAAAAGAAAAGTTAGGAATCCCAAAGACATGAAAGCATGGAACTTTAGACCCAAATCTGGGGACTCCGGCGGCTGCGTACTCTGTGGACTTGGTGGATTTGAACGACGTGAAGTCATATTCATCCTTCTCCGGACTGTCGGAATGAGCGTCATCATCATCATTCTGATTGTTTGGGATCGGGGAGGGTTTCTGCTTTACGTCATTCAGGTTGTTATTATTAATAATTTGATCGTCGTCGTCATCATCATCCGCCTCTTCTTCTTCCGAAAAGTCAAACGTGTACTTGGGTCGCTCGGCTACGGAGAGAAGAACGTCAGCGTCAGATCGGAAACACTTAAGGGCGGATTTACTACTGAAAATGGGACAGTTTTTGGGCACAAATTAAGCTAAATAAATAATAACTCATACATGCTTTGCACAAAATTTTTTATGTGTTTTAGACACCCCCCCCCCCCCCCCCCCACATAATCTGACAAAGAAGGGGCCCGACTGCGTGGACAAGAGGGTGTGTTCTAAAGGAGACATGGTGTGCCAAATTTTGGTGAAAAAGAAGCCAACTGATAGATGGTATAAAGTTAGACTAGATAGTCTAAGGAAACTCCAGATGTACCAGCCAGCCTGAAGGCCCATTTACACGCAGATATAATCTTTCAAACTATAAAAGATTTTGTGCTCTATTTTCATACAATGCTAATGGCCATTTATACTTTTTTCATCATCATTTGCATTCAAAAGGGCCTGCAGGAGCTGTTTGCAGAGCCCAGCTTGTGATTAATCACACACCCAACTGTGACACAGCTGCATTGTTCTCTTTGTGGCTGCCGGCAGATTACAGTGTTATCCACCGACCCCGTGGAGACAATACCGTAGCATGCGGTCTATTGAGAGCTACTTTATCTCTCACTAAATTCACCTTAAAACCATCGTGGTTTTTTTGCGATAATCGTTACGTGTTAATAGGCCTTAAATCACTGTGATAAATCTGGTGCATTCTAAGACTTTCTAGTCTAAGTTTGCACTTTTTAATTATTAGACCCTATTAGAAAATCTGGCCTTTAATGCGTAAAGATCCTTTTCATCAGTTGTCTAAGTGACCTGTAGATTATGTCCGTATTACGAGGTGTGCCTTTATTGGTGGTGATGTTGGGAAGGCAGACCATGTGAGGGTCTTTTATAAGACTTCATTCCTCCAACGGAGGCTGGACAGACAGGGATGATTTAGTGAATCCTGCACTGAGCAGGGGGTTGGACCCGATGACCATGGAGGTCCCTTCCAACTCTACCATTCTAGGATTTGCCCCACAACCAATACAGTTGGGCCTGCAGAGTTACAATGTCTCCCAGGTAATTCTGTGCCAAACGTACTTATGTCAACAGTACAACACAGCCCTAACGTAAACCTACCAGCTGCTCTCCTCAGTAAGGAATCTCGGGGGATGACCACAGGTTCTACTACATCTGTATCTTCTATATCACTTTCCGACTTGGATTCATCTTCTGACCAGGGGTTCCTCTTCTTCCCTTTTTTGACTGGGGGTTTTGGAGTCAGAGAATTCTTCTTGGCTCTAGAACCTAAGTGCAATGCAACAGAGACATTGGCATAAACCATAGAGAACGAATAACGCAGAAAACATCGTTAGGCCATTAACACTGAAGGGGACGAAGAATTATGGGGTTAAAATATAATTTAGTACATATTAAATGTTAACTAAAACCCTAACAATTAGGAAGTCCTAAATGTTTCCATCAACCATTTACAGCAATGGCTCTCTTAGAAACGGCCCACATCAGATCAAATCTGCCACGTATGCACATAGCCTCCCCCCTGAGGAAGGCACCATTAGTTGGCAGTTTTGTTTTCTCCTCCCCACTTTCAAAAGCTCCTAACTATCTTTCCACCAATATAGCAGCAAAACGGCTTGTGTGTTTTTTTTTCCTTGCTTTTTGCGGGACAAGGTCTATTTTTCGGTGGTATTATTCAACACTCCATATGATCTACTGAAAACCGTGGAGTGAAATGGAAAAACAGTATTGCAATGCAGCTATTTTTGAGGATGGTCTGTTTTTATGCTGTAGGCAATGCGGCAAAAATGACACGTGAGCATTACTGTGCGGGTCAGTACGTGTAAGAATATCAAAATGTATGCAGTTTTTTTCTATTAGTGTATTACTTTGCTCAGAAGTGCATGTGGTCACTCAGATATATAATCAATGAATAGTACAAGTGTCTTCCCTTCTTCCCAGGGGCACGCCGATGCCTTAGTTGGTGCTGTTGATACATACAGTGCTGTGCAAAAGTGTTAGGCAGGTGAGGGAAAATGCTGCAAAGTAAGAAGGCTTTCAAAAATGGAAGTGTTAATATTTTTTTTTGTCAATTAACAAAATACAAAGTAAATGAACAAAAGAGAAATTTAAATCAAATCAATATTTAGAGTGACCGCCCTTCGCCTTCAAAGCAGCATCAATTGTTCTAGATCCACTTGCCCAAAGTCAGGGATTTTGTAGGATAGCAGCCAGGTATATGATTAACCAATTATATTGTGTTTCCCCCAAAATAAAGACCTACCCTGAAAATAAGCCCTACCCTGATCTTTGGCTATTTTCCAACAGAGGCTCGAAATATAAGACCCACCCTGAAAATAAGCCCTACCAAGACTTCATTAAAAAAAATGAATACATTGCCTAGCAGGCGCTGTCCGGGTCCCTCCCGCTGGTCTGCGAAGTTCCGTAGCTCAGCCGGGCTTCCTGCACTCGTTCATAAATCCCACTTCTAGGAAGCGAGGGCTGTGATTGGCCAGCGAGCGCTGAACCAACGTGACGGCTGTAATTGGCTGAGAGCAGCATTTGCTGCCCAATTAGAGCCATCGCATCCTGGAGGCGGGATTTATGAACACCACAACCAGTAAGTGATGTTCTGTTGGTGGCCGACGTGTGAGGGAAGCCCGGCAGAGCTACGGAACTTCACAAACCAGCGTGAGGGATGCGGACCATGCATGCTAGGTAAGTATTAATAAGACCTCCCCCAAAAATAAGACCTTGTGCCTCTTGATGCAAAAATTAATATAAGAGAGGGTCTTATTTTCAGGAAACCAGTACCAAACAGGTGATATAAAAATGCTGATTATGTTAGTTCTAATACAGTCATTAGCGGAAACAGAAAATGTACACCCATCTACTCTTCAGAGAAGTCTTGCCAAAAGTGGTCTTCATGGAAATATTGCAGCCAAAAACATACCATTCACGTAGAAACAAGACCAAGCGACTCAACTATGTAAGAAAACAGAGAAACTGGGGTACAGAAAAATGTGAAATATCCGGCTGTAACAGATGGCCGTTTATTAACCAAAAGGCTGGAGAGCGGTACAATAATGAGTGTCTGCAGACAGTGTGGAGCATGGTGGATGGCGGTACAATAATGAGTGTCTACGGGCAACAGTGAAGCATGGTGGAGAGCGGTACAATAATGAGTGTCTGCAGACAGTGTGGAGCATGGTGGACGGCGGTACAATAATGAGTGTCTGCAGGCAACAGTGAAGCATGGTGGAGAGCGGTACAATAATGAGTGTCTGCAGGCCGCAGTGAAGCATGGTGGAGAGCGGTACAATAATGAGTGTCTGCAGGCCGCAGTGAAGCATGCTGGAGAGCGGTACAATAATGAGTGTCTGCAGGCCGCAGTGAAGCATGCTGGAGAGCGGTACAATAATGAGTGTCTGCAGACAGCAGTGAAGCATGGTGGAGAGCAGTACAATAATGAGTGTCTGCAGACAGCAGTGAAGCATGGTGGAGAGCGGTACAATAATGAGTGTCTGCAGACAGCAGTGAAGCATGGTGGAGAGCAGTACAATAATGAGTGTCTGCAGACAGCAGTGAAGCATGGTGGAGAGCAGTACAATAATGAGTGTCTGCAGACAGCAGTGAAGCATGGTGGAGAGCGGTACAATGAGTGTCTGAAGGCAGCAGTGAAGCATGGTGGAGAGCGGTACAATAATGAGTGTCTGCAGGCAGCAGTGAAGCATGGTGTAGAGCGGTACAATAATGAGTGTCTGAAGGCAGCAGTGAAGCATGGTGGAGAGCGGTACAATAATGAGTGTCTGAAGGCAGCAGTGAAGCATGGTGTAGAGCGGTACAATAATGAGTGTCTGCAGACAGCAGTGAAGCATGTTGGAGTGTGGTACAATAATGAGTGTCTGCAGGAAGCAGTGAAGCATGGTGGAGGGCGGTACAATAATGAGTGTCTGCAGGCAGCAGTGAAGCATTGCTGATGTTTTGAAGGCGAAGGGCAGTCACACGAAATACGAATTTGATTTGGGTTTCTCTTTTGCTCATTTACTTTGCATTTTGTTAATTGACAAAGAAATTATGAACACTTCTATTTTTCAGCATTCTTACTTTGCAGCACATTTCGGACAGCACTATGCTTCTGGGTGGCCAGCCTATTATTCAGAGCAGACGCATATTATGCGGAATACTAAAATTGTCAAACATGTAACAACTGCCCAATCTCACGCACCGGGTTCCTTCTCTTTCTTTTCCCGCTTGGGCTTCACAGGCTTGACTGGTGTTTGTGAGTCTTCTCCGCCTCCCTCGGCTGCTGTGCTGCCAAACTCATCATCAAACTCCAGTTTCAACGCCAGAGAGTCCATTTCACCCTGGAAGGGGAGGAGGGAGAGGGAAGAACGTAAAAACAAATTGTCACTGTGTGTGCAACAGTGCAAAGTGCCTTGGTGTTCTCACATTTTGCACCAGCCTCACCTTCTTCTTCTTGAGCATCTTCTTACTGACATCCGCCTTCATTGCAGTGATCTGCGGTTCTATTCTTCTGCCGTACATTGACGGCATGGTTTCCTCAAGCTGCAGCTTCTTCATTTTTGGTTTGCCTACTTTACCCTTTATTGCTTTGCTTGATAGTCCGGCTAAATTGTCTTCTTTTTCCTGTGCCTCTACTTTCTAAACAAAGAAGAAATGGAAAGAACTTAAGTCCTAACTGTGTATTCTGCAGGAACGATCCTGACTTTAGTTTTCACTAGGTAGTAAAAGATTACGAGCGATTGCCATGTGTTTAACCCCTGAAGGACGCGGCCGTTTTTTTACCCCTATTATAGTCACCCCTCGCCCTTTTAAAAAAATCATAACTTTTTTATTTCTCCATCGCCCTTGCTGTCTGAGGGTTTGTTTTCTGCAGGACGAGTTGTATTTTTCAATGCAGCTATATAATGTACTAAAAAATTCTAAATGTAGTAAAATGGTAACTGCAGGGCACCTCGCGATCTCATTGTATAGTGTAATGCGGGACCCCCAAACACTGATGGAGCCATTCAAAGGTCGATATCAGAATTGATGGCGGCATTTAACCCTTTCCAGTCCAATGTCGGGCCTGCCCTGACATCATAATTTCCCTCCGTAGCTCCGATGTCGGGGCAGGCCCGACACTGCAGTGCAGGAGTGGATCTGCACCCGATCGTCAGACACATCGGGTGCAGATGCACTCCTGCACCAATCCTCATCGAGGACCCCCAAGGAGAAGGCAGAAAGGGTTAAAAACCCTTTCTGCCTTCTCCTTTACACATTACATAGCGCTCAATTAGCGCTATGCAATGCATAGATTCCAGCCGGCAATCATGTGACCGCTGGTGTTACCTGACCCCCGGCGGTCACATGAACGCCGAGCCGGGAGCCTGCACTGTGGGAGGACCTGCTTACCTGACCGGCATCTTGCGCATTCTCCTTCTGTCTCCCGGCCTGGCGATCATGTGACTGCCAGGTGCCACCTGACCCCAGCGGTCACATGATCGCCGAGCCGGGAGGCAGAAGGAGAATGCGGAAGACGCCGGACAGGTAAGCAGGTCCCTCCCTGCACCCTCCTGAACTCTGTCAGTTCAGGAGGGTGCAGAGAAAATTTATTTTTTCTCACCCATTCTCCCCAGCTCCAATTTATTTGGAGCTGGGGAGAATGGGTGAGAAAAAATAAATGGATTGGAAAGGATTAACGAGTTAACAGCTCCAATCACCAGCACTGCTTATTAGAGATGTTGCGGGTGGGTGTCGGCACCTGCATTTTATGGAGTGGAATCGACCACTGATCTCCCCTCCATACAAACCCCGAACCTCCAGGACGTAGCTGTATGTCATGTAGCGTTAAGGGGTTAACCAACAGGTCACTTTCTGATGCTAAATTCCCCTTAATAAGAATAAAGTCAAGACTTACATCAAGCTCATCAACAAAAGCTGCCAAATCTTCTTTCCAGAGGTCGGACGGAGATTTTCTCTTGAGGTCATTTAGTTCCTTCCCCTAAAAACACAAATTTTAGATTTTTTTAAATGATTATATTGTCTAAAACAGAGCGCAGCAGAGTTCAAGCACTCAGCCATCTCCTGCTGTCCAGCTGCATGAAGAGAGCACTGTTGGGTCCCAGCTGTCCGACCACCACTATCACATAGTTAATACACAATCATTAAACATACAATATACTGCAATACTTCTGTACTGCAGTATACTTATTGTATGTTTAATGATTGTATATTATAATCCTTTCCAATCCAATTTTGGATTCAGGATTTCCGAAAAGACTTTCTTTTTTTGCTGTTATACAACGGTGCCATCTGCTGGCTAAAGCCAGTGTGTCTGCACTAGAGACGCTCTGATAGCGGAGTGGCTGGCAATAGACAGTAAGAATACCCTGCAGGACATCTTCTGACATTGAAGCTGTACAAGCTTCAATCAGAATGTAGGAAGACGTGAGGCAGTGGATTGGAAAGGGTTAAGCCCGGCCACAGGGAGGACCTTCCCATTGTTATTGTGCCTGCAGTATCAGGTAGTTTAAGGCCCATTTACACGGGACGATTATCGTTACAGAGTTGTTTAGATTCCTGCGCTCTCGCGGGAATTTGAAGGGTAGTCGTACTGTGTAAATGTATGCAGAAAACTGAACGACTATCCGTTCAGTGTAAACAGCAGCCATTCAGTTCTGAACGACTGTCTGCTTACTGTGAATGGAGGCGGGCGAGGGGAAACTGCTCCCTGGCTGCTCCGCGTACATGCTGGCTGCGCTGTGAGCAATCCGGTGATACTCATTACTGTGTAACAGCCCAGTAGTGAGCTTCACTAGGGCGAGTGTCGGGCATAGTTTGCCTGGCAGCTCGTACCGTGTAAATGGGGCTTAAGCTAGTCATAGTGGCACATTAAAATCAAAGCTGCCCAAACCTGGAGAGCAGGGCATGCATGTTTATGGAGGAGCTGAGGATGGCTGTAGGACAACGGAGGGTTCATCTTACAGTTGTCTCATACAGGGGCAGCAGTACTCGGAGGTCCACATTAATAATCTTTACCTCCACAAGGGAACAAGACAACACTTATAATCAAACGGAAACACATCTAGCAGATGTGACCAACTCAAAAAGGTGCCCCCTACATACGAGAACTCAAAACAAGATGCACTTCATCCAGGGTGTCCAAGCTGTAAATGTAGAATGAGCCATCTCATAAAACCAAGATCAGTCCATGATGTAGTCAGTGGCATACCTTCATGTCCCTCTGTTTAATCAGCTCATCCACCTTCTCCTTGGAAAGGCTCCACAGAGACATGTTGAGGATGTAGTTAAAATCTGGCCCTGATGTGGTGCCCGAATCTGAGGAATTACCATCATTCTGATCAACGAGATCATCTTCCTCTGCAGCCTGTAAAGAGATCAGCGGGATATCAGATATGTAAGTGGCTACCAACCGTGTAAAGAAGCTGGTGAGCCAAGTAGCACCAACAAGGGGCACAACGTCACGTTAGAAGGAGAATGCCGCCTACCTTTTCCTGTGCTTCTTTCCAGGCTTTAACCGGGTCGGACTCAAAGCCCTTCTGCACCAACAACTGGATGAGTTCCCTTTTGGACTTGTTTTCTGAGAAAGAAAAGAGTGTATTAACCAACTAAATTCTAACACATTTAATAACACTGCATTTACTACTTCTACATAGTAACAGTTTGTAAGGCTGGGAAAAAAACACATCTGTCCAGTTCAGTTCAGTCTATTATCCTGCAGTGTTGATCCAGAGGAAGGAAAACTCCCCAATAAGGTAGAAGCTAATTTTCCTCATTTTAGGTAAAACAATATTCCTTCCTGACTCCAAGTCTGGCCATCAGAATAAATTGCTGGAAACCATCACCAAATCTATAAATTCAATATTGTAACACTCAAGAAAAGCATCCAGGCTCCTCTTGTACTTTTTTAGCATGTTCGCCATGACCACATCCTCAGGCAGAGAGCTCCATAGTCTCACTGCTCTTACAGTAAAGAACCCTCTTCTATGTTGGTAGAAACCTTCTTTCCTCTAGATTGCCCCCTTGTTACGGTCACAGTCCTGGGTTCAAATAGATGGTGGGAGAGATCTCTGTATTGTCCCCTGATATATTTATACATAGTTATTAGATCGCCCCTCAGACGTCCTTTCTGTAAACTAAATAACCCCAAGTTTGATGACCTCTCTGTTTGCCCGCCTTTAAACCCTCTCAAGCTCTGATATGTCCTTCTTGAGTACCGGTGGCCAAATCTGTCCACAATATTCCATGTGTGATCTGACCAGTGACTTGTAAAGAGGAAGAACAATGTTCTCATCATGCGCCCCTAGACCTCTTTTGATGCACCCCATGATCCTACAGTATTTGCCTTGGCAGCAGCTGCCTGACACTGGTTGCTCTAGTTAACTTCACAGTCAACTAAAATCCCTAAGTCCTGCTCCATGTCCATTTTTCCCATTTCGTGTGTAGTGTGTAATGGTTACATGCATTTTCACTTCGCATGAGCAGAACTTTACATATATGAACATGGACTTAGTCATTCAGATAAAAGGCGGAGTGAAGAGGACTTGGTTATTAGTTAACGAAGCATTTGTGTCAATGTCCGTGTAAGACAAAGATTGATTACCTATTGTGATTTTCCCTTGAATCTTCTCAAGGATAAACCTGGCTTGATTGTTAAGTCTTGAAGCCTCAGCTCCCAACATTCCCATCAGCCACTCTTTGCGTAGACTATAGTAATGTAATCTTAGATCAAAGAATTCCTTCAGAATGTCCTGAACGGTTTCATATTTCTTAAGACAGCCCATGTGATCAAATAATACCTAAAAGAGAAAAAAAACAAGAATATTGGTAGGTCATAGTAGCCTACAGCAGTATCACCGAGTATGAAATTACATAACATCATAGCAAAAAATGGAGGAAAAGTGATGACAGAGAACACTGCAGAGCTTTGTATCATTACTTCTGGTGCAGAACGGATATGGTGATGTCTGATAGAAACCTCATACCATAGAATTGCAAGTAAGACTGGTCTGAAGTTTGAAGACTTTGTGCAAGCCCGCAGCTTCCGCCTGAGCCAGTTTCTCTTCTGTCATTTTCACAACAAACTTCACAGTTGTATCGGTGTGGTACTCCTTGTAGTCGGAGATCAGTGCTGGGGTCTTCTCCGTGCCATTAAGCATCGGCTCTAAAACCTGCTCCTTGTAAACCTGCAGAGAGATATCATGCGCTATTAAACTTGCAAGACAAAGTAGAAAAAAAGACAAATTGTAGGGATTGTACCAGAATGAACGTTTATCACCCATCCACAGGACAGAAGATAGAAGTCTGATCGGTGGGGGTCTCACTGCTGAGACCACCACCATCCTGAGAACAGGGAATCTGTCCGCCTCTTCTCGTCAGAATGTGAATGCTTCTTCCACCCGCAGGGAGGTTAGAATGAATGAATTGGACACAAATGTGTTGTTAACCAAGAGCCGCTCTGTTAATTTTAATAGGGCTGCCTGAAATAGCTGAGCACTTGTACTCTGACATCACCGGCAGTCCCACTGACAATGAATGGAGTAGCACGTGCGGACGGTGCAGTAAGTCCACAGTAAGGAGGGGGGAGTTGCAGCAGTCCAACTTTTATCACCCATCCTAGGGACAGGTGATAAGTAAATTTTGGTACAACCCCTTAAAGTATACAAAGGCAGCTCAAAGCCTCCCCTCTATAATCCAAAGGCCAGACATAGGTTCCTTTAAAGGGGGTAGGTAACCCGTCATGTAGGTTACGCTGCACTCACCGAGGGCAGCATAAAGTAGTGATACAGAATGGTCGTCACTTATGGAGTAATGAAGGGTTTGGGGTTTTTTGCTTCACAACTTACATGTTTATACAGGATCCCACGGCCAGAGAAGAGTCAGGGCAGCCACTAATCCCACCCATCCGCTGTGATTACCATCCTTCTAGCTATACACTGTAAAAGCTAGAAAGATGCCAATCATGGCGGGGTGGCACAGTTGGCGGCTGCTGAGCCTCCTTTGACTACGGGCTCATGTATAAACATGCAAGTTACGAGAACACCACTGCACATCACCCCATAAGTGGCCGACCACTGCAGTAAGAGGGTCTTGTCACTAGTTTATGCTCAGTGACGGAGGCATAAAGAGCCTAACAAGTGTCCTTCAAGAGGCAATTCATTAGCTATACAATCGAACAAAAAAGCCAAACAAAGCTACCAGCTGTGCACGTCCACCAACCTGAGTCCACGTTCTGATTGGGAGCTCGGTAATTTCAATAGTATTCCGGTCCAGAACAAAGATCTCCCCGCTCATGGCGTACTGGTTTTGGCCCAGTTCCTGGATTGTACCTTTGAAGTTCTTGTAGCTGGGAAGCTGCAATAGTCACAAAAATAAGATACCAAATCATACAACGACTCCCCAGAAAGAAAAAATGGAGCACATCGATGTCACATGAAAAAACAAAGTGTCCCTGCCTCTTATAGATACACCATAGGGGCCCACATAAATTCGATGACTATTGGGCAAACCAGATTTTGGTAGGACAGGCAAATTTGCATATGTAAGCCGGTAAGATGAACTACTGGCCAAACAATTGTTTGGGCCACCTTAAGGCTAACTTCCCACGGGCGAGCGCAATATTGGAGTGTGAAACACGGCCGGATATCGCACTCATAGACATGCAATTTCCCTGTGGATGCGAGGCGCTGTTGTCTCGCAATGCTCAAATCTCGCACAATGTTCTCGCCCGTGTGAAGCCTGCCTAAGGGGTTAATCAGAGTTTTACTGCAGACATTTCTGTGACTACCATTCATGCACATGGGCCTCGCAGAAACAACCCCGCTCACATGTCTAGGGGCCACTTTCAGTCATAAAAACTTCTGCAACAAACCAGCCATGTGTGAATATACTCCAAACATTAATGGGGCGTACAGTACAATATCAGTAAGACTGATGCTTTTGTTCCCAAAAGCAGCACACCAGTCCACAGTTTGTGCACGATACTACAGCTCAGCACTATTCATTTCAATGAAATTGAACTGCAATACCAGACACAACCCTTGGACAGGTGTGGCGCTGTTACTGGAAGAAAGCAGCCATATTTTTCTAAAGCCTCATGTCCACGAACAGATCCACAGCGGGTCACCCACACGCGTGATCCGCGCCCCATAGGGATTAATTGGACATCCTCAGGTAATTACATTTTCATTTTCCCCTAAGGCGCAGCATGCTCCATTTTAGTGCGGGTCTCCCGCATGGCTTCTATTGAAGCCTATGGAAGCCGTCCGGATCCGCGGCACACCCGCAGCTGAATTCCTGCTCTCCGGTGCAGGAGTTAAGAAAAAAAATAGAGTGCACGGCGCATGCGCGCGGCATGCTACCGGCGTACCGAGCACATCCACCGGACCGAAGAAAGAAGATCCGGCCGCAACGGAGGGAAGATCCACAGCGTCCGGACAGGTGAGTTTAATCTTCTTTTTAGCCTCATGTCCGTGGGAAAGGAGGGACCCGCTGCAGGATTCTGCATGGAGAATCCATGGCGGCCTGATTTTCCCCGTGGGCATGAGGCCTAATCCTTACCAATCCATATAAAAAGATATGTTTACATGAATAAACAACAACTACATCTACTGCTACCATAACAACTACTACTACTACGAAACAGCCGAAAGGGCTTCTGTCAGACCTCTACTAGCAATATGCCACAACACTATGTAGTGGGAATACCCCAGGCATGGGTGCTACAAAATCAATTATAAGCTGGTGGATAAACTACGTTTATTTTACTGCTTTGGAATGAAAACAGCATTCTTGTAAAATAGAAGGAGAGAAGGCTACTAGAGAGACAAGAGCCAGCAGAGGTTTGTATGATGTGAATATGGCACTGCTCCTTAGTCGTATACATAAATGACTGAGAATATAAAATAGGTCTATTTCCATTGCCGACACTGGCTACCCGGGTACACACACTTACCATGGGGTATGGGTCCAAGCCATCCAACATCCTCTTGACATTGTTGACAATCTCCCGTGTGTCGTAATTGGGTAGTTTACATGCCCACCCAGTGCCAATGCCTTCAGCGCCATTCACCAAAACCATAGGAATAATGGGCATGTACCACTCCGGCTCCACTCTCTGGTTGTCGTCGTACAGGAACTTCAGCAGATTATCATCCATATTTGGAAATAGTAATCGTGCCAGGGGGCTAAAGAGCATCAAAGCAAAAGGGTTCCACATTTATACCCGTATGCCTTACAGACTACAGAGACGCATCAATGACAGCATTAGCAAACCGCAACTCACCTTAACATAGTGAAAATGTAACGAGGGCTGGCAGCATCTTTACCGCCGTGCAACCTTGTGCCGAACTGCCCGATGGGCTGCAGTAAGCTCACATTGTTGCTTCCTACAAAGTTCTGTGCCAAATTTACAATGGTCATCATCAGAGCTTGCTGGAAAAAAAAGGAAGATTCATCATAACTAAGGGATATTTGACTATTAGAATGAATCTGCAGAGTAGGCCAAAATTATACATGGCACTTACCTCCCCATGGTGATAAGCTGACATTTCAGCAACAGAGCCGGCAAGCTGCGCCACCTTGACTTCACGCTTATCATTTCTTTTGAAACATGTAAACAACACTTTCCTTTGTCCCGGCTTTAGGCCTAGTTCATGAAATAGAAAAAGTTCACTGAGTGAAAGTGATCAGCAATGTAGACTATAATAACTTATAACGCCACAATCTATACATGGGAGAATATCGCACCTGGCAGAAAGGAAAAAGTCAAAATAATAGCGGTCTAAAAATATTTACTTCCTACTATCAGGCCGTATTGACAGAGGTACAACCTGCCTCAGGGTTGGCTTCGTTATCTGCAACCTAGTAGCAGGTTTGCAGATGCAACGGCCACAGAGCATGCTGCGAATTGCCGTGATTCTCCGCGGTCAGCCTGTCAGATAGGGTCACCACGGAGATCCGTCAGCTGGCTCCTGCTCCCGGGCGGCTCCCATGGCACAGATCCGCCACGGGATATCAACGCCCGTGGACAGGCAGCCTTAGGCCCAAAGTCCACGGGCAGATCTGATTTGCGGGTGACCCGCATAGATCCACAAATCAAGCAGACTAGAGGGAAACATGGGCGTCTGCACGTGAATTAAAGCATGCGGATTTGATTTGAAGACCTTTTGGTCCAGAAAACAAATCGAAGCATGCTCCATTTCAGTGCGGTTATTGCACTGACAGCTTCCATTGAAGTCAATAGAAGCCGTCCGATCCGCAGCCTGTCCACAATTCAATAAAGAAAACAAAATACTCCACAGCGTACGTGCGGCGGCATGCCGGCTGGTGCTTCTGCACACATCTGGAGTGAAGATAATAGAATACAGGGACAGGCACGTAGAAGACCCGGACAGGTAAGCAGTGTCCTCGACCGCGGGCAGGGTCGGGTTCCGCTGCGGGCTCCAGCATGTGGACGTGAGGCCTAAATCCGTCATAAGAACAGGATGTAACGCCCCTTTTACACAGGATGCTTCTCATTTGGGGGTTGGAAAAAAAAAACCAGTTTCGGCGCGGGACAACCCCTTTAAGGTTGTTTCAGTTTCTAATTATAACAAAATCATTATGACTTCCGCCCGATGAACCTGAGTGACTTGTCATGGGGTTCATCAGGTTCTGTTATGGTCATTCAGAGAAGAGAACACAGAGGTTCTGTACAAAGTGCACAGTAAATCACAGCCACTCTGTAATGTCCTATCAGGCCCCGACAGTCACATAGACGTCTGACCATTCCTTAACTACTACTCTACAAGGACATTCCAAGAAACGCGTTCAACCGGCCCGCAGCCCCAAACACTTGTATGCATTTGGACTAGAAGAAAGACAAAAGGTGGTGTAAGATTACAAAAAATACAATTGAGTCCACATTAAAGAGGGTCACGAGACTGGAGGCAATATGGGCACAGCAGTTTAAACATACTACATTGACCCGATGTTCGCTAGGTGAACCAAAAATGCTTAGAGAAGTGCTTGTAAATGTTTTAAGAACTGAAGAGCTGAGGATTCGTCTTGAACCGTTCGCCGTCCACGCTTGGTCTTCCACATTTTGGGGACATGGCAAAAGTCAAACTGGTAAGCACTTGACATGAACGTCAC
Source organism: Eleutherodactylus coqui (assembly GCF_035609145.1). Lineage (NCBI taxonomy): Eukaryota > Metazoa > Chordata > Amphibia > Anura > Eleutherodactylidae > Eleutherodactylus > Eleutherodactylus coqui. The sequence continues at coordinate 50,839,153 of NC_089848.1, read as the reverse complement.
TTAGGAACGCGTGACTCTCCCTAGCGGCGCCGTTGGCTGAAGCACAACCGCGCCGCTAGACTTAACATAGGAACTTTGCCCTGGCCTGACAGTCACTTAATGTATCAAACTCACATTATATGATTTTATGGTGGTGGTGAGGATGTCCTAAATCGAATGACACCAAAATCATCCACCGAAGGTCAGGCAACAGGGGTCACACCACAGTGTGGTGCAAGAAAAAGCCTGTAGTCTTTTTTATATTAGATATGGAAAAGCTGAATAGATGCCACTAGTAAAATATGACATTTTAGAATGGTTAGAAAAAAAACCAGCAAGTTGACATAAGCATGCCTGGGATAAACCCATCCATCCTAAGAAATGTGGAAAGGAAATATTATAAGACGGACCTTGCGGTCTCCCTTTTGCCATCCGCATTCTACGTCTTTATCCAAGTGTCCTACTTACCATCCACCAAAGATGGGATTGACCGCTCGTTATCAGAGTTGGAGAACAAGATCAGCTCCTTGTTAATGAAGTCATTGAAACTTAAATGCTTTGTGGCTGTACCGTACAAAAATTGCTGCAAAACACAAAAATACTCAATGAGAAGAACAGCGAGGACTGACAGCCCATAACGTCACTGCACTCCTTTACACGCTGTACCTCGGGCAGGCCATGTAGTCGCCGCTGCCGCCTGTCTTCCATGAAATTCGTAAGCCATTCTTTTCGGTCATCGATCTTCTTTTTGCTGAAAGCCTGCAGAATTCAGGTAAAAACAACGGAATCAGAAACTTGGCAAGGAATACCCGATAAAGAACGGTAACATGTAGGGTACATCCGTAACAAATGCAACAAACTCACTTTTTGGCATGTCAATATGGAGCATGGTAAGAGACTTACCACGCCACGTGTCGTGGAAGATGCTGAAGGCTACTTTTGGATGAGCATTTGTCTCTTGCATAATTGGCCCTATGTAAGTGGACATAGTGACTTAAGCAAGCAGTCTTTTGCCACCGCATTAACATCACACCAAAATTAAGCCTCTTTGCAAATGGTGGGGAAAAAGGGGCACAGTGTTGCTTTGTATTCAAAACTATGGGCGTTGTGCTCATAACACTTTGCTGTCAAGCAAGGCAGGAGGAACACACGGATCCTATTGGGTACCGAAAACCACCAACACGTCACCAAACGGCACAAAGGGCATCAACTGTCCGGACAAGATATATAACACACAATTGTGTATATATATACACAGACACGTACTAGCTACTATACAGTAGGAACACTTCATGGCCATACAGTTCTTACCAGAGTAATGGCAGCATCGTCCTCTGGCCCGGCGTATCGGAAAATAATTCGATGTCGGTCCATGTCTGCAAAATACTCTTTGGCCTCCTTTGCAGTACTCGTACCCAAACCTGAAGAATACAGAACATTCGCTTATATTAGTTTACTTTGAAGAACACTGCCAAAGTATTATCTATTATTATTTGGAGCGTGAAAGGCGGCCGTATAGTCTGTAGAATAAGGTACATATATAGTGGGTGGGCAAAAATATGGAAACACCTTACGAAATGCATGCCTTAAAAATCGAGTCTCTACAGGTTGAAATCTTATTGAAATCTGATTTATAATCCCTTGTAATTGAAGTGGAGAAAATAGGACACAGATAATGCCGGGAAGAAGTAAACATCTGACTGAGCTACATTGGTCAGGGGGTTAAACCACTCAGCTGCTGTTACCAGCTGGCTGCTAAAACCACCCAGAGCAGGGCAAGAGGTGAAGTAAACACAAATTTGGCGGGAAAACTCTCAGCCAAGCAGGGGTCAAAAAGGCAGTCAGTGCTAATGATTGAAATCCCTTTAATTTCGTACAGTATTTCCATATTTTGGTCCACCCCCTGTATATATCCGAATCCCATTTCCTGCTCCTCTTCTAAGCTTTACTTTGGTTATACTGTGTCCACACCTTTGTAGTACTTTATCTTCCACAGTTTCTGGTTTTCTATTTGTTTTTTCCATTCATCAAACTCAGGGATACTGTAGAAGGACAACTCCTGCTTATTTTTCGTTGCCTTGCAAAACAAAAACATTCACTAGTTAAATACGCCCAATAGGAGAAACACCGACCGCTAAGACGGAAACAAGTGTTTTAGGACATACCTTAACAATCGGGGTAATGAACTCCTCTAGAAAGTTGTGTCTCAACAAGGACGGCCAGTTGTGATGGAAAAAATTAATTAGTAGACCTTTAATGTGGGAGCCATCTTGATCCTGTTTAAAGAAGGGGGACAATGAGAGTTCTAGAACAGACTGCAGCGGGCGGCAGGAGTAGACAGCCGGGTGGAGGTTCGCTGACATTACCTGATCAGTCATGATCATGATCTTCCCATAACGCAGAGACTTGAGGGACTCCTGATCGTCGTAGCTCTTCTTGTATTGCAGGCCAACAATTTTGATAATATTGTTGATTTCCGCATTCTCCATGATCTGAAAACAAGAAAAATAAATAAAGTCCAACTGAGATCCAAGTCCAAATGATATTCCCGCATGCTTAAGCCAGCAAACGCAGATGACGATGCCTGGATTATAGGGGGCATTGTCCCATTCAATGTTACAGAAGAAAAAGATAGAAGAGATCTGAAGAAAGAATCTTCCAGAATTTACTAGAAGGGCAATTTATGAATATACTGTTAATATATCCCTAATGCAACCAATGTTTTCATCTGTTGTCCAATAATCTAGAATCTGACATAGGAAAATCAATTTTGGAGTCTCTACTGGTTATATTACAAGATTGTGTGTTAGAGGGGTTTTTCGAGACCTACTAAAAAAAGAAGGCCAGTGGTATATAATAAGCCACGGAGTACTCACTGGGTATATGTCCCCCCCCCCCTCCCAAATTAGCACATCGTCTCCAGTGCTGGAAGCTCCGGCAGCGGTCATGTGCTGTTCATGCCAACACGACCCCTGAGGCCAGTGATTGGCTGCAACGGTCCCATATATGATGAATGCCACATGAGAACTGTAAGAGCTTCCCAAATCAGAGCGGCTGCACCGGTTGGGGGAACCTGCTAGTCCTCCGTATTTTGTGCCATTTGCCCCTTTTTAGTAGGTCCTAGAGAACTTCTTAAATATTTCATTTTTGGCTGAGTGCCTTTGGACCCACTCACATCGATCTGCATATAAAAATACGCCCATTTGAGCGGGCCCTTCATGTACACCCACATAGAAAACAGCAGCAAAAAAAAAGCACCACACGGCGCAGGTTATCTTTGTTCTCAATTTTTGCAAGGGGTGGTATCTGGAGTAAAAATGCACAGCGTGCATGGACATGCTGGGATTTAAAATCCGCACCACAGGTCAATTTTGGTGAGGATTTGGAAGCGATTGGTTCAAACCCCAACTGCCTGCTATGGCAGATCTGTAGTGGAGCCGTCCTCGGTGGGCGTACCATACACCATCCAACAATCAGGCGTGATGTAATAATCTGGCCCTGCCGGGTCCCACTGATGCTGGACTCCATGTGACTGTATATACTAGCAGGAACCATCTGTCAGAAGGCTGCAGACGGACAGCATCCAGGATACAAACTAGGTCCTGCGGTGAGACACCGGCTTATTACAACACACAGGAATGTTCCGGGAAGAATCTCTTAATTAGTAAAAAGCTAGATTAAAGTGCCGTACAATACTGGCAGAAACAGCAGACTGAGCAGAGAGAACTACTGGGACATTCCACTGATTGTCAAACACAAAGATAGTAGCAGGTGTTACATAAGACGTCTTGGTGGAGGTTCTTTGCACTTGAGAGTTCTGCATTGCGTCTACAGGACGCACTCACCTGTTTGTGAGAAGCCTCTCGGACATTGAGGATTTTCCCTCTGAGGGGGAACACACCGTATCGGTCACGGCCAATGACGCCCAACCCAGACACAGCCAGAGATTTGGCGGAGTCTCCCTCAGTCAGGATCAGAGTGCAGTCCAAGGAATGTTTACCACCTAAGATAAGCAGGAAGAGAGTAAGATGGAAGCCCTGTCCAAGTGAAAATACACAATTCACTACCTACAGGTAATGCTTCTTTAACCCATTAAGGACCACAGTGTTTTGTCCTAAAAGGACCGGACGCTTTGTAGGGATTTTACCCATGTGGTGGTTTTACCACCCCATTTCTTTTTATCTTCAGCTACCACAATTATTTTTGTTGATTTTTTTTTCACGTGACATATCGGGCTCTCTCTTTAGATATCCTATTTTCCATTTACTTTTTTCCCAGTTTTTATTTTATTAGGGGTAAAAAAATTTTTTTATTATTCCATACTTTTCCACTGTAGCTGGGGCATTCATGGGAGCCCCAGTTACAGGGGGTAACATTCCCCTGTAGTGACAATAGTCACTAACAGAGCGGATCAGAGTCTGCTAGGACCCTGCAGCTCTGCTCTAACAAGGAAAACCCGGCGATCACACGGATCTCTCTCTCTCCCCTCCCAGAGCCTGCTTGGACAAGAATGCAGTTACTCGAGAAGAGCGAGGCTCGCTCAAGTAACTGGCTTATCCGAGTGTGCTCGCTCATCTCTAATGGGCACACATCTAGTGAAGCAAATAATTTCCCCAGGCTCCCCATCCAGTCTTATTAAAAATGTCAATTCCCGGTCATTGTTACAAGGCTTGTATAAAGAGTCTAACATTGACTTGAAGGAATGCTGCCTTCCACTAGGTGGCGCTGCAGAGGTATTGTTCCATCTCCCTTATTTGCATATTAAAAATCACAGGCACTGATGAATACTTTTCCTATACACACCAAACATCTGACAACGGAGGGCAAGGAATAAGCCACAATGCTTGGATGTGCCGTGAGCTCAGTCAAGCAATACCGGCTATGGAAGAGCATAAAAAAGGTCAGATTCTAAAAGTAGGGCTGTTAGTACAGAGTTTTTCTGTACAACAGCTCCAGTTCAAAGTCAGCCAAACTGTATATGTGAGCGAATCGATCGGTTTGGGTTGATTACAGACTTACCAGCATCATTTGCATCATCCAGTTTGGGAATGCCTTTAATTTTGCTGTGCTTCACAGAAGAACACTTCTTATTTAACTGCGTCTGCGCCTTAAATTTGACCCAATTTAGGATGCTCTCCACTATGCCACAATTTGAAGCCTAAAAGCAAATAGCAAAACAGAAAAAAAAGTTACAGAACAAAAAACTAAAAAAAACACAAAAACAGCAACAACAAAAAAACAAAAAACGCAAGAGCAAGCCAACAGATTAAAATGTCATGTCCAATTGTGGTCTTATAAACTGCAGGCAAGTCACTTTCGGCAGGTAATGCTTGCAGGTTTTCAATCATGGCACAAATCCTTTCACCAGTCAAAAACAAACATAAAATATCCTGATTTAATAAGATTTTTGAGCTCTGCTCCAACATTAGGGAGATAAAGTGCCAATCCAGATAATAGAAAGATATTAAACACCACTCACTGCTTTTGCAAACTTCTCAGAAAGTGGACACTTCGAGCCAAAACTTTTTGCCTGGAGGGTCATGTTCTCCTTTGTCTGAGAGTCAAAGGTAGGGTTCTCGATCAAACAATTCACAAAGACCCACACATGATTCTTCACCTGAATGAAAAAATACAAAAAAAGACAAGTTTACAATTTTGGCATTTTCACATAAAAATGAGTTAGGTGAAATGTTGCAAAATTAGCACAATATACTAAAGCACCGCCCAGCCACTCTATCAGATAAGCTCCATATGCACTATTGCCCATCATTTAGGGGTCACTGATTTATAGTATGCCCTCATGGAAAATCACCCGCCTGATCTCATATCAGGCAGGAAGAGCTGGCAGTGCAGTGGCCTCAGCTGCTCTACAACCCCCACAAGCATCATTTATGAGTCCCATTAACTGGATTGTCCTGTTGCAATTTATCTTTTAAAAATTCTAGCCAAATGGGTTAAAACAATAAAGCAAAGGGTACTTCCCTGTCCCCAGCCCCAGCAATCCAGCGCTGCAGCCCAGTTAAGGCCCATTTACACGTAACGATTAATCGCTCAAAATTAATTCAAAAGACCGAAAATTGTTACATGTAAATGCGGGCATCAGGCACTTTTCGTTTGAATGGTGATTTTAAGGTGAACTTAGATCCATCGTTCAGCCACAGAGAGATAAAGTATCTCTCAATAGACCGCATGCTCGGTTCTCTGCGGGAGCCGGGAGATTACATTAAATTCTGCCAGCAACCCTGAGGAGAACAATGCAGCTGTGTGCACAGCAGGGCGTGTGATTAGTCACATGCTGGGCTCTGCAAACAGCTCCTAAAGGCCCATTTATATGCAAATGAAGATGATCAAGTGTTAATGGACATTAGTGTCCATTAACACTTTATGCAAATAGATCGGTAAAACTTTCAATCTTTCAGTTGTTTGAAAGATTATCTTTGCGTGTAAATGAGCCTTAGCCCTCTCTCTCCTCTCGCTGTTGACAGTGGAAGTCAGGTGACCACTGACCACCAATCAGAGGCCACAGCATCACCACTCACATCCTGGGTGCCATGATGACAGGAGTTCTGAAGAGTGACACTGCAGCCTCCGATTGGCAGGTAGCAGTCACTTGACTTCCACCGTCAACGACCGGGAGAATTGCTGGGCTACAATGCTAAATCGCCAGCACTGAGAACAGGCAAGTATCCTTTGTTTTATTGCTTTAACCTATTTGGCTCAAATGTTTAAAAGTTGCATTGTAACCGGACAATCCCTTTAAGACAAACCCTGTACAAATACCCTATTGGAGCGTATTGACATCCTCTGGAAGGTTACAGCTCTCTGTAGACGGTGCTCCACCGGTACACTAGGTGTTGTTGTATTACCAGGATGACCAATTCCCTTGCATGGCTGGGAACAGGGCATATACCGAAAGGTGTAGTCTGTGATAAGATAACTCTTCATTAGGACCCATGCCGGACATCATAAGGTTGCCGTCATAAAATGTACTGTCCAGTTCCATCTCTCTACATTGCCTGAACGAGTACCCCTAGAGGTCCACTTTGCATTTATTGTTTTTTCTTAAAGGGGTTTTCCAGGTTTAAATCAATGATGACCTATATTCAGGATAGGTCACCGATAGCGGATCAGTCGACACCCAAGTTAATTAGCTGTTCGCCGCTGCTACTTCATTAGCGACCAACGATGCTGTGTGCAGGAAACACACAGAGGCTCCAACAAACAGCCGATCAGCGGGGATGATGGGTGTTGGAGCCCTGCTGATTTGTTATTGAGGACTTATCCTGAGGATAGGTAATCAATAGGTTAAACCTGGAAAACCCCTTCAAATAAAAGAGCAAGAATAGTTAAAATATTCCACAAAAATAACAAGCACGTGATACAGTACCTGGAATGGCTTCACAGAAACTCCAGCTTTGTTCTTTTTCTTCACAACTTCAATAAGTTTAGATACTATCTGATCCACTACATAATCTACATGTCTACCACCCTGAAACAGAAGAAGAAAGGATGTAATCAGTCTGCAGTCACAAACGCATTGGTGGATCCCTAATAATAGGGAACAGATAAATCCTCAGAAGGCCATAGATACAGAAGTGCCAGGTAAGGCATGATTAGTGCCAACAGATTTGCAGCAATTAACTATTTAAAAACTGTCAGTAAGGCAACCTGGTGTTGTACCATAAAGAAGCAAGAGCCATAGAATCATAGAATAGTAGAGCTGGAAGGGACCTCCAGGGTCATCGGGTCCAACCCCCTGCTCAGTGCAGGATTTACTAAATCATCCCAGACAGATGTCTGTCCAGCCTCTGTTTCAACACTTCCATTGAAGAAGAACTCACCACCTCCTGTGGCAATCTGTTCCACTCATTGATCACCCTCACTGTCTAATATCTAATCTGTGTCTCCTCCCTCTCAGTTTCATCCCATTGCTTCTAGTCTTTCCTTGTGCAAATGAGAATAGGGCTAACATGGCCGACTCCAGCTACATTACACAAGTGCACCAATGCGCCTCCTTACCTTGGTGGTAGCTATACTATTTACAAAACTGATCTGTTGAAAGCCTTTTTCACTCAAGGTGAGGCACACATCCCACCGATCGTTCACAACTTCATGGATTACTTTCAGAGCTACGCCTGTCTCGTCCAGTTTCTCCTTTACGTAAAGATCTACGTAACTGCGGAAACCATTTATCTGTGAAGGGGAGTGACAATTAGTAGGTAGGGGTATTCAGACTAATGCACTTAGAGTTTGTAAAAAGTTATCCGAACTTACGGGAAGTTTTTTTCCATTCAGCATGACTTTGACACCTTTGCAGGCGCCGGCGACGTCGTAAGCTCTTCTGGTTAGGAAAGCCACAGTATCCTTGTCCAATTTCTCCATTTTGAATTTTGATAAATCTGGCTGGAATGTAATACATGTGAAGTCATCCCCGTCAAAATACTTGATCTTCGGGTCTGTGGTCTTTTGCATATTGTTCATCCAAGTCTTAATGAAAAGCAAAAAACTGTTAACGTGCTGCCAGACAAGTGTGTAGGCATCGGCTTTAATGTCTTAATACATAAAACGTAACGAAGACTCTCCAGAAAGTCCCTATGTAATAAAGCACTTTAAACCTGCACAAAAGCCTTTTTACAGTGATGCAAGTTTGAATCAGAATGGGTCTTGAGTGTCTGGAAGCGCCGGGACTCGGCTGTGTACTGACAGTCCAGCTCTCGCCCTAAAAGCCAGGAGTGGAGAAACTGCAGCGAGTAAGGGCCAGGATCAGAGATCAGTAGCCACCACCGCACTTAACTAGGTGATATGGAGAGGGGGCTCCCCCACCAACAATATGTTCCCATGGAAGCCAGAGATCTGACAAAGGCCTCTGTCTGCCACGTAACTCAGTCTATTAAACCCTGCCTCCGGTAGAGTCTAATAGTACACTGTATTACTTATGTAACTTGTGACAAAAGACTAAGGCTTACTTCACACGGGTGAATCACGGCCCAACATCGCGCCCCCCACCATGTGAGTTCCCCGCTGATGGGAGGTGTTTTTATGCTAACAGATGCGGTGAAGGATTGCAGAGTTTCTCCAATTGTTTTCAATGAGACACCTCGCATTAAGTGGACCTAGCACGTAGTGCGATGCTGCCACCGGCCCCACTGAAAACAATGGGCGGTGCGATGCGAGAGCACGCACGAAGATAGAACATGCCGCAATTTGCTTTCCCGTATCACGGTGCCATGCAGGAAAACATTGTTCAGGCGTATGAACCCATTCAAAAGAATGAGGTCATATTAGTGAGTCTCGCAGCGCACGAATCTCAGGCAATTTTCCCGCCCATGTGAAGCTGGCCTAAGTGTCTAGAAATCGACTTCATCTTCAAGTCTCCTTGAGGGACTAAAGAAATGGTGTGCTGGAAAAAAAATCCTATGAAATAAAAAAAACCCAAAAAAACAGAACAGCACTTTTTTTCCCCACAAAAGAAAACCTTTTTGTACAGTGTGAAATCTCATTCTCATAACCTTCAGTAGAGAGGGAGGGGAGGTGGGACCGGATCCACGAGTATAGGCTGCTGCTACTAGAAGACCAAGAATACAAAAATGGTAGCTCTTCCTACGCAGGCTATTCCCACCTACAGGTAGTAGAATAAGCCAAAACATAAATAAGTGTACAGCTGTAAGAACACCAGCAAACAGTACTTGAAATGCCAACAAGAGAACAATAGAACTCAGAATGGACGGTGCTGTGTCCCCCAATGAAGGCTACGAGAAATAGATTTTATGGTGAGCCAAAAAAAATCTTCTTTTCTTGGCCGCTTCATTGGGGGCACAGGAACCATGGGATGTCCTAGAGCAGGTGTCCCAAGGGGTGGGGAAAAATGAAAGAACCTTAGGTGGAAGGCTGTGCCACTGCGGCCTGCAGCACCTTGCAGCCCAGACTGATGCAGACGTGTGCACCCTGTGAAAACCTACAAAAAGGTGTGGATGAAAGACCACATTGAGACTGTAAATTTGCAAGGCCTGGCGCACTGCGGAGGAATCACTCACTGCACAGGCAGAGTGCGCCGTGATTCCAAAAAGGGGTCCTGTCGCTTCATAGGGTACGCCTCCAGATTGGCTGAACAGAGAGCTAGTCGTCTTAGAGGTCGGCTTCCCATTACGTCTTCCTTCTGGAATGATGAAGAGGGAATCTCCCCTTCTGAAAGAGGACGTGATTGACAAGTAGAGGCAAATGACCCGGGCCACATTGTAGGAGTCTTTCCTTGGGATGGGTCAAAAGAGGGCAGAACGATAGCAGCACAATCTCCTTATTCAGATGGCTACATCTGGGAACATGACCTTCAGCAAGAAGGAAGGTACCGGATGCAGGACCACCACTGATGAAGAATCAAAAAGTGAGAACGACAACAGAGACACTAATGCCTGATAAAAAAAAAAAAAGGTCACCGCGACCAGAAATGCCACAAGAAATGAAACACAAGGATACATCCGAAAAGGGAAGACTGTAGAGCATCCAACACAAGGTTAGAGGGGTTTTGTCATTAGAAAAAGAAATCAGTAGTTACTAGAGACGAGAGAGCGTACTCGCTAAGGCAAATTACTCAAGCGAGTATCGCCATTTTCGAGTACATGCCCGCTCGTGCCAAAAGATTCGGGGGCCGGCGGGGGTGAGCGGTGAGTTGCGGGAGTGAGCATGGGGGAGCGGGGAGGGGGGGGGGGGGGGGGGAGAGAGATATCTCCCCACTGCTCTCCCCCCGAATCCTTAGAGACGAGAGGGCAGGTACTCAAAAATGGCAATACCCGCTCGAGTCATTTGCCTTAGCGAGTACGCTCGCTCATCTCTAATACTTAGCTATTTCTCCCCAGTCAGTCTTCTTACCGCATCTCCTCCTGGCTCCTCCAGTCCCCCCGGTCAACTTACCTCCAGCTGTCCGGATCCTCTTCTTCCCGTTATGTAGGGTTCATTCTCGATAGTCTCCTCCCTGCAGGTCAATGTACGCTACATCACTAGTGACGCAGCGTTCGCTGCCCAGCAGGGAATGCCAAATCCTATGCCGGGCTATTGCCGAGACTGCACATTCACACTGTCTCACCACAAGTGTTCATATACTATTGCCGCGAGACAGCGTGCATGCACAGTCTCGGCAATAGCCCAGCGTAGGATTCGGCATTCCCTGCTAGGCAGTGAATGCTACGTCGCTAGTGATGTAGCATACATCAACCTGCAGGGAGGAGACTGCCGAGAATGTACGTAACGTTACAGGAAGAAGAGGATCTGGACGGCTGGAAGTGATGTGACCCGGGGGACTGGGGAGAAGATGTAGTAAGAAGATTGCCTGGGGAGGAACAGGTAAGTAAGTTTTTTTTCCTAATGACAAAACCTCCCTTAACCCCTTGAGTGGCGGGTTTCTCACCACCCTGTCAGACCCACCGGGGCAGGTTTTTTTTTAAATGGGCCAATCATTTAATTTCAACAAATTTTTCAATCGCGTTCCAAGAGCCATAACTTGTTTATTTTTCCATTGACACGGCCGTATGAGGGCTTGTTTTTTGCGGGACAAGTTGTACTTTTTGATGGCATCATTTTTGGGTATATAATGCATTCTTTGAGCAGTATAAATAATATATTAAAGTAACTCTACAGGTCAGTACGATTATGCCAATACCAAATTATAAATCGTTTTTTTTTCTTTTTCGCGACTTTTTCAGTTTAAAAAAAAAAGTAATAAAAGTTTAAATCACCCTCCTTTTGCCATATCTATAATAAAAGAGTCTAAATCATAAAAGAAAAATACACATTTGGTATCACCACGTCTGTAAAAGTCCGATCTATCAAAGTAGTGCATTATTTACCCCGCACAGTGAACGTCGTCTGAAGGAAAAATAAATAAATAAAGAACGCCACAAATGCACTTTTTCAGTCACCCTGTCTTCCAGAAAAAATGCAATAAAAAGCGATCAAAAAGTTGTATGTATTCCGAATGAGTACTAACGTAAATTACAGGACATCTCGCAAAAAATGAGCCCATGCTCAAGTACGTCAACAGAAAAATAAAGAAGTTGTTGCGCGCAGAAGATGGCGGCAGGAAAGAATTTTAAAAAATTAAATGTCTTTGAAAAAAATACAAGTACTACAGCAAAAAAAAAAAAACTATACAAGTTTGGTATCGTAGTAATCGTACTGACCCATACATAGAATAAAGTTAACAGGTCATTTTTGTTGCAGTTTGTGCTCCGTAAAAACAAGACGCACTGAAAGACGGCGAAATGTCATTTTTTTTCCATTTTACTCCACTTAGAATTTTGTAAAAGTTTTTCAGTACATTATATGGTACTTTAAATGGCGCCATTGAAAAATACAACTCATTCCGCAAAAAACAAGCCCTCATACAGCGATGTCGATGGATAAATAAAGGAGTTATGCTTTTTTAAACGGGGGGAGGAAAAAACGAAAAGGGGAGAAAAAAAGAAAAAAAGAGGCGGTGTCATTAACGGGTTAAATAATGTACTAACTTCCTCCTCTGGGTCATTACGATGCAGCGATACCACATGTGTGATCTTATTTTTAATTTTTTACAAAGTAAAGTGAGAGAAGTGTTTTTATGTTTGTTTGTTTTTTTTAAATAATTTTTTTGCTTTTTTTTTTACTTTTTAAAAAATTTTGGTCTCTTTAGGGGAATTCCAGAGACCCATCAGGACCCCCTGATCACATTCCGGGGGTCCAATGATGACAGCTCTTTAAATGCTGCAGTCGCGTAGACCGCGGCATGTAAAGGGTTAACACAGCAGATATTGGAGGTTTTCTCCATTCTCTGCTGTGTAAGAGCTGGTGCCCGGCTATCCTCTGACAGAGGGAGCCCCCTCCCTCTGTCAGCCCTTTACATGCTGTGGTCGTATAGACCACGGCATGTAAGGGGTTAACACAGCAGAGATCGGAGGTTTTCTCCCATCTATGCTGTAGGAACTGGTGCCTGGCTATCCTCTGACAGCCAAGCATCAGCTTTCCCTGCCACAGAGACCCTGGGCTGGCTTCTGACAAGCCGATGGTCTCCATGGCAACCTGTAAACAAAGCAGTGCAGGAGTTTGAAAATAAAAGCGGGAGATTGCCGGCAGATCGGTAATATCTCCCTGCTTCTATTTTCAAAGTCCTGCACTGCTCTGTGTGGGACTGTGCAGGTAGGGCACACTGCCATAGCTTATAGCAATGTGCTCTGCAGCTCCCATAGTGAAACATAGCCCGGAAATCTTCCGGGCTATATCGCTATGGGCAGTGGAGTTCATCCCGGAAAATTTCCGGGCGTGCCACTCAAGGGGTTACAGGTCCCATAGTGAAGTAGAAGATCTGTAGGGAGGGGCTGCGTACATTACTCCTTAGAGGACTGTCCTGACATGGGACTTGGATGCCAAAAGTCTTTGGAAAAGAACCGATAATGAAGAGACCTAGCTCTTAAGGCAGCTAATAGCCAATTCCAGATTCAGACCAGAATGAGGAAAACGCAGAATGAAAGGAAGCAAAAGAAACATAGGGAAAAGAGGATTCTCCTCACACCACCGAAGAAGCTTCTTCCAAGTTCTGTGGTAAATCCGGGAAGATGACGGCTTTTGTGCTTGGATCATGGTTTGAATGACACCATCCGCAAAACATTCCAAGCTATGAGCCACAGAGTTTGGTGAATGGCTACTATGCTAGTGGATGCATGAGAGGCGCATCTAACAGAATCCAAAGTGCCTAAGCAGAGAGGTTTTCCAGCGTGTTCGATCTGGTTGTCAAGATCTGCCAGCTCTGTGGCTGAGGCTCCTGACAGGATTCCACGCTTCAGTTGTTTGGCCCAGGCAGATACCGCCTTAGAGACCCATGTGATGGCGAGAACTGGGCAGAGGACTGAACATGCAGCTTAGAAGGCAGATTTAGGAGAAGCCTCAATGCGCCTGTGCGTGGGAGCTTTAAATGAAGCACTGTCTGCCAATGGTAGAGCAGTCGAGCGAGTAAAGACGGATGCCAGAGGATCCACCATGGGGGAAGAGGTCAACTTCGCAATAAGTTCAAGAAGAATCGGATAGAAAAATGTCCATAGGTTTTGGCTTAGAAAATCATTTATCTGGGCATTTTCATTCCCTGGACAAGAAGTTATAGAATTCAGGATGGTTACTAAAAGTTTTTGGGGAACAGACATCCCTAAAGGAGACCTCCTCTAGTGCAGGGCTGCGTCCATGTCCTTGATTTGTAAAGTGTTACGGATGGCCATGATAAGACTGTTTAGCATGTCCTTGTTCTTGGCGGACTGGTCTGGATAAGATTCGGAATCGGACTCAGGGTGGGACAATTCTCTCAAGGAGAGCTGGTGGTCCTGAGATGTAGAGCAATCTGAGGCAGGTTCTTGTGATGTTGGCCACCAGGGTCGTGGTGGACCTAGAAGATAAATGGGGGAAGGATGCCCAAGGGCACTTGGGTGTTCTGCCAGGCTGCGATTTTTCTCTTGACAACTTAAAGGGGTTGTCCCGCGATAGCAAGTGGGGTTATACACTTCTGTATGGCCATATTAATGCACTTTGTAATATACATCGTGCATTAAATATTGGCCATACAGAAGTTATACACTTACCCCCTCCGGTGCTGCGCAGATCACCTGTGCGGCGCGAGCACGCCGGAGCGGCCCCTTCAGCGCAAGCGCATCTAATCCAGGGAGAAGGCAGCTTTGGTCGGCGCCATGGAGACGGGAACGCCAGCACCGGAGGGGGTAAGTGTATAACTTCTGTATGGCCAATATTTAATGCACGATGTATATTACAAAGTGCATTTATATGGCCATACAGAAATGTATAACCCCACTTGCTGCCGCGAGACAACCCCTTTAAATCAACCCTGGGAGGTGGATGGAAGACCAGAGGTAGCTGGATGTGAGGCCGGGCATTCCACGACAGATACCCTGGTGAGCTCTGTTACCGGGTGAGACAGGGAGAGGGCCCATTCAGGAGGCAGAACACTACTGCCCTGGGGCGATCAAATAATCATGTATAAATACATTAGGGGACAATATAAGAATCTCTCCCATGATGTTTATATCTTGGTAACAAGAGGGCATCCTCTACGTCTAGGGGGAAAGCAGGTTTCATCACCAACACAAAAGGTTTTTTTTTTTACTGTAAGAGCAGCGAGACTGTGGAACTCTCTGCCTGAGGACGTGGTGATGGCAAAAATAGATAGAGAAGTTTAAGAGGGACCTGGATGCCTTTCTAGAGTGCTATGATATTACAGGATATAGATATTAAATAGTTGGAAGGGTTGATGACCTGGGTCTTGGATTTAGGTAGGAACTTTCAAAACATTAATTCAAGGATTATTCTGGTTGCTATTATGGAGTTGGGAAGGAATTTTTCCCCCAAATACGCTAAATTGGCTTCTGCCTCATTGTTTTTTCTTGCCTTCCTCTGGATCAACAATGGGGGTGGAAACAGGCTGAACTAGATGGACGTTGTCTTCATTCAGCCTAACATACTATGTTAGCTTCCTACTGATACAAAGCTGAAATGGATAAGCTTAGTTCTTGTAGGCAGGTATAGCCTGTGTAGGAGGAGCTAACCTTTTTTTTTCTTAGTGTCAACCTCCTAGAGGCAGCAGCCTATACCCATGGTTCCCGTGTCCCTCAATGAAATGACCAAGAAAATCTGCTTCAAATAGAAAACAAATACCAAAAATTACACATAATTGGATTTGACCTGCTCACAATGACCAAAACAATGAAAATATTATTCAACCCACATGCTGAAAAATGTAGAAAATAATTTTTTTTAAAAACATGCCAAAATTGCTATTTTTTGCCAGTCTGCCTGCCAAAAAAAAACAAAAAAAACAAACAAAAAAAACAAAAGTCACATGCACTCCAAAAGTACCAATAAAAACTACAACGCTTCCTGCAAAGCAAACAAAAAATCTCACAAAGCTCAATTGGTAGAAAATTAAAAAAATGTTATGGGTTTTAAAATGTGGCAACGCAATTGTGCAAAAATAGTTAAGAAAAAAAACAAACTATAAATTTGTTGTCACTGTAATCCTATTGATCCGCAGAATACAGATAACAAGCGCTTTATTACACAAAGTGAACGCTGTGAAAAAGGTAGAATTAAAAAAACTATGCTGGAATTGCTGGTTTTTCCTTTTGCTGGTCCTACGTCCCACCCACTCCCATTGCTGGCTATGGACAAGGGGCAGGAGCTTAGCTCCACCCCATCCTGCCCACTCCATTTGCTGGCTATGGACAAGGGGCGGGAGCTTAGCTCCACTCCATTTCACCCACTCCATTTGCTGGCTATGGACAAGGGGCGGGAGCTTAGCTCCACCCCATCCCGCCCACTCCTATTGCTGGGTATGGACAAGGGGCGGGAGCTTAGCTCCACCCCATCCCGCCCACTCCTATTGCAAACCCCTTGGAGGGGAGGAGAGAGACAGAGAGCCGGTGAGGGGGAGGGAAGGGGGGACTACTTAGATGGTAGTGTATATCGACCGGCTGTGAAAACGACAGCCAATATATGCTCCTGTAAATAAGCCCTTAAGTGAAGAAACTATAAGGTAAAAGCCCAAGATGTGAAGCACATACCTGTTTAAAGCTGTGTTTGTACTCTTTGCAGGCTGTTTCCACTGTGAATTTTGTACTAAATATATTGCAGAGTTTAGCACCATAGCCATTTCGGCCACCTACAAATAAAAAACAAACAAAAAAAACCTCTTAAATCCTAAAAACAAGCAAATGTGTCCACACAAAAAAAACTGTTAAATACTTTTCCCCCCTCTAGATCCATGTACTACAGACTGTACCATATTCTCAACAGTTTGCTGAACCCCCCCCCCACCCCGCCATGCATATATGAAACGAGACCCCACAAAACCTGCAAAGTCCGAACAGTACACAGCCAACCCTCAGCAACACCGAAAGAACTGAGACCCACAATGAAAATTATCCCTAGAAACAAAAAAACTTGCCTGTCACTTTTTTCTCCTCATCATCGTAGTTACTGGAGGTCAATAACTGGCCAAAAATCAGAGCGGGGACATAGACCTTCTCTACTTTATGCTCCACCACGGGGATTCCTTTGCCATTGTTCCAAATACTAATGATATTGGAGTCACTGTGACAAAAGCCGAAAAACATGGAAAACTTTTAGAGAATGTTACATCGATTCCGGAATGATTTACCACTTTACAAAGGGCCCTTTTACACAAAACCATTATCTTTCAGTTCGTCGCTGGATCGTCCGCAACTGAACGACAATCGTTCCGTGCAATTGTTTCGTCAGTCCTCCCGTGTAAAAGGACCCCGAGTTTAAATGGTGTAGAAAAGACAAATTTGCATATAAATATATATAATTAAAAGACGGATTTCCCATCATACTGAGAACAAACGGTCACACACCCTTTGAACTGACCCTTATTGTCAATGTACTTCTATATATTTGTATCCACAACTGGTCAAAGACATGACGGCCGTCGGTGAGAACAGCTACCTGCACATCTCCAGCATAAACACACCTGCTCAAAGCCTGCCAAATGGGCATGTCTATGGTGGAAACAGGGGTAAGTGGCCAAACACATGACACATATCTTGTGAAACAAAACTGAAAGAGTAGACGTATTATCTTGTCTCCCTGGGGCAGACATCATGGATGCTCAGTCACTAAAGGGCCTTTTACTAAGCTAGATGATCGAAAACAACTGTTCGCCCAAATACTTGCTCACCCAATCACTGCCGTGTGTGATGGCGCCTGCGGGCGGATGACAAACGAGGAAACTCTCAATTGTCACATAATCATAGTTTTACGCGCACTAAAAATTCTCGTTTGTTGGCAGCACAGCCCCCAGTGTACATTAGGAGTGTGCTGCCGGAAAAATTGCATCAACCATCGGTCTGCCTGTGTAAATGGGCCCTAAAGAAGCGTGACTGTTGGTAGGAGTTTCAAGCATCTTTAAAAATCTGCATTTACTATAACAAAACAATGAGTAATCCGATACAGGAAGATATCTGAATGGCTCCTTGACAGGAACCGGTCACCCTACTTTTTGGAAGCCCCAAAGAGCAAGCATGGCTAGTTGTGTACCCACAGGACAACAAAGGGTGTCTTACTGCATACAGAGTTACATTCAGCTTTCTCATAAGATGCAAAATAAGAAATTGCTGAACTGAATTTTTTGAGAAAAAGATGAGTCAAGGACTATTTACTGGTAAACTACGGGAAAGTCTCTCTAAATGGACAATCATCATCTGTGTGTGCATAAATAATTAACATTTAAAGAAAAAAAGCCCAAACAATTAAATTTAAGCTTTCCCTGGATACAGCCCAGATTCTTTGCCATAAGAAGTTCCCTATTAAACTAAGAATCCCCGCTGACTATAGAGGAAGCATTCATTTGCATCTGAAATAGGAAGATAGTTGGTTTGTTTTTTTCACTTACGGATCAATAGAAATTTTAATGCAACTCATGTTTTTATCCCTCTGCTTGTTGTCGGCTGCATTGACTGTAAAATGAAAAGAAAATTAATATCAAGCCAAGCAAGAACATGCAGTAAATACGGCTTATTAAAAGCGGACGCGCTACTTGTTATTCCGGTAGTACTGCGGGGATGCCTACAGCTCTCTAACTTTACGGCACTTCAGGTAAATGGCGACTTCTACTGCGGCGGGGTCCAGGTCATTATGATAAAGGATACGCTGGTCTCACAGATACAGAATAGTGTCCGCTACAATGTATCCATGACTTGGTTCCATCTCTCAGTACGCTGCAGTGTGGGGAATTACAGCTTGTTCCCACTAGGAGATTTCTGTTCCACTGTTGTAGGAGCAGAAAAACAGAAATCAGATGGAATTACACGTTTCCATCTTGTTCCCCATTGATTTTAAGGTTTTGTTTTTTTACAAAAGTGAAAATATTTCCATTTAATGCACCGCTGATCTCCAGAATGTGACTCCCGTGTCCCGCTCTGCCAGTCAGTGCGATGGGCGCTTCCTCCCCTTAGTGACATCACTGTGAATGGAGTGCCAGCCGAGCATGCACGGTTAGCGCTCCATTCATTTCAATGGGCCAGACAGAAACACCCCAGCGGGTGCCGCTCGGCTATCTCCAGTACACGGAGCGCTGAGCGGCCAGCGCTACATTCAGTATCCTCCAAACTGCAGAGAATACAGTAACCCCATAGTGAAAAGGATGGAACGGACACAAAACCCCCATTCTTAACATAGTCAGGGGTCTCAGCGTTGAAACCCCAACCAATCAACAAGTTACCCCTATACTGTAGATAGGGGATAATTCACAATGTCGTACAACCCCTTTAAATAATTTTTTTAGGTTGAGACTCCAACTGATTTTTTACACCTAAAACGGTTCTTCTATAGAATTCAACACATCCATAGGGGTACGGTATGCAGCATTGCCTGGACACTACACCCCTGTCCAGTCAAGGCGTTTAGGATCTAAAACCATGCAAGTCAGCCATCATATATATCCGCTGTATCCAGACGATCTGCTCCTTGAGCAGGACACAGTGGGTGATATTTTTGTGCATTGATAAAAAGTTGTGCGTAACGTTTGCCGTCAGCTGCTATCTGTGGGCAGTAAGTGTTCAATCTCCCTGCAGCACCCCTACAGGGAAAATGAAGCATTACACATTGTCCATTCAAATGAATAGCCTGTCCATGTAATGCAAGACAAGTCCTCCAGCCCGGGAGACGTTTGTTGTAGCCCCTCTCCACTCTGACCAAGAACAGAGGACATCCTCTAGTAACTCCGAATTCCCTAGTAGGGTATAGGACAACTGGGTCTTCTGTTATATATGGAGCTCCACAATACATGGACACAACTCACCCAAAATTTCATCAAAAATTTTATATAATCCTGGTACGTAGGTAATGTCCCGGCAATTCATCCCAACGTCTTCATCGTAGACCCACATCGCCTAAACACAGGAGTGGAAAAATTATCATCAAATAACTGCAGTATCCGGTAATTCACAGCGCAATTCTACATCCTATAATCCTCGAAAAAGACAATTCTCTATTCTCAGGAGTCTCTAAACGTGCCCATACAGGTTCAGTGACCCTCAGCTGACTTGGCCAACAGCTATTCCTCCCCATATAGACGCACAATGGGCCGAGTATGCATGGTTTCCAATGAGGAAAGACTCCCTGGCTCACTCTGCAGCTGGAAGCGAAGACCAACGGAGGATTAGGCACCGAAAATCTCTAGCCTAGAACTAACGAGGTCACAAGACAATTTACTAGAACAAAGGTCAAAGTTTTAATTAATGTAATATAACCAGGCACCTGAGTGACGGGCTCCACGGATCCAATGTATGTATCGGGACGCAGGAGGATGTGCTCCAGTTGGGTCTTCTTCTGGTAGACCCTCTCCACGGACATCTTCTTGGAGTCGGTCTTGTTATTGCTGTTGCTTTCGCTTTCTTCCTTGGATGCTGCATTATTCTGGTTATCAAACAAGGTCTGTGAGCAAAGATGTTGGACAATATGAGACAATGCATACAGTGCAAATCTGGACGACTCATTAATGTCCCTTGAATGAAGTCATTGTGTGTCCCCCACGAGCCGCCTCCGCAGTGTGAGCTCCCACCTCTACAGTCAGCCATAGGGGACAAGATTTGCAAAAACAAACTAAAGTCCAGAACAAAGTCCAGAAGAATAGAAGAGTTAGTTGCAATTATTTCCCTGCCTGGAGCATTCTGCTGACTGCTCCTTGGCACTAGGGTGTAGGTCTTCATCTAGTGGGACTGGCGGGGCTCTGCATCCCTAAGATGTTGGCAGCTGCCATGTATTTACTGCTAACTGCAATAGTCCAAACCTACTAATGCATTGCGGATATCAGCCCATGGCAATGAATGGGAGTATGCTTGCGTGTACTTTTTGCACATGCAAAAAGTACAGTAAAACATGTAATGCCCACTGAGCAAATATACAGCGCAAATGCATGGAATCCTGTGTGCCCCCGGCCTAAACATCAGCGGTATCTTGTGCTGATCACATGTAGCCTGTGCTATGGGTGCCATCCTTCTGAATCCAGTAACATTGGGTCTTGCAGAAAGAACATTTGTCTTGCTCAGCTTCTTCTCTAGTGCGCTCCCGGTCAGTACAGACTAGTAAATTGCTGAAGACAGATAAAAACACCATTTTTGTGTTCAAATTGCAAGAATGTTATGTTCTCTATAAAGGGATATTCCCATATTTTAACATTATGGCATTTCTGTTGGGTAGACCAGAATACGGAGTGGTGAAGGGACGAACTTTGGGACCCCTGCTGATCCCCAGAAGAAAGCAAGATGCTTATTGCACAGCGGCCCTCGCGGCCAACAATTTTGCACAGAACTGTAAGGGTGCTTTCACACATACCGGAACATTCCTCAGGACGCTTCGGAATATTCCAAAGTCAGGCAAAATTCTGTCATTTACAATTCTGCATCACCATTCGCACGCTAGAAATGTGTATTTCCGTGCAGATTTTTGCTGAATATTCTGGTACGTGTGAAAGCCCCCTAACACAGCTGTAGTTCCCCGACTGGCCAGCTGATGGGAGTGCGACTGTGGAGGGCAAAAACTAAAAGAGCCGCAGCACATAAAGGGGTATTCTGGGACTTTTACACTGATGGCCGACTCCCCTAGAAGGGACACAGTCCTCACCTTTGAGCCCCATAAACTAAGTAATAGAAGGTGAGGGAACTGGGAGTCGGGGACAGTACCGCTCATACTCACAGAGCGCCCCATTCTAGCACGGTGCCCCGCTCGCCAGCAGCTTCACCCCTTCTGCACTTGTATCTCCCATTCATCTCTATGGGAGGTACATGTGCAGAAACAGTCAAGATGTTGGCACGCTGACTTCACGAAGACACATCACTGGAACGGGGCGCTGGAACCAGTTACCATCTTTTCGGAGCTCTTACCAAGAGCAGCAGAAGGTAGTGACAGGCTCGCTTGG
Source organism: Eleutherodactylus coqui (assembly GCF_035609145.1). NCBI lineage: Eukaryota > Metazoa > Chordata > Amphibia > Anura > Eleutherodactylidae > Eleutherodactylus > Eleutherodactylus coqui. The sequence continues at coordinate 50,817,216 of NC_089848.1, read as the reverse complement.
TACAATGATGCCTGCTGTGTGTATCTGTGCAGTAGTATGGAAGAAACTTACATTATATTAGTAGCAGCCAGTCAAAGACGACTGGACGCCCCAATTAACGAGCTGCAGATAGTCAGTGACTGTAGGGCGGGGGGGGGGGGGGGGGGGGAGCGAGGCTGACAGCTGTTTCTCTATAAATCAGTGGCTAGAGCAGTGATGGCGAACCTTTTAGAGACCGAGTGCCCAAACTGCAACCAAAACCCACTTATTTATCGCAAAGTGCCAACACATCAGGGGGCGGGGCTTATCACGACGTATCATTGTACCCCCGTCGTTCTAAAAAAGACAGGGCTGCATCTAAATAGACATGCTGTGTGTTCTTTTTCTAGCTGGAGCAATAGAGTATGATTGGTGCGGGTTTTGACTGGAGATCAGCTGCGTATCTGCAGCTGATTTCATACTAAGTGGCGCTCCCCTCAACTCCCCCATAGGCTTCCCGCTGTCAGCGCCACCGGCTTCTGGTTCCCAGCAGCCTGGCCAGCTGTAGTGCCGCTAGTGGTGAAGCCATTACAAGCCACTGAGAACTAGAAGCTGGGAAGCGCTGACAGTGGGAAGCCATCGGAGGAGGTGAGGGGGAGCGCCGCATAGCATGAAATCAGTTATGGGTAGACATCCGATTTCCAGTCAAAATCCGCACCAATAGTGTGGATTTTGACTGTTTTTTGGATGAGGAAACGGCATGTAATTTGCTACACTCCACTGTATTTTTATCGTGATTTTCAGTGGCGTCTTTGAAGGCATGTCACAGCATTAGATGGCACTTTTCAACGCACCCTATCATTATGATGGGTGATAAGGGGCTTTAAAAAGCGCCAAAACTAGAACAGACAGCGTTCGAAAATCACGGTGTTAGAAACGCCACGTTCGAGCACATGTGTGCGAGGCCCGATCTATGGCGGTGTTGTGCCACGGTTAGCCTGGAGCACAAGGTGCCGTGCTAATCGCAGTAAAAGGCGGCATGTGTGAGTGACCTAAGTAAGCTTGAGGTATACTGCCATGTGCAGAGTGGCCTCAGTAGTAAGTGTCCCCTATATCGACCCCAGTAGTAATAGGGTCCCCCCACAGTGGCCTCAGTAGCAATAGGGTCCCCTATATCAGCCGCAGTAGAGTCCCCCACAGCGGCAGCAGTAGTAATAGTGTCCCCTACAGAGGCCCCAAGTAGAATTAGTGCCCCCCCCCCCCCATTGTGACCCCAGTAGTAATAGGGACACACACACACACACACACACACACTGGCCCCAGTAGTAATAGTGACCCCTCCCACAGTGGCTCCAGTAGTAATAGTGACCCCCACATTGGCTCCAGTAGTAATAGTGTCCCCTACATTAGCCGCAGTAGTAGTAGTGTCCCCTATATTGGCCCCAGTAGTAATAGTGTCCCCTAAATTGGCCCCAGTAATACTATTAATCCCACAATGGCCTCAGTAGTAATAGTGTCCCCTATATCAGCCCCAGTAGTATAAGTGACCCCACAGTAGCCCCAGTAGTAATAGCGCCTCTCCCCCCTAAACCCATATACTTACCTCCTCCTTGTAGTCTAGGCGCTGCTGCTCCTCTTCTCGGTGGTGCTGCTGCGGACGGAAGTGCGTGCGCCCGTACACCTTCTCCCGCTTTCTCTCCTCCTGTGGAACCAAGGAGGAGAGGTCAGGGGAGAAGGATCCCGGGTGCACACACTGACGTCAGTATGTGCACCCGTAAAGGCGCCGCTAAGTGATTACTAGCAAGGGTGTCGCGGCACCGCGGCTGGTAATCTCTATCATTGTGACCAGCTGTCTATGCGAGTGACCACAGAGAGGGCTCTGAGTGCCACAACTGACATGCGTGCCATAGGTTCGCCACCATGGGCCTAGAGGGTGTGATGGATGTGCCTAGCTGAAACTCATGAATATCAAGGACTACTTCCTGTAGACTTCTGTGTGACTGCTACTGATAAAATGTAAGTTTCTCCCAAACTACCAGTACTTCACAAATACATATAATAGACATTTCGCTGTAATCAACATGTCTGTCCATACCTTGTGCTGCTCTCAGAGAGCGCTGTGAAAAGAGGTCACAGTCACTAATTTTGAGGGACATAGTTTCCTGATTTAATCTATAACTAACTTAGATTGCTTCTGGTCTGATTGGATAGACATTAAATGTATAAAAGCATTCTTGCTTTCTAACATTCGTATTATGAACAGTGAACCTAACTTTCAGATGACTTTTCAGAAGAAGTTGTTGTGTGCATACATGAGGAACACTATTTGTAGCGATTATATAACGTGCATATGGCATTTCTCATCAATTGTCCCCTCTACAGGCTTTAATTCTCAGTTCTCCCTGACCTGGTGGGTGTAGACTAGTTGCTATGTCTCCCATGCACAGTGATGAGGAGATTCTGCTCCCCTTTTTCTCTGTAGCATATCCTAAGAAAGAGCAGCAGCATGGAAGACATTATACAGCAGTACTGAGCAGTGTAGCTGAGGATCCAGGACTGGCATGAGATAAAACACTATTAGCTGCAACAATATCTCTGTTCTGGTCTTTCTCCATAAACGTCTACGGCAGCATGGGCCACCAGCAACAAAACACCCCCATCCCCACTTTCTGTAATCAGCCTTTGTATATCTGTTACTAGAAACAGAATTCATGTGACAACAGGCAGTGGACAGCAAGTTAGAAGGCAGTTTAGAGCAGCAGTGGTCAGCACTGAAGGGATTTTTCAACACAAAATAGTCATTCAGGTCAAGTGATTTGCACTTTTGCTAATTATCACACAAGCAATCATATTAAAGGGGTTGTCCCGCGCCGAAACGGGTTTTTTTTTTTTCAACCCCCCCGCCCGTTTGGCGCGAGACAACCCCGATGCAGGGACGTAAAAAAAAAACCGCTCAGCGCTTACCTTAATCCCCGCGCTCCGGTGACTTCTATACTTACCGGCTGAAGATGGCCGCCGGGATCCTCTTACTCCGTGGACCGCAGCTCTTCTGTGCGGTCCATTGCCGATTCCAGCCTCCTGATTGGCTGGAATCGGCACGTGACGGGGCGGAGCTACACGGAGCCCCATTGAAGAAAGCAGAAGACCCGGACTGCGCAAGCGCGTCTAATTTGGCCATTCGACCATTTTAGACGGCGAAAATTAGTCGGCTCCATGGAGACGAGGACGCCAGCAGCGGAGCAGGTAAGTGAAAAACTTTTTAGAACTTCTGTATGGCTCATAATTAATGCACAATGTACATTACAAAGTGCATTATTATGGCCATACAGAAGTGTATAGACCCACTTGCTGCCGCGGGACAACCCCTTTAAGCATAAATTTGTAAAAAAAATAAATAAAAAGTTAGAGACCATGTACAAAAATAACTGCATTTTAAAAAAAACTTCTGCGACATGTTAAAAGTTTTGATCACTGGAGATCCGGATGCCGAGACCCCCAATCATTGCTGACATGAATGGACTGCAGGACTCACTCAAGCACTGGGCCTCTACGGCTATCATAGTTGCCAGCTCAAGACTGACGCAATGACATGTATGGAAGTCTATGCATCCATCTTCAGCTGCCGAGAGGAGCCGACAGGCAACAATGACAATCAAAGGGGCGCAGAACTCGAGTGAAGACTTCAGCCCCTTCATTTCAGCGAACAGTTGGAGTCTCAGCATCCGGATCCCCACTGAGCAAAACTTTTGACATGTCAAAAACTTTTTAAAAGTGCAGTTACTATTCAAGTACGAAGTACCAGCTCTTCCCTTCCATTGTCACTCCACTGCTCCAAGCATGTCTTATCAAGTACTCAGAGCTCTTGCTTTTCTCCATGCAGCAATCAGATTACTATAGACTTGAGGTTGCAGTCACACATGCAGGTTTTTTTGTAATTTAGGAAATACAGCAAAACTCTGAAAAAAGGCTGTATGTGACAGATCTATGCAACTTGGTAGATGACCAGAGTCACACAATGAGTGAGCGCAGCCCTGACACTACAGAAAGAAACAATGGAACAGTTTTCTAGAAGCAGAATCTGATAGCAATCCCTTGACTGCGGCAGGAGAATCTGATAGCAATCCCTTGACTGAGGCAGGAGAATCTGATAGCAATCCCTTGACTGCGGCAGGAGAATCTGATAGCAATCCCTTGACTGCGGCAGGAGAATCTGATAGCAATCCCTTGACTGAGGCAGGAGAATCTGATAGCAATCCCTTGACTGCGGCAGGTCTGGCAGGATGTTGCAGAGTAAATGGAAAGGGATTTTACTATTGATGATAGGTCCTCAATAATTGATCAGCAGGGGTCCTCCGCTGTCAGTGCGGACACTTGCTGGAAGCAGAAAGTGCAGTAATCATTGGAATTGGACCTATGCCTGCAGTACCAAACAGGGCCACTGCAGTGTTGACAGCACTGTCTGTTTCTAGTGGTGTCCGCAATGAGAGCAGGGGACCCCCATTGATCAGTAATGGTCCCAAAAGTCCTGAACAACCCCTTCAATATAAGGGCATGTTCACACATGGCTGATTTTCTGCAGCAAATCTGCATCATTTTGATACGGACTTCCTTGGGGATTTGCAGCTGCAGATGGGAACAAAAAACAAAAACACTCTCTTCTTGCTGCAGCAGTCACATGTCTAAATACTGGCGACGGGATCGGCAGCGGGGAGCAGATAACACCCTTCAGTGCAGCGAGGAGAAGATGCAGAGGGGGAGTATAATGGGGCTTTTTAATTATTGTTTTACAAAAAGACCCTACCGGCAGATTTTGCAGGGGGTCCACGGGTAATCTGCAACAAAAAGTGAGACTTAGTTTAGATTTATTGTGGATTTTGACTTAAGTCAAAGAGGGAAATCCACAACATAAATTAACTTGCTGCAGATCGAAAATCTGCAATAAAAGTTTAAAAAAAAAAATAAAAAATTTAATTTCCGTAAATGCCATCCACTTTGTTGCTCCCGTTATATGCTGCATGTTTTGTGCCATCCACTTTGTTGCTCCCGTTATATGCTGCATGTTTTGTGCAGAAATCCCCAGTATAGTTGCTCTACGTAAATATACGATTTTAAAGGCCCCCCCTCACATGCACGTCTTTCTCCCGTACGCTGCGGGCGCATGCAGCGTGTCGACAATCCCCATACACTATCTTGGCGTAATACGGCACAACAAGGTGCATGCTGCGATCTTTTCTGCACGCGCAATGTGTGAGGCATAATTAAAAGCAATGTAAAGCTTGTTGCCAAGTAATACACAAGTGAAACCGGCACATGGGTAAAAAACACTCATGTGAGAGCCCGCTCATTCAAATGTAGGGGCAAACAGGCAATACATGTGTATACAGGCTAGTAGGAGGTCCCAACGAGACCCCCAACTCCATATCCCCCAGAAGATACATGGAGAAGGGTTGTCCTGAAATTCAGAACCATTCACGATTAGTTCAGAAATGCATTTAATAACGTCTGCATTAATGAGGCGGAAAGAGGAATCCCCGCAGCCAAACGGAACCGAACAGCGCAAAATACACCCCATTGACTGTAAGGGGTCCTTTCACTTTGCACCCAACAGCCTGGATTTTAGCTGGAAGAAAAGGCGCAGCATTGGGCGCTTTTTCTTCTGGTATTTTGTGCCAGACGTGCGGCGGAGGTCGCGCCGATGTGACACGGCCGCAGGCTGACTAGAGTTGCACTTTGCATTAGACCAGCATCCGGCTGGTAGTTTTACTATATTGTAGTTCTTTCTACTAAATAGTAGTAACAAAATCATAGAGAAATTTGAAAGACCGGCTTACAGAATGAAGGTCACCTGATAACGGTCCTTTCAGAGGAGACACAATGGTTTCCAGCCAATGGGAATCTGTTACATGCATTGTTACATTGTAGGGTGTTACAGCTTCTCTAAGAGCCCTGTTACACAGCCAATAAATGGTTAATCCTGCATCCAGGCCCATTATGGCTCAGTGTAAATGTGTGCCCTGACTGAATGACCAACGATATTCATTCACTGCTCATTCATCATTCAGTTTTTGCATGAAGAAAATAGGACAGATCGTTCCGTGCAGACAGGCAGTCATTAACTTATGAATGACTGCCTGCTTACAATGGTGGCGGGCGGGATAGAACGTACCATCACCCACTCCGCCATCATTCACCAGCGACGATCATTAAGGCCGCCTGCAGACAAGCGGGTCGGATCCGGCGGCGAGAATTCTCGCCGCGGGACCCGACCCGAGAGCCTGCAGAGACGAGCGCGTACTCACCCGCGCCTGGCGGCCACGGCTCTTTCGTGTGCCGGCTGCCGCACAGCCTGCGCATGCGCAGACCGGAGCCGGTGGCCGGGTGAGTGCGAGACCCGCACAAAAATAGGACATGCCGCGGTTTGTTTGCCGTGCGAGATTTCGCGCGGCCAAACCGCGGCCGTCTGCATAGGAGTGCATATTGTAATGCACTCCTATGCAGACTTTCAGTGGCGGAAATCCCGCGGGAAATACCGCCGCGGGATTTCCGCCCGTCTGCAGGCGGCCTAAAGCACTCAACAATTACTGCTGGGACAACCTGCAATGCCTTATAATAGTGATCATAATGGCTATGGCTCAGGTCCCCTTCAGGGACATAAAGAGGGTAAAAAAATAATTATTTTTTTTGCTAATTTTCCCCTTTTTGTATGAAAAAAAAAATTCAAACTGTAAGGAAACCCCCACATATGTGGTATCATCGCGTCCGTAACAACCCGTACTATTATTTGAGCACACTAATTATCTTGTGCAGCAAAAACCGTAAAAAACGGAGGCAAAATGCTTATTTTGACTCCAAAAAAGTGCAATAAAAGCGATCAAAAGAGCCATATGTACCTCAAAATGGTACAAATAAAAACTACAGCTTGTGACACAAAAAACAAACCCAGAGCTCCATCCGTGGAAAAATAAAGTTATGCAACTTTGAATGCAACAATCCAAAAATAATTTGAATAAAAAAAAAAAAACTGGGTTTTTATTGTGCAAAAGTGGAAAGCCCTAAAAAAATAATGTTTATGGTACGGCAATCGTACCGACCCGCAATAAAAAATGGATTGGGCCATTTATGCTGTAAACATTTTTTAAAACAATGTCAGAATTAATCTGTTTTCTCTTCCTGCTCTCAAAAAAAAAAAAAGTTTTACAATATATTAGATGTACCCAAAAATGGTACCAATAAAACAATTAGCTCACCACGCAAAACACAAGCCCTTATACGGCCGCGTCGACGGAAAAATAAATAGTTATGGCTCTTGAAAAGTGGAAATGAAAATCCCTCAAAAATCGTTGCATCCCTATGCCCAAAACAGGCCATGTCCTTAAGGGGTTAAAGAACCCCTATGATGGGGCTCCCAACCATCACTCAACAATGGATGTGGGCAAGTGCTATAGGGGCACACGGCAAAGCCACGGCCCCTACTAACTGACCTATAGACCCCTGCAATACCAAGCAATGCTTTATGGTGGTTAATACCGCCACTATGGGTTCAAGAACGCAGAACAGGAAGGTAAGTGATAACCAGAATGGCTTCAAGACCTCGCGAACATTGTAATTATTAACCCTTCAAAATCCCTAATGATAGATTGTTTCAAGAAATTAAAGGGGCTCTTCAGGGCCTTAAAGGGATTTTCTGGGCATTCACTATTTACGACTTATCCTTAAGATAGGTCATCAATAGTTGATCAGCGGAGATACCAAGCAGCAGACCCCCGATAAATAGCAAATGATGACCAATCCTGAGGATAGTTCATTAATAGTAAATGCCCAGAAAACCCCTTTAAGGATATAGCGATTTTTTTCGTTTTTGCATTATTTTTTGTAGTTATATGAGGGCTTCCTATTTGAGTGACATTTTTAATGCAGCATTTGGGGGTAAATACTGTATAATTTGTTCATTAGCTTTTTCATTTTTTGCATAATAAAGCAATATGAAGCTTTAAAAAAATAAAAAGGTTCATTTTTTGTCCCACTTGCTTATAAAATAGACCCCAATTATTGTGCATAACCGTGTACTAGATCTGACAGCACAACACTGGCTAGCACCCTATTAGACCCTTCCTTCGTTAGGCCCTCAGCTGCCACACCAACCCACCAGTAAAAAGCAATCGCATTTGGAGATGCCGATGGAGTGACCGAGTCCCTTCCCTCCGGCTAACCACTTAGATTCCGCAGTCGCTACTCACTACAATATCTGAAGGGTTAAACGGTTCAGATCAGGGTTCTCTGTGATGGCGGCCGTTGCAGCAGCGCACCAACATAATGTAAGTACAGCAGTTCCTTCATGGGCTTTCATCATTGGTTTTAAGACTTTTTTGCCTCCTAATAACCCGTGAGGCTCAACATTACTTGTCGGGTCTGAAAGTAGCTCAAACAACTAAAAGTTGGGGATCGCCTCTGTGCCCTGAGCAGCACTACCCAAATGTAGTGACTTAAAGAAAGCCTATCAGAAGGAATTAAAACGCTAAATAAATCCCAAATATTGGTGAGTGATGTGAGGACGACTCATTGTGTACTCAAGAGTACAGCTACGACCCCAACCCCCCCCCCCCCATCCTCAGGATACACAAGTTAGTTCTGAACCACCCGCTTGGCACCCCATTGGCTTGCAATGATCTGACCTCTCTTCTCTTGGCCTCCAGAAGCCCACCATCCCAAACTTCTGCTTACACCACCTACCTGGAACTCAGCACACGTGCAAGTCTGTGTGCATGCCCTTAGCCCCGGATGTACGGAGCAAGCAGGAACTGGAGAGGTCACTCAAAACAGCCAGAGGTCAAGTATTGGAAGATGAGGAGGAGAGCGCACGACTCGCTGTAAACTAGCGGACGGCCCACCGGATGGTTCAGCGCCAATTTGTACACCACGTGTCTCGGGAAAAATGCTGCAGTTTCGGGGGCACAGCGACACTGTAAAGGGGTTGCCCATTCTAAAAACATTTATCACCTGTTCACAGAACAGACGGCAAATGTATGATGGCTGGGGGTCTGACCGCGGAGACCCCCTTGGGTCACAAGAATGGTGCACCCCCCCCAATGCCCTGGATGAATAGAGCAGCAGTGCACATGTGTGACCATCAATGGAGATAGGCAAGTACATGATTTGGCCATCACCCCTAGAGGTCACAGCGAGCAAACACTTATCCTGTGGATTGAACGTTTTTGGGTGGGATGACCACTTTAAGGTGCACAAAGATCTTCAAAAGCTGTCAAGCTACCTGCTGGAGAGAGAGGAACAAGACACCTCTGGCAGTGACCTATCTCCCGTGGAAACAATGGGTTGGGTACTCTAACAACCAATCCTTCTCCCACCCCGGACAACTTCCGGCTATTGCGTATGACCAACTGGACCGTACATAGGTGGCCCTCAGGAACTGGGCTTGATTACCACTAAATCACTTCACCTTGAAGTAACTTTATGATGTCTATCAGTTTGCCCACTGTATGGTATGTTGTAGGCGGTGACTGCTTTTACCCACATAGCACAGTAAGAGTTAATTAGTCCAGCCCTGCTAGAGTCATACACACATGGCCAATCAGAGATAGGCTAGTGGGAGGAGCTTAGTTTATATAAAGACAGGCAGACACTTAGCTGAGTCAGTTGCAGCAACTGGTTAGAGGCTGAGTTTTCCCATCCTAAGAAACCCTTCCTGCCCCCTAAGGAAAGCGTGTTTTGAGGCCTACTTCTGAGTAGAAGACTACAAGGCCCAGGCTACACTAGCTCCGGTAGCCTGCTGGACCTATTATAGGGGTTGGGAATGGAACCACTGCTGGGAAGTCCAAGGCCGTGATGAAAGAACTCCCAGTAGAGGAGTACAGAGGTTAAGGACAGATCTAAGAGGGACACAGCCGCCACCAGCATCAAACCTGCCTTCATCTTTATGGATGGACCATCACACTTCGTGGACAAGTAAAGGTTAGTTTAACCCTTCCTTCTGACTATCTGGACTTTATTGGTGGCAACACATGGCACCAAAAACACCCCACCAGGGAGCAGAGCCAAGACCCAGTGCCCCTTGCCATCACCCCACTTCCACATTGACTGACCAGACCGGAGGGCGACACACCATGACGTTCTCGCTCTGCTGACCCCTCTACGTCCCTGGTCACCACACAGATAAGACCACCGTTGTACCATCACTTTTTGCCATTTTCAATTGTTGCCCACTTGCAGCTGCTTAGAACCGCCAGGAATCTATAAGGGTATACTCAACAAGGCGGATTTTGTCATGGAATCCGCGCCAATTGTGCATCCCATTCGGGGCAATGGTAATCCACACCAGGCTAGATGGTGCCGATCCGCACACGAATCTGAGGAGTGGGGAGAAATGTGATGTCACTACTTGACGAGGATTCCACATCGGGCAATGTGTATGCGGATGTGCCCATTGGAAAGGGCTGAATCCGCGTACAGATCTGCGGCCCGATGTCCGATGTAGCTGTTAAACATCCGCACTATATACCGCCGAAATAGCTGAAAGCGGACGGTAAAAACTTTACAAGTGGGTCTACAAAAACTAAGATAGACACTAATACCCTGCAGAAGCCCTTCTAACCCCCGGGCTAAAGCCTCACCCAGCGCCTCTTGTGGCCGCGCTACAGCCCTGCCCAGCGGACCGTATGATGGCGGATTGTTGCGTGTATCTCCGCACAGCGCTCTGCTGCCGGAAGAAGCTGCAGCTGGGGACAAGAAAGCCGCAGTCTGAGGGAATCGGGGCGCCGGGCGGGCCTCACTGCCTTTACTGGGAGAAAGTGCTGAATGCAGAGTTTGTTCTAACGGAATGTTGGTTTGGATCTTCAACGGAACTTCAACACGAAGGTTCCAGAGCGGAAGGGGAACCCCTCCAGTCCGGAGATTCCATATAATAGACAGTTGGGGTTTGAATCCGAACATTCCGCACACGGCCAACAATGAGCCACGTGTGTTCACTTATTGCTCACTTCATGCAAGTGTGAAAATTGGTGACTTGTTCACTAATTGGTGTAAATACCTATCATTCACTTCTCATTCCCTTCTACATGAATGAATATCTGCCTGTACAAGCTGACTGACATAGTTCGCACGATAAAGCGTTGCGTGTAAAACACCGGAGGGGGGGGAGGGACACATCTGAACAGAGTATTGGGTCATCCAAGATTTAAAATAACATGCCCGCTTCCTTCCAAACAGCGCCGCTCCTGTCTACAGGTTGTGTCTGGTATTGTATCTTAATCCCATTCCCTTCAATGAAGTGGCGCAGCGACACCAGACCGAAGTGGCGCTGTTTGGAGCAGAGAGCAGCCATGTCTTCCTAATTCTCAACCCCTTTAAGTACATTCCCCACCCACAGAAATGTCCTTTCCATTCTTTAAGCACCCTTTAAGAAGCCCCCCCCCCCCAGCGGCCGGGCACAGGCCCCTGCAGCCCCCCAGCGGCCGGGCACAGGCCCCTGCAGCCCCCCAGCGGCCGGGCACAGGCCCCTGCAGCCCCCCAGCGGCCGGGCACAGGCCCCTGCAGCCCCCCAGCGGCCGAGCACAGGCCCCTGCAGCCCCCCAGCGGCCGGGCACAGGCCCCTGCAGCCCCCCGAGCTGCTCCTCCATTGTTCCCCTCAGCACCCTGAGCGCTCGCCCTACTGTCTCCCACCAGCAGGTGGCGCCGCAGGCATCCCCTCCATTCCTGCACACATAAAGGCCCTCGGTACTTACCACCCAGGTGAGCCCCCCGGTCCCGCCTCCTCCTCCTCCGGCTCCGCCTCCTCCGCTGGATTTAGACATCTCCCTCCTCCCCGAGAACTGCAGTAAACGCGTATTAATAAAGGAGCGCGGCTATTGTGCGCGGCTGCTCCTCCGCTGGTGCTGGCGGACGGTCCCCGCTCGCCTCCCGCTGCTCCCGCCCCCCCGCCGGTGCGGCCTATGCTCCACCGGGTGATAAAGCGGTGTGTAATCCGGCGCTACTGCCCCCCGCCGCAGCTCGGCAGCCGAGGACGCGTCATGTGGACCGGACGCATGAATGACGCAGGCGCCGTGTGTGCAGAGCGGAGAGCCCGGCGCTGTCTGCAGAGCTGACCCCGCTTCCCCCTCCTCTTCCTCCCGCAGACAATACAGAGCGCCGCTTCCGCTCTCCGCAGTTACACACGGGGGCCCGGGAACGCGGGGCAACCAATAGCGGCGCGCCGGGGACGTGACGTCACAGTGGGAGAGGGTGTGGCCAGCGGCAGAGGGGAGGGGGGAATGAGGGGTATAATGAAGCGTGTGCGGGAGTGCTGACCGGCCGTGGATGCGGACGGAGGCCGGCGGCGCTGGGGAAGCCTGGCGTGTGTGCGCTATTGTTCTCTGGTAGCAGCCACCGCAGTAGAGGCTGCAGTTAGTCACAGCGGTGTTGTGGAGCTGGAAATAGCGCAGCATGAGGCTCTCATGGCGTTGGGGGCAGAAGGGCTGCCTGTACGTCTGTGTTGGAATCTATGGTCGGAGATCTTTCACAAAATACTGGAAGAAATAGCGCCACACGCAGCCCCAGGTGTTCCGGTAAAACGCTGTGCAGCTAAGCGCAAACAAATTGGACCCCATTATAGTCAGTAGGGTCCGTTCGGCGCTGTTCGGTCATAAGGCGGACCCGTTCGGCCATTGGAATTGCTAAACGCAGGCGTGAGACCATCCGAACTGACGTAAAGCAGAAAGATAAAGGTTTAAAAAAACAATAAAAACTTTAACCATATTTATAATAAAAAAAACAAACTTATTTGGTATCGCTGCGTACATAAAAGTCCGACCTATCAAAGTAACGCATTTACCCATTTACCCCGCATGGTGACCGTCATCAGAAGGAAAAAAATGCACAATGTCAGAGTTGCGTTTTTTGTTTTTTTTTGGTTAACATCGCCAAGAAAAAAATGTAATAAAAAGCGATCAAAAAGTCGTTTCTATAATCCAAAATGGTACCAATAGAATTCCTGCAATTAACGAGCCCGCGCACAACCGTCAACGGAAAAATAAAAAAGTTATGCTGGTCAGAAGATGGCGGCAGACAATTTATTTTTTTCCCAAAAATATTTTATTTTTTAAAAGTACAGCAAAAAAAAAAAAAATGAAAAAGCCCCCGTCCGTATTGACTGACCTCGCACTGGGCTCTTGCTGCAGAACGTTGCTGCACTCCAGTGCCAAAACCCCACAACACACCCATGTGATGTCTGAACTCCGCTTTAGGCCTCGATCACATGATTTTGCCACAGTGCTACAAATCACATGTATGTGCAGCCCGTGCTTTCCTATTGGTTCCTTCACACTTGAGATATTTTGTATCCTGCGACATTGTAAATGTCAAACCTTGCGGGTCCGGCGATATGCCCGTGACTTGCGAGGTTGTGTAGCCCATGTTTCCCTATGCAGCCTTCCTCCCTGTTGCATCGCATGGAAACGCGATTTTTGTGGTGCGATGCAACTTTGACAGGAGGAAATCCTACAGTCAAAGCCCTGAACTAAGCCCTGGCTGTAGGGAAAAAAATAATACATCATCTAAGAGGCGCTGTCATCTCCAGCGCGGGTCTCCCCTGAAGTTACCCGTCACTTGATTGAAGTCTTCTACCAACGCTTCCTGGATTGGAGGATCAAAATCCCCGCCTCCAGGAAGAGCTTGTTGTGATAGGCTGAGCCACAGAGCTTGTCAACCAATCAGAGCCAGTGCTCGTTGAACTAATCAGTGAATGAATGGCAGTGATTGTTTGGAGTGTCGGCAATGATTGGCTAAGCCAAGGCGCTCATGAACCAATCACAGCCAGCCCTTCCTGGAGGCGGGGATTTTGATCCTTCAATCCAGGAAGGGTTCGCAGAAGACTGAAGACAAGTGCAGAGATGAAGAGGAGACCCGTGCCAGAGATGACAGCGCCTCTTAGGCGATGTATTTATTTTTTCACTGCAACTAGGGCTTATTTTTGGGGTAGGGCTTATATTTCAAGGCACCCCCCCCAAAAAAAAAATCCTCGCAGGTGGTGCTATAAACTCATGTGACTTTGTAGCTCCACTAAATCGTGGTATCGCTACAAGAAAACCCTGCTATATCGCACGTACCACCAATGCAATGTCGCTACGATTTTCTCGCAGCGATATTGTGTCGCCCGTGTGAAAGAGGCCTAAAACCTAGAAATGCTGTAAAACGTGAAGGAAAGCCACCAGACATCGGCGCTAACTGGCTCCAGTGGAAAGAAGCTTCTGTTGGTGTAACATAAGTGTTTCAGGGGAACCTTCTGAGATATATGGGGCATCAGCCAATAAAACTGGGTGATAAGCCAAAACCGTTCTGGGCACCAGTGTAATACTCTGCTCACATCTGCAGGTTCAGGTCATGGCGACTGTTTTATCACACAAAATGGCACAACATGCTGCAGGGTTTTATTCAGCACTTCTGAAGGCGTCTCGGTCAGGAGAGGTACAGTTTCTGCTTGTGGAGACCACCTAGTAGGCATGAGGAGACTCTGAGGCCGCGCGCGCTCCTCCGGGAGACTCTGAGGCCGCGCGCGCTCCTCCGGGAGACTCTGAGGCCGCGCGCGCTCCTCCGGGAGACTCTGAGGCCGCGCGCGCTCCTCCGGGGGACTCTGAGGCCGTGCGCACTCCACCGGGGAATGTTACAAGGTCAGACATTGACTTGAAGGAAAGCTACCGTCTAATAGGTGGCCCTACTGAGGCATTGCTACATCTCCTATTTGCATGATGGAATTTGTGATGGACAATGCAGATGTGAACACCGCCTAAGGCAGTTTTCACACGGCTGAGAAAATGGCGTGAGATTTGTACGTTGCGAGATTGCTACTCCCCTTAAGTGATGCAAGGCGGTTTTGAGATAAAATGCTGTGCATTCACTGGGAAATTGCTTGTATGGTTAGTCCTATGGTGCTTTTAGACTGAACGGCTCATTCAGAAAATCGTTCAAATGACCGAATCTGCACGATATTAATAGTTAATTTTAAATGCGAGCTAATGACGAATGAGAATCCGGTGGTTCTCAATCATCGTTCAGTTTATGCTGGCCTAAATATCAGCGTTGACTTGTCAGGCGGTTTAAGCACTGATCGTTCAGTGGTACATATAGGCAGATGGGTGATTTGTTAGGGTTCCGACTGTTGAGATCTGCTGTAATGACTTGGGTACTGCACTCCAAAGAGAGCCGCACAATCTCGGTCTTCTCCTCGCACGTTAATCTCGCAGCCATATCTGTGGGGGGTTTCACCTCTGCGCTGGGGATTCCACTTTTCTGTTTGGGGAGCAGGAAAAGGGAATCCCCGCAGTCGAACGACTCCATCTCTGGACGTAACGGAACAGCGCCGGACGGACCCCATTGACTATAATGGGGTCTGCCTGCTTTCTGCCCAACTAGCCGGCTTCTGGATGAAAGAATAAGTCCTGCATGCCGCACTTTCTCCAGCCGAAGGTTCTGACGCAGATGTGAAACCACCCTAAGAAAGAGAAAATTGATACCATTGGCATGAATAAAGGTATGCCACATTTAAGCTCAGATTCCTCATCAAATCCTCGATCAGACACACATGCACACCTTCCCATTTGAAAACATCGACTTGGTTTCAAGATTGCAGCTTTTAAAATTGCCACCATATTGGACGCCGCTCCTCTCAGATTTGCTCTTGTTCCCTTTAGCAATATGCCGCACACAGGATGGCGTTGCCAATCACTGGTCTCCATTTATTCAAGTGTCTCCATACCTTTGGACCACCGTGTACTCTCATTCTGCCTTACAACAGTGTCTTCGTTCCAAAAAGAGCGTCCGTATTCACCAATAACTTCAATATGATATCCCCTAAAGAAGGGCAACTAAATTAATAAACAGAATGATGGGACTGGAATACCCAGAGAGGCTATCAAAAACAGGATTGTTCACCCTGGAAAAAAGATGGCTAAGGGGCGATCAAATAACCATGTATAAATACATGAGGGGACAATACATAGATCTCTCCCATGATCTGGTAATACCCAGGACTGCGACGGTAACAAGAGGGCATCCGCTACCTCTAGAGGAAAGAAGGTTTCATCACCGACACAGAAGGGGGTTCTTTACTGTAAGAGCAGTGAGACTGTGGAACTCTCTGCCTGAGGACGTGGTGATGGCAAAATCAATAGAGGAGTTTAAGAGGGGACTAGATGTCTTTCTAGAGCGCTATGATATTACAGGATATAGACATTAGGTGACCAGCATGGTTGTTGATCTGGCTCTTGGAGTCAGGCAAGAACTCAAACGTTGATCCAGGGATTATTCTGACTGTCATTATGGAGTCGGGAAGGAATTTTTTTCCTCCAAATGAGCTAAATTGGCAGCTGCCTCATTGGGTTTTTTGGCTTCCTCTGGATCAACAAGGAAGGGGGGGAGGGGGGGTCGAAACAGGCTGAACTGGATGGATATCTTCTTCATTCAGCCTAACCTACTGTTACCTATAAACGCTTCATGATGCAACATAAAGTCCTGACGTCTTTCCCCCTTTCTCAGTCTTGATTGACTTCACAAGACCCGAAGAAGGTATTTGCAGATGGTGTGTTTTTTTATTATTACATGTCCTGTGCTTTGTACTAGCATCCTGATATTGCTTTACAATCTTTCACGAAATCTTTCACAAGGTTCATGCTGCCCAACCTATGGGCCAGATATTCACAGTGCATCGATGAGTGTTTTACTGGAATGTTGCATCTGTTCCAAATAAGCATGCTGGGCTATACGGGCTCTCCCCACCCACAACATGTTGACTGACAGCTCCTCTTCCTGCTTATGTATAGGGAGAGATCTGTCTGTCAACATAGTGGGAGGGAGAAGTCTGCGTGACCAGCCTCTTTGATTCTACTCCGTTCTAAGGCAAACTTCACAATGTTTATTCTGAAATGTTGCAGCGTTTAAACAGAGCACATACTTGGGCGGGGGGCTGGGTGCTCTGGATCTCTGTATTGGGTTCATGCTGTTCACAGTTCAGATAGCATGAACCCAATAACAGTTACCTATTCCTCCCCAGACAGTCTTCTTACCGCATAGTCTCCTCCCTGATCTCCTCCTGGCTCCTCCAGTCCCTCGGGTCACCTCACCTCCAGCCACCCAGATCCTCTTCCTGTTTTCGAGTGTCCTTTAGCTGCAGTTCACTTCCTGCAGGGCAGTGAACGCTACGAGTGACCTAGCAGGGAATGCCGAATCTTTGGCAGTCTACTTTAATGCACATCCATGATATCTCACTGCTAGTGTTTCATATAGTATGTATAGCAGCGAGACATTGCACATGCACAGTCCTGCTAAAGTAGGCTGCCGAGGACTCGGCATTCCCTGCTAGGCAGTGAACGCTACGTCACTAGTGACCGGGTACACTGACCTGCAGAAAGCAGAATACCAGCAATGGACGCTTTGTCACAGGAAGAAGAGGATCCAGCCGGCTGGAGGGTAGGTGACACGGGAGACTGGAGGAGCCAGGAGAAGATCGGTGAGATGAAGATCTGAGAAGAAGGCTGCGGGGGGAGGAATAGGCAAGTATAGAATTTTTTATTTTTTTTTTAATGGCAGAACCCCTTTAACACTAAACTACTTTACTGCCATCATGAATCTACAGAACAATAATATAGACATTGCTGTACCAGAAGCCAGTTGACTGCCCAGCAAACCTCAGATGGGACTGTTTCTGTCCTAAACTTAAAAAAAATTCTACAGTCAAGCTATGAAGTACAACTGCATATGTTCCAACTCTGCAGCTAGGGACAAATATATTGGTGGCTTCAAAGAGACACTTTTGATTCGGGACTACCATCCAAGTGCAGATGAAACCAAATTGCCTGAGCTACTAGAAATGAGCTCCTACAATACAAGAGAAACACTGCTGGTCGCCTCCAGCCCACGTATAAAGATGCTGAGGAGCTAACTATAGCTAGCAATAATACGTTCATCATCCAGTTTGTACAGGCAGTAAAACTGAACGACGATCTGTCTGTGTAACCAGGCAGTCCATCTATAAACTGTCCGTTTACTGTGTACGGAGGCGAGCAGGGAAGAGATCTCTGGCTGCTCTACCTACATTCAATGAGTGATCATCTCTATCACGGCGTGCCGCCGCGGTTTACGGGCTCTGGGCGGACGTCACCGCTGGTCACATGATGCACAACACTCCTCTGCTACAGCTCACTCCTAGGTCTCTACCCATAGGGCTAGTGCATGCTCCCTAATCCCATCCTTTGCCAATCATCAGCTGTCATCTGCTTTTTTAGGCATCCTTTCCCAATGGAGAGAATTGGTCTTGTAGTCGTTGTGATAAATCCCCAGTTGGCATATATTCCTGGTTAAGGAAGGTTATGGTTTCCTCTTAGGGAGAGCACTTTGGTGGTGTCAGGAGGTTCCTGTAGGAAATATGCTAATGGGAAGATGAAACAATGCCTCTGCAGCGCCACCTATTGGAAGTCAGCATTTCTGCAAAACAATGTCAGACCTTTTAATAAGCCTTGTAACAATGACTGGGAATATAAGTCAAAGCTAAAGTCTTCTCCAAAAGAAAAAGATAAACCATGCACAGACACACTGTTTCGGAATCCTACGTCTCATTACATCTAGGTGCTCTCCCTAAGGAGAAATCCTACCATTCCGTATCCACATTGAGGCCTCTCACCTAGCCAAGCCAGCAACCTACTGCACACTGGGGCAAAACTCCCAAAACAGGCTGTGCATGGCTATCTTTTCCATTGTTACAAGGCTTGTTAAAAGGCCTGACATTGACTTGTAGGAATACTGCCTTGTATTTGGTGGTGCTGTGGAGGCATTGTTCTGTCTTCCCATTTGCATGGTTCTGACTCTTGTCTGTGTAGCCTCTATACTCCCTGATCTCAGCTATGTATTTTGGACTTTTCTATTGCCTGTCCTGACCTTCGGTTTTGACCTTATTTACGCACCTGTGGTGACAGCCCCGGCTTCAGCTTGTTTCCTCACTACGCCCCTGTTCAGACAGGTACTCTGATTCGGCCCTGTGCAGCATTGGCAGCCACATAATGATGGCTGTGCTCATACTGGACCTCTGCCGTCTGCTTTGGACACTGAATCCAGCTGCCATTACTGTCACAATAAGATGGGGATCTCAAGTCCTGTTGAGGATTTCTGAACTGGTGCCATATTAATTTTTAACTTAAACCTACACAGTTCCCTACTGTTTGCAGCAACACTGCATTTATCTCCTAATTGTCTGTCAAAGCCCTAGCCTGGCCTACAGCATTATCCAGAGCACAAGAGTTCCAGGACTTATCTCCTTAGCCACATTCCGCACTGTATATGAAGAATCTAGCCCAGTTTTGCCTGCTCTCCTGCGTCTATGCCAACAGTCCAGTTGGCATATAGGCCTATGCCATATAGTTTTGAACACTGTTCGCTGAATTAGAAGGAAACAACGAGGCACTACAGGATGCATTCTGTGAGGGTCTTTCCGGTACAATAAAAGATGAGCTGGTTGGCAGAAATCTACCCTAGTCTCTGGAGGACCTCATCTCCCTCGCTTCCAGAATTGATAGTTTCAGAGTGCCTACGTGAAACCTCTTGTAAGAAAAAGAACATTTGTCTGGCCTACAGCTTCTCTGGACCACTTTAACAACCACCTGCTCTTTCCACGGAAGAACCTATAGTACTTTCATCTATAGAACGCCTGAGTAGACTAATGCAAAGCATGCCTATATTTCATTAGTGATGGACACTTCCTGAGATTTTGCCTAGTAAAGCTGTGAAAATTCCACCACCAGTAAGAGAGGCTGTCCTACTTGACAGTCATCTCCAAAGTTCCTGCTTCCTAAATCCCTGACCTGTGGTGATTCCCAGTTCTCTACAGAGGTATACATGGACTCTGGCCCTGCCAGAAACCTCATCCACCAGGTCTTGGTGATTAAGCATAGCATACCTATGCTACCTTTGAAAACGCCCATTTCTATCACTTCTGTTGATGGGGAGCTCTTGTATGATCAGGTTTGTCACTGTCCTCTCTGAATCTCGAAATTGTAAAACCAGCAAGGAAATCTTTTTACTGTGCAGAACTGCAAAGGGCAATAAACTCAGTATTGTTGAGACTTCCTTCGTTTCACCTGTATTTTCCAGCCCTCGAGTAGCATACTGGGCAAATCCCATGTTGGAGCACCTGCTGCTATGCTCACTGTCTGAGCGCTGTTGCTCCAGTCCTTAAACCACAAGTTCCTCCATATCTTCCAGGTTTACCTCAATAGGCTATGTATGCAGATACGTCAGTGAGACCCTGCCGCCCCATAGACCATATGATTGCCCAATCAACCTTTTACCAGGAATATCGCCTTCTAGAGGTGGAGTATATCCATTATCTCTTCAGAGACCAAAGCAATATCTGAACATGTCCAGGAGAATCTTAAGAGCCGTTTCATCTGAAACTTTTCCTTACCAGTCAACACAGGTTTCTTGACCGGATACAGAGGTCTACCATTTTTACCAAGCTTGATCTCCATGGGGCATATAACCTCATCAGAACATGTGAGAGATGAGTGGAAAACCGTATTCAATACAAGAGATGGACATTATGAATACATCATGCCTTTCAATCTCTGTAATGACCGTGCTGTTTTTTCAAGAATTTGTTAGATGGGAAGGCTATCTTCTCTCCTTAAGGCCTCATGTCCACAGACAGATCAGATTCCACATGCGGAGACCACAGATATGCTTTTTCCGCGTGGATCATCTGTTTGACAAAAAACCTCAACCCCACCTCCCTAATTCATTTTAACCGTCAAATCCGCAGTGCATCCGCAATTGTATTTGCGAATGCACTGCGGATCGTCCACACCCATTGACTTCTATTGAGCCCGTCCGCATGGAATCCTTAATTACATGGAGCATGCTGAGATTTGTTTTCCGCACCAAACTATCCGAAAATCAAATCCGCATGCTTAAATTCAGTTGCGGATGCCAATGCTTTCCTATGGGTACTCTACATTGCGGATCTTCCGCAAATCAAATCCGCCCGTGGACATGAGGCCTAAGGAGAGCACATAGGTGTGTGAGGAAACTTGTAAGGCCATGCATGCTCCTCTGGGAAGTTATGCAAATAAGGAAGATGAAACAATACTTCTGCAGCGCCACCTATTGGAAGACAACATTCCCTTCCTGACCCACGGCACAAGCCTCTCACTAGCCAAGTCAGAAACCTACTGCACACTGATGAGGGGCAAACACCCAGAAACAGCTGTCTGTGTATGGTTTTCTGGCTCTTTGTTTTCAATTCTCAGTGACTCTTTACTTGTATAAAGAGTCTGACAGTGGCTTGCAGAAATGCTTCCTTCCAATAGGTGGCGCTGCAGAGGTTTGTTACATCTTCCTTAGTTGCATTTTTCATTTATTTATAGGAATTTGTGAATGATGTATCCCAAAACCTCCTGTACTCAAGTAATTGACTATCTAGATGACATACTGATATTTTCTCATGATCTTTTTTCACGCCAAAAACATGTTAAGACATTCTTACAGCAGCTACGCCAAGACGTCTCTATACCAAGCCTGAAAAATGAGTGTTTGAACAATACAGCTTGCCCGTCCTGATACTCATTATTTCTGCTCAAAGCCTCAGTACAGAAAAGGAAAAGCTGTTCTCAACTGGCAGATAATTATCAGTTCACACCACATCTTTTCTCTCTGACTGCTTCACTCTCTCAATGAGTAAGAAGTCCAACTGAAATGCGTAAGAGCTACAGGTCATATTTCTGTATACGAATAACCTTTTAACCCTTTGCAATCCAATTTTGGATTCAGGGTTTCCTAGGGGGCTTTCTCTTTCTGCCATTATACAATGGCGCCACCTGCTGGCTAGAGCCAGTACTGCGGTATTGGACATGCTGGAGAGGCCCCCGACAACAGAGCGGCCAGTAATATACAGTAAGAGTACCCTGCCGGACATCTTCCGACATCGGAGCTGTACAGGCTTCAATCAGAATGTCTTTAGAAGTCAGACAGTGGATTGGAAAGGGTTAAAGTCAACTGATCATGTTCTAGAAGCACCATAAAATAATGTATGGTGCTTATAGCACAGGGAATGTGGAGTCCAGAGATGTGCTTTTTATACTCACAGTCCCGCACGGCCGATGGTAGAAGTCACTACTGTCCCTCAGTATACCTCTTCAGGCTGGCTACTGCGCTCTATGGGAGTGCGTGCATGACGTGAAGAGGGGTGACATCCCAGGAACGGGGAGCCCAATGAGTTAAAAAAAAACAACACATTCCCAGACTCCTAGTTCCCTATCCTAGAAGCACCAATTGTGAAGCTTTATATGGACAGTACTTTACTTATGGATTTCTTTCCTTGCTCGTTATGGCCAGTCCATTGCATCAGATCCTATAGTATGTATGGTCCTATAGCATTACATTGTTCAGAATTCTCTTACCTACTTGAGTGATATGTAAAAAAAACACAAGATTAGGCAGCACATCCAAAGTGAAATAAATGTATGCAAGTGATTATTATAATGGCTCCAGTGCAAAAGCAAACCTACAAATAGGGTAAATGGGCTACAAGCGCCAAGAAATATGCTAACCTATGCATTTTGAACTACAATACCGCTGTATTTACTAGAATGTATATTTGAGATGCTTAATGCACACTTTGAGTAAATTGTGAGACTCAGCAACAAGGTGACTTCTTTAGATGGGCTCCTACACTCACCTCTTTGGATCTAGGCCCTCCATTAATTAGAATTCACACTGCAGAGGAGGAGCATTAATCGGCTTTCACTTTCCCTGCCTGAATGCCGTCCATACTATCTGTCCCATCCTCCCTTCGTTTTCAACCAGTTGTACTGGTGGAAGACGGGGTTGAGGTAGGGGGTGTATTTGAAAAAAAAATTTTTTTCTCCCTCTCAACTGGTGCCATAAGAAGCTTCCCTAGGCACAAGATCTCTAGTGCCAAATACAGTCATGGTAGTACTGAAGAGCTCAGTCCTTAAACGTGACACTGAGATAAGACGCAACCAAAGTCAGTTTGTGAAATATTTGCCCGGTTAGTTCTTCCTCTGTCAAGGGACGCGCATGCAGTGATGAGGAGACGGCTCAATGCAATGACCAACCGGCTTTGCAGGTGGCAGTGAGGGAACACATGGGCACACCAGTATGAAAGTTATATCCTTGGACTTGGGGCCCCTTGTCCTATGAGCCCATAATTAAGTTTCCTTAAAGAGGCTTCCCAATATTAGAAAAAAAAGCTTTTTCTTTCCCCAAAATAGCTTAATGTTTGTTGCTGGCCTTTGTCTGGTATTGCAGGTCATTGCTGAACTGCAATACCAACACGGACACTATATAGGACCGTTATTTCTAGGGGAGGGGGATTTGACTTTTTTATACTGTCATATCCTCCAAAGACTCCATATTATCAACTGCATTGGGTGTAAAATCACTGTGTACTGTGTATGAGCCATCGTCTAAGAACTGTAGAAGGCAGCTACTACAAATGCAGATCAACGGCACTGCGGAATAAGTTGGTGCTATACAAATAAAGATTATTATCATCAACACACATATAAATGGACACAAAAAGAACTGTAGTAGAAGCAAAAACCTGTAGAAATAAAAGAATTTATTTAAATATGTGATGCATGATAATCCTTCTATGAACTTAGTTTGTCGCAATACTGCAATCCGCCTCCCTCTAAGTATCCCTCATGGGCAACATAGTGTTTGACTAATAACCGGATTGCACTTCTTTAGCGTTATTGCACAGGCGGTCATTATTTTTTGCATTAAGAGATGTTCGATCTTTGTTGAATACACATAAATACAAGTAAAAGAAAAACCTAAAACCTGGCTTTATGCCAACGATGCTCAATCTTTTCTGGTCCGAGGGCTACATTATCATATTGAACTTAAAGGGATATAACCATCTGAGAAACGTATGCCATATCAGAAGTATATGCCATATATACTTAAAAGGCGCAGGTTCTACGTTCAGAACTCTCACCTATAGGGAGAACCAGGGTCACCTTCTCCCCCAATGAGGGATATAGTGAGAAGGCCATGTTTGCATGCATAAGGCCACCTCTCAAGGGACCCCGTTCTTCTGCTATATGGGGATGCCGAGTGCACTATTAGTACACGTCCGTCCTGAACAGGGTGCCACTCACCCCACATGGAGACTACATATGAGCAAGCAATTGTGTTCACATGGTTGGGTGCCATACCGAATGGCATCGTGGGCCACATGTGTTTTCTGAACACCCTTGATTTACGTTAATCAAAATAGGCACCAGTTTTCAAGTCGCTACAGGACTATAGGTTACAGCAAACCCACCTAACCAAGACCAGATAGGGTATACTGGGGACTAAATATCCAGAATAGCAGGTGATATACTACTGGTTGCCTATCAATGTTCTACACGTTGGCACAACCAATACTACATATTAACATCTTGCATCCTATCAGCTCACCGATACGGTAGTAGTATACCTCTGACAGGTATTGCTTTCAAAGGGCATTTTTTTTGCCTGAAGAAGCTATAAACAGATCCCTGGTAAGGCAGAAAGCGCAAACTTTCCTTTTAGGATATGTTCACCCTTAACTGCAGATAGCAGCACCATTATTGCATCTGAACAGCTCCAACTCCAGCTGTTAATTTTTTTTTTTTTAGAGGGGGGTTGGGGGGGGGGGGGGGGTTTCTATAAAACTGTTCCTAGAATTCTCTGTAAATACCGCCTGTCAGTGGACCCGTCCGCTCTCCTGGAAAGCTTATATCCTATTAAAGTAACTTTGAAGAACTTTTTTCTCATAACTTTACAGGCTTATTAAGAAAAACCCTTAAGATGCAGCATGCCCCAATAGCTGTGCGGCCGCAGAGTAGCAATGGCATTTCAGATTACCATATGGTAAAATAGTACACTGACCACAGCAGCCAAGCACTATGTGCTGAAGAACAAAAACCATCTCCAGTAAAAAGTGCAAATAAAATGCCACATGTGCCAAGCGCCTCCTCATTCCTTACCCATCAAGCAAAAGATATGGCTTCCCAAATAATTAAAAAAAACATCATATTGTACATCTGATTTAAAAAACACATTAAAACCTCAAAGTTTTTCTATTCTGCAAACTCAGATCCAGAAGTAACCCAGCATCATCACGAGCCTGTGTCCTTATATGTGCCCCTTGGGTACGCCGTACAACAGTAAAGGGAGTGGAACCGATCAATGTAAAAGCTGTAATCCCTTAATCGCGTCTCTGGATCCCAAAAGAAACCTCTTCATACCAGACAGCCATAATTAAAATGTTAAAAAAATAAATAAATATGATTTCTAAAGTTCTTGGAGAGTTATAATAACTTCCAAAGATGGTTCATTTGCACTGAGGCTTTCTCGAAACAATTGTGTATGTTGCCACTCTGTATTTCCTTCTCCGTCACATAGATCGGCTTCTAATATAACTTCTGATGCGTTTCCGAACTCTGTATAAGTATGAAGGTTCTTATCTACAAACAAGAACAAAACAAGTTAGTACTGATTGATGGAGGAGACATAGCAGGGGTTCAAATTAAAGGGCACGCAATTTTAGAACATCATGGGTGTAGTACTTTTAGACTTGCTGATTATCACTGCTGGCTCATTCACTCTTTCACATTTGCTGTATAAGCGAATGAGAGGGACTGAACGAGCGCTGTTTAAACCGAATGATAAGTCAATGGGAAAACAAAAAATGTTATGCTTAAAATTAATGATAAACTAAAAGTGACCCATTATCGTTAGTCATTGGCTTACGTTTAGACCTTTCGACTTTCGCTAATTTGAACAATTTTTTGAGTGATAATCGTTTAGTCTAAAAGCACCTTAAAGGGGTTGTCCCGCGGCAGCAAGTGGGGTTATACACTTCTGTACGGCCATATTAATGCACTTTGTAATGTACATTGTGCATTAAATATGAGCCATACAGAAGTTATTCACTTACCTGCTCCGTTGCTGGCGTCCCCGTTGCCATGGATCCGTCTAATTCTGATGTCTTCTGGCGTTTTTAGACGCGCTTGCGCAGTCCGTGCTTCTGGCTGGTGAATGGGGCCGCTCGTGCCGGAGAGCTGGTCACCGCGTCATCGTAGCTGTCACATGTGGCGATTCCAGCCAATCAGGAGGCTGGAATCGGCAATGGCCCGCACAGAGCCCATGGTGCACCATGGGAGAAAACCGCAGTGCATCCCTGGGAAAGGACCGGCGGCCATTTTGGGAGAAGATTTTTATAACTCCTTATTTCGTCTGTATTATAATATCGGGCTGTGATTCATGGCCTTCTAAAAACCCATGGATGCGAGGCATTTTCAAAAGGAAACAGCCTTGCATCCCTGCAGGGCTAAATGAATACCCCATAGGGAGGAGCGAGAGAGAGGCAGAGCTACAGCAGATCTCCTAGAGATCTCCCCCTATTTGGAGAGGGCGGGGCTAAAGGGCTCCCCCGAGATCGGGGAATAGAGGGGGTGGGGCTAAAGAGGGTTCTCATAGTGATTCCTCTCTAGCCAAGAGGGGGCAGGGCTAGGGGGATCCACCCTCTAGCCTCACCCCCTGTCTTGGCTAGAGAGGAATCCCTATGGGAACCCTCTCTAGCATCAACCCTGCTCTTGGGAAAGCCCTCTAGTTCTGCCCCCCCTATTTCTCCAAATTTGGGAAGATCTGTAGGAGATCCCCTGTAGCTCCACCCTCCTCTCTATAGGGGATTCCTTCAGCCCCGCAGGGAAGCAAGGCTGTTTCGCGATCTTCTCCCATTGATTTCAATGGACGATATTTCTAAAAAGAGCATGCTGCGATTTGTTCTCTGCATAGCATGGCAACGCGTTGCTATGCAGGAAAACATCACAAATGTGAACAAACCCATTCAACAGAATGGCTTTCATAATTGTGCATCTTGAAACGCACAAATCTCACACAATTTTCTCGCCTGTGTGAAGGAGCCCTTAGTCTTTCAAAACTGTGAGATAATTTTGATGCTAAACCTCTGATTAAGCTTACCGGATATAACCTCCACTTGTGTTTCTGGAGAGCGCAATTTCCAGTTAATTTTGCCGCTGTGGAAGGTCTGGCTACTTGAGCGGACATGTATACTTTCAATGCTCAAACCCACTGCTGAACAGTCAAACTTCCAGCCAATTTTAGCAGAAGATGTACCTTCTGTGCGAGCCAAATACACCTGCAAAACGGGAAACAGAAATGATAGCATTCTGAATTAAACTGTGACTGTTATTGCATTTTATTTAACCTTTTAAATCCCTTTGCAGATTAAAATCTACTTAATTAAAAAGATTACATATGTTCTTAATCATGAAGGTCCCTATTAACCAGACATTTTTTTCAAACTTTGCTTTAAAGACTGGCATCGAACAAGAACCAGTTTCTGAGTATATAGTATAATGTATTATAGCACTGCAGACAGTGTGCTACCGTGTTTCCCCGAAAATAAGACTCTGCTTATATAAATTTTTGCTTCAAAAGAGGCACTAGGTCTTATTTTCAGGGGGTGTCTTATTATACTTACCTAGCAGGCTTGGTTCGGGTCCTCCCGCTGCTCTCCGGCGCTCCAGCGTGCTTTCTTCAGCCCTCAGCAACTAACAGAAGATCAGGATTCCTAAATCTTGCCTCCAGGAAGTGATGGCCCTGATTGGCTGAGCTAGAGAACCAATCGATGCAACGATGGCTGTGATTGGTTTATCGACCACTGCTCAGCCAGTCACAGCTACTGCGTTATAAAGGCGGGATTTATGAATTGGCTGAGCCCTGGCATTGATTGGCCAATTCATAAATCCCGCTTTCATTAGCGGCATTTAAAGGGTTAACACCTCAGATCAGCTTCGCGGCTGACTGGAGCTGTTGCCGCTGGATGTATAAAGAGAGATCGCCGAGCGATCTCTCTTCATATATAGATTGCCGATACAGGCCATCAAAAGGCCTATGGGCGGTCACCAAGGGGGTTAAGGGCCATTTACACGGGACGATTCTTGCTCAAAACTTGTTCAAACAAAGTAATTTGAGCGATAACCGTCGGCTGTAAAAAATAAACCCCATCAAGTAGACTGCAGATTAACAGCATTGTACTAAAATGTCCACTGATGCATAATATATGAAAATACATTTAGGGCAAAGGCCCATTTAGACAACGATTATCGCTCAAAAGCCGTCTTTTGACTGATAATTGTTGCGTCTAAGCACGCGTCTATTGTGCACTGTTCGTTCATCTCTCATTTGTAGCCAGCTAAAAATTATCGATGAGCCTTTTCAGCGCCACACACAGATATCTCAGCTGGTATCCTGCTGGCAGTTCTCAGAGGGACACTAGCTGAGAGCTCTGAGAACAATGCAACTGTTTGCATGTACAAAACAGCTGCATTGTTCTCGGAGCTTTTGCGGCGGTATCCTGCTCCGCCTGCATTAACTCTTTAGTAGCTTATTAGCTACTTAGAGTTATGCAAAGATGATCGCTCAAAACTGTTACTCAAACTTTCGTTGCAGCAAATTTTGAGCAATCATTCCGCGTAAATGGGCACATGTTCGAATTCTAGATTTACCATTTTCCAGTCATCCTCCACTTTCCTACACACGGACTCTGTCATGTAGACTCCATTTTCCCAGCCACTTATCTCCTCATCGTTTAAGACCCTCGTATAGCGATCATCAACAATGTTGTACTGCAGGTGGAAACGCTTGTCGGTTTTCTCTTTTTCAGTGGGTACAAAGACAAAACTCTTGGCCTGAAGTAAAACAGAATAGTTTATAAAGCAGGAGTGAAGAGAAGCCACGTCAAGACTCATGACCATTCTCAGAGTTGACGCCAGTGATGCCAAACTGACTGCTTATTAAGAATGTACTGCAAGACAACCCAACTGAAAAGATAATAGGGAAATTTACTAAACCCGGTATTTGTAAGGTTTGGCGTAGTATGATTCACCACCTAGTATTAGGCTGAATGGAGACAATGTCCATCTAGTTCAGCCACGTCGCACTGAATACAAGAAGAGGCGCATGGCTCTTCATTGAGCATTCACTGGCAGCTCTGTGGGCCTTCTCAAAAATGTATGCCAGGTCTGAACTGGCAAACATTTCTGGTATAATTTAAGCCTGTTTCTGGCGTGAGTTATATATACATCTGTTGGTCTTAGGGGGCCACGCCCCTCCTGATAAGCCCCACCCACTTTTCAAAAACCTTGTTGGGGCGGAGCAGAAAGCTAAAAAGTTGCAAATACCTATTTGTGCAAAAATGTGTAAGTTTTTTACGCTATCAGGTGGTGTAAAAACTTTCATAATTTGCCCCTTTGTATTCTAGCAACCAGAGTGACAGACCGGACATGGATTGGCTCTGTGCCTACACCAACACAAAGGGTACATTCAAGGTTCTTCTTAAATTCTTAAAATGTATATAAAAAACCCCCTGAAACCCTTCATGTCACAGTAATGTGTCAGAAGTAATGATAAGTAAGGATCCAGTCTTTTTTCATAAAGACTAATGCTTTTTAACCCCTTAACAGCTGCCCATACGCCTTTTGACGGCAGCCATTAAGGGGCGTTATTCTGATGCATACGGCCTTTTTACGGCACTGCATCAGAAGCCTGGCATGAGTCTCCCTACCAGGGAGAGCGGGTGCACAGCTGTCTAACAACGGCTCAACACTTTCTCTAACTGTGCCGACCAAAGAAACCTCGGTTCCCTGCTGTTTAACCTTTTACATGCTGCAGCAAATGCAACAGAGCATGTAATGGGCTGACACGGGAAGGGGGCGAGCTCCTTCTCTCAACCATTTGCCCCTGTTATTGCAGGGTGCCGATGGGTTGTTATGGCACCTGGAAAGCTTGAAAATGGCCTCAGACTGCCAAGTACGGTGGTCATTTTTTAGGCTATGGCTACAGAGGGACTTTGGCAGCGACAGTTTAGCCCTGCCATCTCGCAATCTAATACAAGTCATTGTGACTCGCAAGGTCACAAAGAATCCAACCTCGCTGGATCTTTTGCAATTGGTGGGTTACACTTGCATCAGCTTGAGCAGTGAGCTCCACTAGATTGGGAGATCGGAGTGCTACCAGTAGTGTGGACCAAGTCACTGAGTAGCCCTAGCCTTATTCCGTTACTAATTTATTTTACCCTATGGCTCATTCACACAGCTGCATGCAGTTTCCGATCCGCAAATACGCAGCGTATTTATGGACCAAAACCTGCAGTATTCACTGCATATTACACAAGTAACAGCAAGTTTTTTGCGCAGAAAGACACTGCGTATTTTTGTGTGCAACAAAACGCCCCAAACTCCCTTGGATTTAAGCTCAAATACGCAGCAAATATGCAGGTTTCTTGTGTATTTACACAGGCTCATTGATTTCCATGGGCTATTCCGGTGTATATTGTCCACCACATTAGGACTCTCTGCGGTTTTTTAAAATGCGAAAAATAGGCAGCTGTGAATGAACTCATTGAAATCGATTGTTTCAATTCACTGCTAATTACACGTGTAATATGCTGCGTATATACAGGCGTGTAACTTAGCACTTATACACGCAATGATTATCGCTCAAAATTCAGTCAAACGGCCAAAAGTGAGTGATAATCGTTACATGTAAACGCGGGCGGTCATGCAGTATTCGCTCAATTGTCGTTTAGTGCTGGTTTTTAGCCGGCATAAAAACCATCGTTTGACCACTCAAAATTCGTTCCATTTTAATGAAATTGAGCGGCTGCACGATGGGTTTTGTTTGTCTTGCATACATAATGAGTACGCTGTTTACTCATTAGGAAACCTGCTTATGTTTAGTTAGAGCCCAGAGGGCCAGGTATTTTTCCATTGTATTGCACCCCCACATATACAAATTGTTTTGCGTCCAAATATAAGATCCGGAAGCCTTAAATGTAATTACCTTCAAACCAGATTCTCCTCGTGCTACCCGCCAAGCTAGAGATCCTGATACTCGACCACCAAGCTCACCAGGCTTGGGTGCCTTTGGAGACATAAATTCCACAATCTCTACTATCAGTCTCCCAAGCAGCTCCTTTTTTCTTTGTTCCGGCAAGGACTGTTGCCGCTAAAATTAAGAAAGAAAAATAATCAGTCATTTGTTAGAGTATCAAGCCACACAGTGAAATGCATGGGTCCTATCTAGAGATCAGCGAGCGTACTCGATAAGGCAAACTACTCGAGCGAGTAGTGCCTTATTCGAGTTCCTGCCCGCTCGTCTCTAAAGATTCGGGTGCCGGCAGGGGGAGGCGGGGAGGAACGTAGGGGAGATCTCTCTCTCCCACCTGCTCACTGCCGCAACTCACCTCACACCTGCGCCGGCAGCCGAATCTTTATAGACGAGCGGGCATGTACTCAAATAAGGCACTACTCGCTCAAGTAGTTTGCCTTATCGAGTACGCTCGCTCATCTGTAGTCCTATCTAATTGTTCAGGACTTTTTGTTTTTCTTTTCTATTGCTGATCAGCAGGGTCTGTCCTGCAGATCCTCACTGATAGCATTTCTCATGGAAAACAGCCGTCCTCAGCCTAAACGGCACTAGAAGTATAAGAAAAATCCAGAATAAAGTGTCTGATTTTTCTGTAGGAAGCTACTATAAGGCTGAAATGAATGTTGTCATAAAATGTCCAACTTGTGACAGATCAGTGCTGCGTCTCCAAGCGTTTGTCACGCAACAATTTTGGGCACCTTTTCCATACAAATTGGCTTTGGAGATCCAACCCGTAAGTAAGAGAGAGGTTTTACCAAGATAGTTAGATTTTTTTTTTTTTTTTTTTTCCCCCCCAAGCCACTTGAACTCCTAATATAGTCTTCATTAAATCCATGGGTGTAAACCTGTCCTTACCGTCTTGTTGAGACCAGCAATTGTTTCCCTTAACCAACTTTCTCGAACATCTTTCCTCCTTGAGATAACTTCCTCGTGTTTACATGAATACCTCCAAGTGACATCCACAACCTGCGAACAGTATATAAATGCTGTAAAGACCCCTGAATCTACTGCACACAATTAAAGTAGAAGTCTAAATCTGTTTCATACTTTGGAACCTTCTAAAGGGAACCTGTCAACTCGGACCACCACCATAAACTAAGTTGTGGTGCTGTTCGGGGAGGCGACAGGGAGTCGGGGATGTATTTTTTTTTTATATTTAGGAGTCCAGTACTATGAATAAAGCATTATAGTTGGGGGCCCTGTTACAGGTTTTGCATCAGGGCTCAGAAGCTTCAAGTTATGCCTCTTCGTTAAGGGGTTAAGAGAAGTTGGGGGGGGCCCCAAGATAAACTTTTGCACCCGGCCCATGAGCCTTTAGCTACGCCCCTGTTCACCCGCTTCCTCATTCCCATGCTGCCTGCTGGTGAAGTCTGCATGCAGATTGAAAATTTAACTTTTTTCAGACTGCTGATTTCTATGGGAATGCGCACATACAGCGGTCTGAAAAGAGTCCGATTTTCAGACCGAGCGCAGACTTCACCAGATGCAGCGTGGGAACGAGAAAGTATGAAAAAAATACATTGCCCAGCTCCCCTGGTTCATGGTGCTGTCCTGAGATGGCAGGTTCCCTTTAGGCCTCGTTCACACAGGCGACAATGTCGCGCCATTTTGTCGCATTGCTACAATGCTGCAAATCGCATGCATGAGAAGCCCATGCTTTCCAATGGGTTCCTGCACACACGCGATGTTTTGTAGCATGCAACAAGCCGACACAAAAACCTTGCAGGTCTGGCGGTGTGCCCGCGACTCGCAAGGTTTTGTAGCTCATGTTTCTCTATGGAGCCTTCCTATCTGTTGCATCGCATGAAAACGCGATTTTCGTGTGGTGCGATGCATCTTTGGGAGCAGGAAACCCTACTGTCAAAGTCCTAATCTAAGCCCTGGCTGCAAGAAAAAATAAAAAACAAACACACGCTCTTTCTGGGTCCTTGACCCTATTCTCCATCATCTTCTGGCCGGGGATTGAAAATCCTTGCCTCCTGAAAGCGCTGGCTGTAATTGGCTGACTCTTAGCCAATCACAGCGATGCGATATTGCTGTGAGTTTCTCGCCACGACCCTGTGTCGCACGTGTGAAGGAGGCCTTAAGGTCTTCAACTGAACATAGCATGGAAGAACTGGAAAAGTGCTGAAGATTCTTTACCCCCCGAAATCAGGAGTTAACCCCTTTCCAATCCACTGTCTGACGTCTAAAGACATTATGATTTAAGGCTGTACAGCTCCGATGTTGGAAGACATCCGTCGGGGGTTCTCTTACTGTATATTGCCAGCCTCTGTTGGAGCCTATCCAACGTGTCACCTCATGCAGTACTGGCTTGAGCCAGCATATAGCGCTGTTGTATTACAGCAGAAAAAGAGAAAGACCCCTAGAAAAACCAGGATACTAATTGGATTGGAAAGGGTTAAATTAAACCATAAGAACCAGAACACTCCTTTTATTTCCTGTTGTGTAAAAAAAGATATTTAAAAAAAATCTGGAATGCCCCTTTAAGGATGTGTTGTAGATTTACTGTTACAGATCTATGAATATTAACACTTGGCAAAGCATTCCGCCCATCTTACTCGTGACCAGCTGGACACACCTCATCTTTGGAGAACGCAATGATATATGAAAGCTTTTTTCCCCATCCAACTTCATACAAGAGGGGTTTGTCGCAGGCGTTCTCACATGGGTCACAGTGAAGCCATCTGTTTTGAGATGAAGAGAACACCTCAGTCCAGACATGATCTGCAAGGGTGTGAAAACATGCATTCATTTGTCATGTGCCATTGTAGATCTTACTTGAGGTTTACAATAAGACAAATACACTCCTTGTAAAAAAAATAATTTTTAATTGCACCTCTAAAAGTTGTCATTTTGCTGCAAAACACAGCATGGAATTCCATTTCAGGTAGATATGCAAATGATCAGAGTTGTGGTGATTAAATGAACGGTCTTGCCCTAATAGTGGCCCTAAAAGTGGTTCCCCCCTTGACCTATAAAAAGGCTCTCGGAGGCTCCTTGTGTGTAGTGACCTCTTCTTCCGCTTGTGTAGAGCTTGTTGACCACTAGACGCCTCTACGACGCAGAGAACAGATGTCACCCCGTTACCAGAGTCTGAGAGGGGCGCATTATTGGGATGTGAGAAGCCGGATGGTCGTATTAATGAATGGTCCACCACCGGCTGTTCTGACCAGACTGTTAGGTGGTGTTTGGACCAGTGGATGAGTGAGGGCACACATGGGGACCGGGCTCAGGATGGCTTCTACAGACCACCAGTAGAGAGGGTAGTCTGATCATCCAACAAGCACGAGCAGCTCCAACTGTTTAATTGTCTGCCATCCAGAGACAGTTGGCACCACTGGCCCGTGTCTGTCAGAACCATTTCCAGGTGCTTGGCCGACTGATATTTGATTTCATGGTACCCATTACGTGTACTGCCTTTGACATCCGATCCACAGTCACCACTGTTTGCAGTGGTGTCACGAACGACAACACTGGACTGCTACGGAGTGCCCTCAATGACAAATCCAGATTTAGATTGGGCACTGATGACAGTGGTGTTAGTGTCTGGAGACCTCATGGTGGGCACCTCAATCCTACCTTTGCTGTAGAGCAACACACTGCCCCCACTGCTGGTGTTGATTCCCCCTAGTAGTGGTACGAGGGACAGTGACATCTCATTGAATTGTTCATGACATCCTGCAGCCACGTGTGTTCCTCTCATGGTGGCTTCCAAGAGGCTTCCAGCAGGATAATGCTCGGCCACACACGAGTGTCACAGGAGCCGCCACAACATTGTCACACTTCTGTGGCTGCCCGGTCACCAGATTTATCGCCAATACAACATGTATGGGATCATCTGGGATGCCAGCTTTGATAGCCTACGAGTTTATGCGTGTTAGAGACTCGGTTACAGCAAATGTGGATACCATACAGAACCTGTATACCTTCATGCCTGCCTGTATCCCCTCTTGTATCACATCTTGTATCTAAGCTAGAGGCAGTACAACAGGGTACTAGAGCCCCATGCCCACCCGTATCACATCTTGTATCCAAGCTAGAGGCAGTACAACAGGGTACTAGAGCCTCCATGCCCACCTGTATCACATCTTGTATCCAAGCTAGAGGCGATACAACAGGATACTAGAGCCACCATGCCACTCGTATCACATCTTGTATCTAAGCTAGAGGCAGTACAACAGGGTACTAGAGCCCCATGCCCACCCGTATCACATCTTGTATGCAAGCTAGAGGTGGTACAAAAGGGTACTACAGCCTCCATGCCCACCCGGATCACATCTTGTATCCAAGCTAGAGGTGGTACAACAGGGTATTAGAGCCTCCATGTCTGCCTATATCACATCTTGTATCCAAGCTAGAGGCAGTACAACAGGGTACTAGAGCCTCCATGCCCAGCCGTATCACATTTTGTATCCAAGCTAGAGGTGGTACAAAGGGGTACTAGAGCCTCCATTCAAGTGTCCAGTTTTCCATGATAAATCATGCTTTTGCTCTGATATTGTAATGTAAGTGACCTGGCAATTACTTCTGTACATTATCTCTCGGCGTTAAAGATTCGTGAAAGTGGTCAAAACCAGAACAAGGTGGCTAGAACCAGATTGTTGGGGGAGTGTAAATGAATTAATGTATTCAAATGTCATAAAAGACCTTGACTGTGATTTGCATAAAATGCTGGATAAAAATGCTACGCTTTCACTACTTCTGATTGGCTGATTGTTAGCACTACTTTGCATTCTTCAATATAAACTATGCAATAATAAACCCTCTTCAGAACAGCTTAGAAACATCATTAAAGTGTTTCTCACTGTGTTCTTCTCCGATACATGGCATATACTATGAGGCATACCTGGTTGATAAGGCTTCAATACACCTTGAGTATCAGCTAAATTGAAACAAATACTCTAAAGGCCCATTTACACGCAAAGATTTTTCAAGCGATTGAAAGATTGACAGTTTTAGCGATCGTTTTGCATAAACTGCTAATAGACACTAATCTCCATTAGCAGTTTACCTTCATTTGTGTGTAAATGAGCCTCCAGCAGCTGTTTGCAAATCCCAGCACGTGGTCTGGACTTTGCACTCAGCTGTATTGTCCTTGCACAAGCTGCCATGGGCTGTCAGCTGAATACAATGTAATCAGCTGCTCCAGTGGAGAACACAGTGTGCGGTCCCTGCAATCTCTCTCCGGCTGAACGATGGATTTTATGCTCACCTAAAATTCATCGTTCAGACGAAGAGTGAAATATGGAAGCGTTTACACGCAATGATTATCGCTCAAAAGCCATTGTTTGAATGTATTTTGAACGATAATTGTTGCATGTAAATGGGGCTTAACACTAATCCCTTACTTACATCAACGTTACAATCACACATATGAAAGTTAAATTCCATTCCGACAACTCCTATGTGCTTGATTTTTTTGACAATGAGTGAATGTGGAAATAAAACACAAGTATGGATGCACTAATATAAGACAAGTAGATCTGCATACACCTAATGAAGTATCAGTAAACAGCTTTCACTATGTGTACTGGGCTTAGTTAGAGTAGTGGCAAATCTAGTCGAGCACATAGGCAAATACCACAGTCTATGTAAATACAACAGGTCAGATAATACTCATGAACCACTGAAGGTAACGTGATTTGCTATTAAAAGTAGTTTTAAAGAGTCCTTCCAGTAAGTCCAAGTACAGAAAATCACTTTAAAATGATGTGACTATGAAAAAAATCCTTAATGTTCTTTCTATACTTTTGGTTCCACATTCTCACTAGGAAGGAGAAAGTGGGCAACACTTATTTTTGAGGCTCCAGCTCACCTGTCGAGTCCCACACATATCTTGCTTCCAGCCCTAAAGCCCTGCAGCACAAGGTGAAGCAGTTGGCCCATTCTCCACACCGACCACGTCTGCTTTCCAGAAGCTTTCCTGGGTCATTGTACCTAAAATGTGTAAAGAAACAACGGTTGTAAGCAAACATATAGCATGTAGAAAATAGCCGCTGCTTCAAACCGCTACATGTATTGTCAAATGATATTAAATGTTAAAGATTACAGAAGCAAAAGCAACGGATTCAAGGAGTTTTCCAGTTGCAAACTATTGATGGCCTGTGCATTTTTACTTGTGTTTATGATAATTATTTATCTCTGGCACCGCACCCCAAGTAATGTTTCCAGTTCGGTTCAGAAACGCGATTTTATCTCCAATGCATAATTTGCTATTTTGGTTTTCGGTAGTTAGAACCACTTTTTACATCCTTAGGAAAGGTTATCAATAGTAGATTGGCACGGGTTAGCTACCTGGTATCCCATCAATCCTCTGTGTGCTAGGCTGGTGTGCCTATGCACCGAGCTGATTTCTGTAGAAAGCAGACAGCTCCGTTCCAACTGCAATGGCCAGGCTTGGTATTACATCTATTCACTTCAATGGGAATTTGTCCTGCCATACCGAGCCTGGCCACTGCAATAAGACTGGAGCTGTCTGCTTCCTGCAAAAATCAGCTCATCGCACAAACACGTTGGTCCAGAGAACAGCTTATCGGTGGGGGTCCTGGACAGTAGACTCTGATGATTTACTATTGATAGCCTATCCTAAGAATAGTTTAATAGAGATGAGTTGCCCACTTGCAACTAATTTTTACAGGGGTCCAAGAACAATATTATATTGATGCTGGAAGTTAATGAACTTTGCCATGAGAGCCCAGAGCTTTACATTTTACAGCGCTGCTCCTACTTGAGCCCCGTATGACTTACTACCAGCATGGAGCTCCAATCCATAACATGCCTGCTGAGGGAGGGGCATGTGATCTAACCTGCCCATCACAAATGCAATACGGTGTACAGCATTATACAGTGGAGGCTGCTGATGGATGGGCAAAACAAGGCAGAAGTGACGTATTGCCTATAACAATGAATCAGTATATAATACATACAGGTAGTATATGTCTACATATAATATACAACTGTGTGCATACCCACAGCTACAGTATATACCACTCTCACCCATACCTATCAGTAGTACTAGCAATAGAGCAGCCTTTGCTCCAGTAGTAGCAGCAGGGACCTCTATAATTCCAGCAGCACCTTTGGTGGTGATAGCACCAAGGCCCATCCTTGTTCACAATTCGGAGTAGTAGCAGCTGGGTTTCTCCATTAGCCCAGCACTAGTAGCCCCCTTTCTGCCAGTAATGGTGTCAACAGGGTCTTCCCCCTAACAACTTTCAAACCAGCAACAGAAGAAGCAGGTCACCACCATTAAGCATTGCCCTTAATGGTGGTGACAACGTAGTCCTTCTCACAGGAGATATACAAGTATCAGTAGGACCTCTCATCCTAGTAAGCAGTGCAATAGACTTCTGTTAGGACCTACTGCAGGCTGCTAACTCTAGCTCCTTATTCTTGAGATGTAAACAACTGCTTCCTTGACCACTGCCTGTCATAGTCACCTTGGGAACCTGTTGATGTACTGACACTTGACGCAATAATGATTCTCCACCCGGTTTGCCCCCCACAGCAGATCATCATCAGAAGGAGAAAGCGATTCTTTAGCCTCCGTCTGTCCTCCACATCTACTGCAAGGAAGGCTGTTGACCCAAGTAAAGAACTGTTCCTTAAACCACTGTAAGAGCTGCAGCGTCAAAAAATCATCTTCATTAATAGTGGTATCTGTAAGGATGGGGCAGAAGAATAAGAATATTTATGTACATTCAAAAATGTATTACTAGTTTTTTATATAAACAGATTACAATGATACAAATGAGTAATACTCCTATTACCAATCCCCTGCCACTCCAGTGCCAATATTTCCTTAGATCCTCGCCACTCTCCGTCTACCAGGCTGCTATGCTGGAGCTGGCATCACACACGCGCACCCTTGTGCCATACCCCCCCCCCCACACGCGCACCCTTGTGCCATACCCCCCCCACACGCGCACCCTTGTGCCATACCCCCCCACACGCGCACCCTTGTGCCATAGCCCCCCACACGCGCACCCTTGTGCCATAGCCCCCCACACGCGCACCCTTGTGCTATACCCCCCACACGCGCACCCTTGTGCTATACCCCCCCCACACGCGCACCCTTGTGCCATACCCCCCCCACACGCGCACCCTTGTGCCATACCCCCCCCACACGCGCACCCTTGTGCCATACCCCCCCCACACGCGCACCCTTGTGCCATACCCCCCCACACGCGCACCCTTGTGCCATACCCCCCCACACGCGCACCCTTGTGCCATACCCCCCCCACACGCGCACCCTTGTGCCATACCCCCCCCACACGCGCACCCTTGTGCCATACCCCCCCCACACGCGCACCCTTGTGCCATACCCCCCCACACGCGTACCCTTGTGCCATACCCCCCCACACGCGCACCCTTGTGCCATACTCCCCACACGCGCACCCTTGTGCCATACTCATCAGGTCAGAGCCATTACCAGATTCCAGACTTCTGGCTTCCTGAAGTTGCTTCTGAGCTCTTGCTCTCAGTTCGGACTCTGGAATGTGTTCTCTGGCTTTCTGCTGTAGTTCGGGCAGCTCGTACATTGCAACATGCTGAGAGTTGGACTGCAGTGTCTTGAAAAACTTTATTTCAGATGCCTAGAATAAAAGGAGCCTTTTAACCATCTTTCCAAGGTAACACGACTGTATCTATTTGCTTATATGTGGCGTCCACAGGGTTAACTCAATTTTATTCTTCAAACACTTTGAACAGTCAAGAATTTTTATAGCAGGTAAAAGTTTGTCGGGGCTATCATCCCTTAGTGTCATATCTTACACCTAAACCTAGGTTCTAGAAGAGGCAGCTGAACATCTGTCTACCGAAATCAGACATCCCTCATCGCCTTAGTAAGGGGAAGACAGGAGAATGGACTACTGAATATTCATGGTACTTGACCCCCTATTATCTGTCTGTCCAGTCCTAAACCAGGGATTAACTTAACCCCTTCCCGCTCCAGGACATACATTTACGTCCTGGAGCGCCGGGGTATGTATGCAGAGAGGTCGCGGGGCGACCTCTCTACATACAGCGCGGGTGTCAGCTGTTTACTACAGTTGACACCCAGGGGCAATAGCCGCGATCGGCCAACTCCAATCTGAGGGCCATATAGCCTGATAGTGGCGGGAGGTATTTTGTAAACTGTGGAAGACAATTTGGCTGTTTGGAGGACTGTGGAGGATGATGGGGGCTGTTTGGAGGATCATGGAGGACGATTGGGGTTGTGTGGAGGACGATGTCCAGAATTGTTAGTGTTTGTGTGGCCCAAAACAACTCCTCTTCTTTCAATGTGGCCCAGAGATGTCAGAAGGTTAGACACTCCTAGCTTAAAACGTTAATAAGCTCAGTCCCTGTTACGAACCTATAGCCTATGACAGTGCTAATCCTTTGACTGCTGAAGAGCAGCGAGTGGTCGTACAGCATTTAGGACTTCTAGTCCTTAATGAGAAGTGGTGGCAGCAAGTATTTGTGGGTGTATGGACTCTTAACCAGAAGTAATTGTAACAGCAATATAACAAGTGAACCCTTAATAGGGTTTTTTTCCTTCCTCTGGATCAACATTGGGGTGGGTATAGGCTGAACTACATGGACATGTCTTTTTTCGGCCCAACATACTGTGTTCCTATAAGTTACTAAAACTCATCATGGTTATCGAAACTCATGGCTATGCCCAGTAAGTAGACAGCAAATTCTTGGCAATGTAGGTAAACTTGATCTGCCCTGTACCCTCTTATGATCTAGTTACCAGGCTGGGGCTTGGTGTTGGCTGCGCACTCTCGGTAGCAGCAGGCGCCGTCACATTTGACCCATTGAGGAGCTTGTCTCTTTCAGATGCTATACGGTCTCTGACCTTCCTCAACTTCTCCACTGATGCCTTCTTAGGAAACACAAGATGGGTTTCTCCCTGTATTAAAAAAAAAAGACCTGGATGTATAAAGTATATTAACTGTTTAAGCACTTAAGGACCAGAGATTTTTCACTTCTTTATTTTCGTTTTTCATCCTCACATTCCAAGAGCCATAACTCTTTTTAGTTTTTCAATCAACATAACCACGAGGGCTTGTTTTTAACGAGACTAATTGTATTTTTAATTGTACTATTTAATGTACAAAAAAACTTTTAGAAATATTTAAGTGGTGAGAAATGAAAAGAAATGCACTTGCGTCATTTTTGTTGGGTAAACGTATTACAGCATTCACACTGCAGTAGGAATTACACAGGAACTTTGCTCTATGGGTCAGTAGGATTATGGTGATGCCAAATCTACATAATTTAATGTTTTCTCTTTTTTTTTTTTTTTTTTTTTTTAATAAAAAAAAAAAAATGCTTTAGTTTTTGCTCAACCCTGCTCGGCGACAGCTCATTTTTTGCGGGGTAAACTGTAGTTTCTATTACCATTTTGGCAAACCTAGCTGTAACGCCCCAAAAAATAATCTAAATTCTGTTTGTTTTTTTTAAAGTCTTCATTATGCAGCATAAATATTGTAAGGTTTTAATAGT
Organism: Eleutherodactylus coqui; assembly: GCF_035609145.1. Classification (NCBI taxonomy): domain Eukaryota; kingdom Metazoa; phylum Chordata; class Amphibia; order Anura; family Eleutherodactylidae; genus Eleutherodactylus; species Eleutherodactylus coqui. The sequence continues at coordinate 50,775,783 of NC_089848.1, read as the reverse complement.
TCGGACTTTTATGTACACGGCAATACCAAGTATATGGGGGTTTTAATTGTTGAGTTGAAAAACATCCCCTTTTCCATAATAAACTAAATAGTTTTTGTTAAGTTGAAGAAAACTGTAAAATATATTTTTTTTACACTTTTATTTAGTCCCTACAGCGGACCTGAACGTGTGATCATTTCATTGCTTGTATTATATACTGCAATTCTTCAGTATTGCAGTATACAGCGATTTTTGACATTGACTTTCAAGTCCTGCCATAGTCATCTCCGCATGGCAGTCCTGGGAGGCTTCAGTAGGCTCTGCACTGCTAGCCCATCGGCAGTTAATTGCCGCATTCAGAACCAACTCTGATCGCGGCAATCGCTGGCAGCTGTCCGAAACAGCTGATATCTGCCGGATATGGAGCAGACTCTACGCCGGAGCCCACGCCATACACACTTCACAATCGCTTATATGTTTATATGCATTCGGCGGTCCTGAGGTGGTTGACGGGGGTTGTCCAATTGTAAACTAGGGGTAGCTTAGGTAATCTAAAACAAAAATACACAAAAGCACAATAGGGCATTACCCAAATAAACCAGTAAAATGTCAGTAATGCAGATAAATGCTAATCTGGTGGTTTTGTACTTGGCTGCATATTTGAGGCTGTTGTGTGTCAAGTCTACACCCAGAAGAGCATCCAGATCTAGGATCTCCACGTAATATAAAAAGTACTGCTAGAAAAGAGGACCATGTCCAGGTGTCGCCAGCAATCCGAAAAGAGAATAACGAATACAGTCTCTTTATTTACCTCTGGAGATAAACACGTTTCTGAACTAGATGGATCCCTTCATCAGACATCCACATCATACAGCAATGTGTGCTCAATTTACCTAAATACAGGCACATTGCTACCACCCAGGAAATATTACTGGGGTTGTCAAAGGTCATAATTAAACAATTATCAAAACAACAACCAGTATACTAATAAAATGCATATACATTTATATCATAACACCATAATTCAATACAGATGTCCACCTTGATATAAAAATTATACTAAAAATCGCAGGAGTAACAGCAAGCAGAGTATTGGACTTTCATAGAGCGGTTGTGAAACTGAAAGAAGGTGTCTAGAAAGTCAGAGCTCCGGAAGACCAAGTCTGATAAACACAGCTATGATAGCTTTAATGGCTCACATTTCATCTTTCATCCACACTAACAAAAAAAAATGTTACAGCAAGTTTTCGGGACTACCTGGGTCCCTTCATCAGGATTCATATGATTTTATATATATTAAGAATATAGCATTTAATGATGGAGCCTGTGGACTTGGAGCCCTTCACTATGGAGTCAGAAATGCTTATGGCAATGAAACAACTAGTCAAAAATGAAGCACCAGGTATATATAAGATACTAGCAGAGATATTGCTGCCACTACTACAGTGAAAACCATCACGGCGCTGTGCCAGGCAGTATGGGCATCCACACAATGGCCACAGGACTGGAAAAGATCTGACTTCATCCCTCTACCAAAGAAGGGGGACTCCCAGACTAGCTCCAACTACCGAACAATAGCCCTCATTCCGCATGCAAGAAAGATCCTTCTCAAAATCATACAGGAAAGACTGAGATCAGTAGGTGAAGCTGCGCTCCCTGATGCGCAGCAGGATTCCTGCGAGGGCACGGCACCCGCGACCATATTGCAAATCTGCGATGGACCATGGAAAAAGTTCGAAGAATACTAAAAAAAAATATTTACATCGACTACATCAAGACCTTTGACTGTGTTGACCATGACAAGCTATGGCAGGGCCTACAAGAGCTGGGCGTATAGGCACATCTAGTCACACTGATAAAATCACTTTATACCAATCAAAAAGCCACTGTGAGAACACAGTATAGGGACACAGATTAGTTTGGGATCAGCAGAGGTGTCCGACAGGGCTGCATCCTCTCACCCTTCATGTTTAACCTACATGTGGAAGTGATCATGCGGAAAATGGACCGAGACAAAATGGTAAATGGGGTGAAAATAGGTGGAAGAAACATCAACAATCTCCGTTATACGGATGACACAACTCTGCTTGCAGAAACAGAAGCAGCTGATATGTAAGATTAAAACTAAAAGTGAAAAAATTGTGAAAACTGCAAAAAATAGCCAAATTCAAATCAAAACCGTCAATGAGGCTGTACAATGCGTGTGAGACTTCAACTTCCTTGGTTCGAAAATTGACCAGGCTGGGGAATCTATCCCAGAGATAAAATGCAGGATAGCATTGGGGTGAAGCGGGATGCTAAATATGGACAAAGTCTAGAAAACCAGGGATATCGGCATCACAACTAAATGCAGAATAGTGCAAACCACCGTTTTCCCCACAGTCATGTACGGATGTGAAAGCTGGACTGCGAAAAAAGCTGATAGGAGGATTGATGCGTTTGAGCTGTGGTGCTGGCGAAAGCTGCTGCGTATGCCCTGGATGGTGAGGGTAACAGAAAAGTCCTGAATTGTATAAGACCCGATATATCACTGGAGGGCAAGATGACCGGACTCAGGCTCACGGATTTTGGCCATATAATGTGTGCAGAGTGGCTAGAAAAATCTATAATGCTTGGACAGATCAGTGGCAAAAGAAGACCCAGCTGCTAAAGGACACGATGGCTGATACTGTCAGAGCTGACACTGGGATGGATAAGACACAACTGAAAGAAGCAGTGCAAAACCGAAAAACATGGAGGAAGCTCGCCTTTAGGGTCACCGAGGGTTGTGAACGACTAAACTGCTAACAGCAACATCGATAATCGCACTGTCCTCCTAGTGGGCAGAGATGGTACTGGCTCTATCTGGTCATGTGATGCTGTGCTGATGCATGATGGTATTTTTGCACAGCAAACAAGAGAAAACGAGAAGTCTCAAACTCAAGATGGTGTCTGATAAGTAGGGGAGAGGAGGCCGCACTGTATGGAAGGGAGTACAATATACAGAAAAGAAGTCCAGGGTGAGATAGACAATGAGGTGAGGAAAGCAAAGATGACAAAATGTTTTTGGTGGCGTGCCTCTTTAACATCATTTATTTTTGTTAACCATCAAAAGATATCTTTGTTTCTCTTACTGAGAGCAGTAACATTTTATGAGAGTACATCAGCCTTCCTGTTCCGGAGCTCTGGCTTTCTAGACACTGTTTTAGTTTCATATTCTCTCCCTGGGAGTGTGATACTCTGCTTGCTGTTGCTTCTGCTACTTAGTGTAATTTGTATGTCAAGGTGGATATCTGTATTGAATTAGGATTTTATTATATGATACAAATATGTATGCTATTTTATTATTGGCGATTCTGATGATTGTTTATCTCTGGCACCGCACCCCAAGTAGTGTTTCCAGCTCAGTTCTGAAATGCAATTTTATCTCCCATGCTTAATAAAGGAATAATGTCTTTATTTGCTATTTTTATTGCTGGTAGTTAGAACCACTTTTTATATCCTGAGGAAAGGTTATCACTAGTAGATTGGCACGGGTTAGCTACCTGGTGCCCCATCGATCTGCTGTGCGCTAGGCTGGGATGCCCATGCACGGAACTGATTTCTGTAGGAAGCAGACAGCTCCGTCCTGACTGCAGTGGCCCGGCTTGGTATGGCAGGCCAAGATTCCAATGAAAGGAATGGGAACCTGGCCTGCCATAACTAGCATGGCCAGTTGGAAAGAAGCAGCCAGCTTCCTACCAAGATCAGCTCTTTGGGTGAATACACCAGCTGGTGAACAGCTAATTGGTGGGGCTACTGTGCGGCTGACCCCACCGATCTACTACCTATCCTCTGAATAATAATGGCTGGATAGGTCATCAGTAATTGATGGCCAGGGACCCGCTCTTCAAGATCCCCATCCAGCAGCTGATTGTTTGGCCCGCTGCACTGGACAGTAGGCTAGATGTTGTCATAAGCGGACAGTAGAGGAAGTATTGGCGCCACCTTCACTCCAATTAAAATCAATGGGGAGAGCCCCATCTACTGTCTGGTTATGATATCCTCCACGTTGCACTGGACAGTGGCCCAGACGATCAGCTGATGGACAGGGATCCCAAGCGCTGGACCCCAGTCTATCAACTACTGGTTACCTATACAGACGATAGGTCATTAGTGAAAAAATTAAGTGGAAGTGAAAAAACTAGGACTTGGGCACAACCTATAGTCTGTGTAGCCTTAGGGTTCATGCCCACGACCGTTGCGGGATACGCCCACAGATTTATGCCACGGGAGTAACGTGGTGGTAAACAAAATGTGCCCGCTAATGATCGTTAAAAAAAAAACGCACGTTTTTTCCGCGGTCTCCACTAATACTATATTAATGGACACTTCCCGCACAGTAAATCTGCGGATAATAGAACATGCCGCGTCTCTTTTACTGCTCACGTAAATCCGTGGTAAAATTCTGCATGTTGGCATTGGCTGGCAGAAAAGCTATTAGATTCAATAGAACCTAATAGCTGCGGAATTCCGCCATGGGGAACGCAGTACAAAGCAGCCCGTGGGCATTTGGCCTTATAGAATTAACAAGTTATATACACTGTCCAAGTGACGATTTAGTAAAATAAAGCCAGTGGTGTAGAATCCAAGTGATAGTCAAATCAAGCCAGCATGAATGCGTTTCAAGGAACACAGACCTCTTCCTCAGACACTGGGTAATTACTGAGAATGGCTTCCTGCAGACAGCCGGGTTGGATCCCACTGCGAGAATTCTCGCAGCGGGATGCAAACCCGTGCCCCTGCAGAGGCCTGCGGCTCACCTGCTCCCGGCGTCTACGAAGCTCTGGGATATGCCGGCTGCCGCCCAGCTGGCGCATGTGCACAGCGGAGCCGGTGGCCCTTCACTGACATTTCGAGGCCCGCACAGAAATAGAACATGCCGCGATTTGTTTTCTGTGTGTAAGTTCACGCGGACAAATCATGGCAGTCTGCCTAGGATTGTGTTTTCTCATGCAAGCCTATGGCAATGGGCGGAAATTCTGCGGGAAATTTCTGCCCGTGTGCAGGGGGCCAATAGCAAATTACAAGTACAGTAAAAAAAATGAAATAAAAGATATAATAGGTTGACAGGAAAATAGTAAAAAAAAAGGGGTGAAAAGTCAATTAAGATTAAAATAAATAGTGGGGTAATAATAAAGATGAGAAAAGAAGGCATTTTACATAAAACAATTTAAATAAAAACTTGAAATAAATACAAATTATGTAAAAATCAGGTTTAGAGATGACAACAGAAGTGAACATTCAAATTGGAGTTTCCTTATCTTTGGCAAGACATTGACAGAACACGCTTATTAAAGTATATGTCGGGGTGTGTGTATATATATATATATATATATATATATATATATATATATATATATATATAGGGTACATTCCAGCAGTACATGCCGATATACACAGGTGTAAGATGACTGTTCTGCATAAAACAATAGACTGACTCCAATAGTCATAATGATTAAACCTTCCTTTATACCAAAGGCACATAAGATCTGCATCCTTTATCTGATAGACCGAGTGCACTTCGAGGCTGAAGGGGCTTTTAGACAGAACGGTTATCGGTCACAACAACTGTTCAAACGAGCTAAAGTGAACGATAATTAGTTTGGTGTAAACCCGAGCCAACGAATTCTCTTCTTGTTCGTCATTTTTTGCCATCGTTGGCTCGTTCGTTTATCGTTAGAATCATTCAGTCCCTGCATAAGTGAATGAGAGGGACTGACCGATTCTCGTCTGAACGAGCCAACGACGACAGCGAGTGAGTTAGCCATGACGTCACTCGCTCATTTAAACCAGATCGGCTCATCTGCGAGGACCATTAGTTCCCAAAATTAAAAAAAAAAAGTTTATTTAAAAAAGAAAAGTTTGTAAAGTCTAATCCTAATGATTTGGGCTGGCAGTGAGGAGTACGTCAGCGGCACACACTGCTCAATGAACTCCTAAAGTAACAGCTTATGGGGCATTGTCATGTTTAGACTCAAACCGCTGGCAGTAATTCTTCATCCAGTGCTACACACATCCCTGTCACAAAGCAGCGTACCTCTTCAAAGCCCATTTCAAATAAGCACTCCACGGCCCCGGGCACGGGCAGCAGTCTGGTGGAGAACGCCGTGTTGCCGATTCTGATGGATCTGTATTTTTCTTCATTTGGGCTCCTGTAGGATTAAAGACGGAGTTGTTACATTCCACAGATTGCAACATTGTAGCTATAACAGAACGCAGTGCATGCTGGTCACCACAAGGACTGCTCTTACTAGCCGGGACCGCCGTGCCTAGGGGTTGTGGCGGTCTATGCTATTAGTGACCTGTCCTCGGGGGCATCAAGCCCTTGACTTGTTGCTCGTCTGTCTCTTCTAAGCTCCGCGCCGACATACCTGCTGCAGGTAAGTGCTACTGTGGCACAGGAACAAGAATAGGAGTGCAGAATATAAAGAGCATTGTCTTTATTTGTGGTACAAAGATCTCAGGCGAGACCGGACCAGATGGCACAGAAGGTAGACGGCCAACCGAGGAAGGAGCCGCCGTCACAGTGACGCTCCGTCAGACCCGGGGGAGTCCGGCTCCACAACCCAGATGACCAACAGAAAACCTGCATGAAAGGGGTTTCCTGGGCCTCTCATGGCTGACAGATCGGTGATCAATAGGCGATCGGCGGGCCGTCAGCTGTTGGCAGCCTCTTCCTATGGACAGAAGGAGTAATAAGGCGCCATAAACACCGGATAGCATTAACCCCTTAGTGACGCGCCTATCTTTAGCTTTAAGGACCAAGGTCGGATTGAAGGAGCCATGACTTGTTGACGCAGCTGTATGTGGGCTTGTGGGGGGGACACGATGGATATTTTACGGATACCTCTCTGGGGTACATGTAGGGTGTTGCATCATTTTTATTATGATTTTTTTTGGTGGGGGGGATGAATTTTGTGTCACTACAAAGTCATGATGGCCGCAGCGATTGGTTCATCGAGTGCCGCAGCGATTGGTTCATCGAGTGCCGCAGTGATTGGTTCATCGACTGCCGCAGTGATTGGTTCATCGACTGCCGCAGTGATTGGTTCATCAGTGCTGCAGCGATTGGTTCATCCAGTGCCGCAGCTCAGCCAATCAGAGCCAGTGCTTCCTGGAGGCGGGGGTTTTGAGCCCCTGAAGCGCTAGGGGAAAACTACAAGCAAGTACCGTGAAGCTGCGAGGAGACGCGCGCCGGACCTGACAGCGCCTAGTAGGCAATGTATTTTTCCTTATGCAGCTGGGGCTTATATTTCAATATAACGGATAAAGCGAACGAAAAATGTCTTGCCCTAACTAGACGCTATTCGCTGTGCGCCGCCCACCCTAACTAGACGCTATTCGCTGTGCGCCGCCCACCAGAGCCCCCCGCAGCACACAGCAGGTCCGCAACGACATTGTGTCACCGCTGCGTGCCGCCAATCGCCGCGCACGGTCTGGCCGTACATGCGTGCGCCAAGATAGAACACGCTGCCATCTTTATTGCGCATGTATTTTGTACAATAGGTGTAAGCGTGACATGGACGCCCGTGGCAGATGCGTCCAGTGTATGACCCGCGTCTGTCATATGATGCCACCGCACTGCTTGTGTAAAGGAGCCCTTACAGTGAGGTAGGAGCAAGTGACTAAGGGGTTAATGAATGCACGTCACTCCGATACCGGAAGTAGTCAGAGCAGGGAACAGAGCAGCCGATCTCTGACGTCACCCCCAGCCGTGACGTCACCGCGCCCCCTCTCACCGCAGGATGTTGTCCGCGTAGGTGAGCAGCAGCTGGGAGGCGTCCATGAACACCCGGCGGCCGTTCTGGCGCAGCTCGGAGACGGCGGAGGACGGCGAGGAAGCCATGACTGCGGGGAGGGAGCGGCGCAGGGCCGGATGTGAGGACAGAGCCGGAACCAGCGCGGCCCGACCCCATCCTGCACAGGTACGGAGGAGACAGCGCGGAGGGGCATGCTGGGACTTGTAGTCCGCACAGCCGGCGGGGAGTGGGTCGTGCTGGAACTTGTAGTCCGCAGCCCGGCGGGGACAGCGCGGAGGGGAGCAGGGCATGCCGGGACTTGTAGTCCGCAGCCCGGCGGGGTCACGTGCAGCCTATAGTGCACGTGCCTGCAAGGTGGCCGGGTCACTGCCTGGGCCAGGCTGCTGGAGTTGGGTTCTTGGACTGGCTTCACACAAACGTACGTCTATTAGCGGAGCGAATGCCGATTATTCGTGCGCATTGCCGTATTTTACTATATGCTTTCCACGTGCAAAGCGTAGTAAATACGCGCCGCGGCTCCCAGCCCGTAGAATTGTTAGTAAGTCTTGAGTTCATGATGTGTTCTTTTTCCTGCGCCATTCCATGCTCTGAATATTTGCGCATTCCCCACTGACTTCCATGCGCGGGGGGCACGCTGCAGATGATTGGGGTTTTTTTGCGCAAGAAAAATCTGCTTATGCGAACGAACACATTGCAATCCATGGGTCTTATCCGCTGCGTATTGCGCATACATACACCCGCGGGAAGCCGAATGAACAGAACTGATCTGAATCTGTTATATTGCAGGTCGGAGCCCAGAGGGGAACAGCGATGGAAAGGGCAGAACATATGGGCATTATTGTGGGCACACAACTGTGATTTAAAGTGGTTTGGTCCACTGAACACGCTGGCAGCACAGAGGGTGATGCCTGGCATCAAGTATAGTTGATGCAGTCTGGCCCAAGGTGGTTCTAGGCATAAAAACTGGCGTCAGAGTGGGCAGACTTCTACTTATTTGATTAAAGGCCTTCTACACACAACGATGATTGCTCAGAATTCGCTAAAAAGCCATCTTTTGAGTGATAATCGTGTGTGTAAATGTGCCCATTGTTCACTTTTTGCCCATCACTGACTTAAGGTCAGCATGAAATCCGTCGTGCCTGATAAGACGGACCACACACAGTGTTTTCCTGCGCTGATAACATCCTTTCAGCAGCTGTCCCACTGGGAGAACAATAGCCATGTATTTAGAGAACAGACCACCCGCTGTTCTCTAAATACATGCAAATGAAGCTAGTCATTCAGCCCATTAGTAGCTTATGCAAAATGATCGCTCAAAACTGTCAACTTCTGATGAGTGTTGAGGGATTGTCTGTGTGTAAATGAGGCTTAAGTAACCTTGGTTTTGGAAGGGTTAAGTGAATTTGTGCCACTGATCTAACACAGAGGGTGCCGCTACGCCATTCAGTCCAGCCTGGCTTAAAAGGGTTCTGGACATGAATGTTGGCATCAAAGTGTGTGCCCAGGAGTGGGATTTAAAGGGTTAACTGCAATGGTGCTACTGATATATTCTGCTGGCCGTGTGCAGAGGATGATGACCCCCAGACTGAGATCAGCCTGGTCCAAACTAGTTCTGGGCATGAAACTTGGCATCAAAATGGGTTTGGGCCACTGAACACTGCCAACGCACAAAGGGTGATGGGCCAAAGTGGTTCTGGGCATCAAAATGGGCAAAACGTTGCCTTTTCCTGATTTGAATAAGTATGCCAGCTTTCATGCCCAGATTGAACTTGACCATATTTGATGTGGGGAATCACCCCCTATGTCAGCGATGGTGAACCTTTTAGAGACCGAGTGCCCAAACTGCAACCCAAAATCCACTTATTTACTGCAAAGTGCCAACACGTCAGGGGGCGGGGCTTATAACGACATATGATTTTACCTCCGTCGTTCTAAAAGGACAGGGCTGTTTCAAAATAGACAGAATGCAGATTTTGACTGCTTTTTGGATGCGGAAATACTGCAAAATGTCCTCAGTGAAAATACTGTGGAAAATTCTGCACCATTTCCGCATCCAAAAAGCAGTCAAAATCTGCACGCTGTCCATTTTGAAACAGCCCTGCCCATTTCCGCCACATGTAAACATACCCCAGCGGTAATAGTGACACCCCACAGCAGCCCCCTGGTACTAATAGTGACACCCCACAGCAGCCCCCTGGTACTAATAGTGACACCCCACAGCAGCCCCCTGGTACTAATAGTGACACCCCACAGCAGCCCCCTGGTACTAATAGTGACACCCCACAGCAGGCCCCCTGGTACTAATAGTGACACCCCACAGCAGGCCCCCTGGTACTAATAGTGACACCCCACAGCAGCCCCCTGGTACTAATAGTGACACCCCACAGCAGCCCCCTGGTACTAATAGTGACACCCCACAGCAGCCCCCTGGTACTAATAGTGACACCCCACAGCAGCCCCCTGGTACTAATAGTGACACCCCACAGCAGGCCCCCTGGTACTAATAGTGACACCCCACAGCAGGCCCCCTGGTACTAATAGTGACACCCCACAGCAGGCCCCCTGGTACTAATAGTGACACCCCACAGCAGGCCCCCCGGTACTAATAGTGACACCCCACAGCAGGCTCCCCGGTACTAATAGTGACACCCCACAGCAGGCCCCCCGGTACTAATAGTGACACCCCACAGCAGGCCCCCCGGTACTAATAGTGACACCCCACAGCAGGCCCCCCGGTACTAATAGTGACACCCCACAGCAGGCCCCCCGGTACTAATAGTGACACCCCACAGCAGGCCCCCCGGTACTAATAGTGACACCCCACAGCAGGCCCCCCGGTACTAATAGTGACACCCCACAGCAGGCCCCCCGGTACTAATAGTGACACCCCACAGCAGGCCCCCCGGTACTAATAGTGACACCCCACAGCAGGCCCCCCGGTACTAATAGTGACACCCCACAGCAGGCCCCCCGGTACTAATAGTGACACCCCACAGCAGGCCCCCCGGTACTAATAGTGACACCCCCACAGCAGGCCCCCCGGTACTAATAGTGACACCCCACAGCAGGCCCCCCGGTACTAATAGTGACACCCCACAGCAGGCCCCCCGGTACTAATAGTGACACCCCACAGCAGGCCCCCCGGTACTAATAGTGACACCCCACAGCAGGCCCCCCGGTACTAATAGTGACACCCCACAGCAGGCCCCCCGGTACTAATAGTGACACCCCACAGCGGCCTCCGGTACTAATAGTGACACCCCACAGCAGCCCCTAGTGTAGTAGTGACATCCCACAGCATCCCCCTGAGACCCACATACTTACCTCCTCCTCCGCATGGAAGCTCACCTGCTCTGCGATGATCCCAACACATACTGTGACGTCAATGTGCTGCCGGACGTCTCCTCCCCTATGCTCTTGCGGAACCAAGTAGGAGACGTCAGGGGAAGGGGGGAGGAGGATCCCGGCTGCACACTGACGTCACAGTGTGGCCAGGATCAGCGCCGCTAGCAGCGTAGTGAGTGAATACCGGCAGGGGAGCCGTGGACCCTGCCGGTATTCATTAACGTGTTGAGTGGCTGATGGCGATGCGTGCCAGCAGGAGGGCTCTGCGTGCCGCCACTGGCACGCGTGCCATAGGGCAGTGGTGGCGAATCTATGTGTTAGCTCAATGGCTCATACCTGTTTAACCCTTTGACTCACAGTTATGTGTCCACATTAATGCCCATTATTTTCCTGCCCCCCCTCAGGGCTCCTCCTAGCAATATAATGGATAATTAAAATAAGTTCTCATTATTACACACCGGAAAAACCAAAATGTATTGCGAATGAGAAAACAACTTCAGCCTGGTTCCTGGGTGGAGGCTGAGCTCTGCCATAGGCCTCCTGCACACGGGCGGAAATTCCGCGGCGGGGTTCCCCGCAGAATTTCCACCCGTATGCGCCTGCATAGGATTGCATTACAATACGCAATGCTATGCAGACGGCCACAATATGTCTGTGCGAAATCATGAGCAGAAAACAAATCGCGGCATGCTCTATTTCTGTGCGGGGCTTGCACATCCGGCCACCGACTCCGTTCTGCGCATGTGCCGGCACGTGAAAGATCCGGGGCCGCGGGAGCAGGTGAGTGACTCTCTGCAGGGGCTCGGGTCGGGTCCCGCTGCGAGAATTCTCGCAGCCGGATCCCACCCGGCCGTCTGCAGGCAGCCATGGAGGGGGCTGTGACTCCAAGGTGACGTCCACGGTTAGGACCCCTTTTACACAGACAGATGTCTATGTGAACGCTCGTCCCTCATTATTGCCTCAGTGATCAGCTGATAAACGTGCCAGCACTCGCTCTCTGGCTGCACGTCACCTATGCAGCCAAAAAAAATCATTTACAGCAGTTTTTTTTGTAATACTCACCATGCTCCCCGTTCCACCGCTGTGCCTTTGATAAATCGGCAAGCGCATGTAGCATGACGCTCTCTTCAGAAGGGTATGTGCACACGTGCTCCCATGGAGATAAATGAGAGAGGCGGGTGCACACAGCCCACTGAGAAGTCATGCGCTGTGCACACATAGATTTCCCAGGGGCACAGAGTATAAAAAGCAGCTCCCCAGACCACCCCTCCTGTTCCATCAACTTCGATCCTCATAACATAATTTATGGGACTCAAAGGTGCCGATAGGATCCCTTTAAAGTGGCTCCAGAGGATGAAGGGAGTATATTATCTGTAGATGATCTTCTCGAAGCTCTTTCTGTCCCGCTAGTGCCGGGTGCCATTTTCTCTGCTGATTCCCGGTGCCGTTTGCTCGTGGCCAAGATAGCTGTTTCAATCTTTAGACTACCTAATCGCACATAGAGCATTGGTAGTGTTGAAGTAAGTTCACACATCGCAGAATTGCTGCAGAAGGTGGGCAGAAATTCTGCATCAACATACAGTGAATGGAATGTTTTCCAATTCCCAGCATGCCCTGCTTTTATGGAAATGCTGCAGATTGTCACTGTGGAATGCATTTCTTCTTTGCATTGCAGTGCGTTAATTCTGCAGTGAAAATTCGCACATGGATTTTGGTGCAGATTTTCTCCCATGTGTGTTCGTACTCTTGGGACTATTAAACCTTTGCAATCCAATTTTGGATTCAGGGTTTCCTAGGGGGCTTTCTCTTTCAGCCATTTTACAATGGCACCATCTGCTGGCTAGAGCCAGTACTGCGGTATGTGACCTGCCAGAGAGGCCCCTGACAACAGAGCGGCCAGTAATATACAGTAAGAATACCCTGCCGGACGTCTTCTGACATTGGAAGCTGTACAGCCTTCAATCAAAATGTCTTTAGACGGCAGACTGTGGATTGGAAAGGGTTAATGCACTATACCTGCTCTGTGATTGGCCAGTGCTGCTCACGTGGTCAGCGCTGGCCAATCACAGAGCAGTGAATAGTGTAGCTAGAAAATGATGGTGATCTTGGCTGCCCAAAATGGCAACTCGAACCAGTGGAATGGAGGAACGGCCGAAAAGATCATATATAGCTTTTAAAAAAAAACCCAAAACTTTCTGAGTACCCCTAACACTGGTGGCAGGTCGGTGGGGCACATTTCATATGTAAAGGAATTAAAACAAAATTTTCACCTCCCGTTGTGCACTGCTCACCATTGGTCTAGTCTTCTGCTTACAAGCGCTGCAGTGATCATGTGGGTTGTTTACGCATGTGACCTTCAGCCAATAGGAGGCTGGACAGGGATGTCATCAGGTTTACGGGATGTCCCGATCTCAGGGCTTCTACATTAGAAGCCAACATAGCAGGTTTACGGGTTGTCACCTGGCCTTCATGGTGAGTTAATTGATTTTATATAGTTTTGGGCACGGAGAGCCTAAGACTATATAGAATCAAGAACTCTGAAACCCCTTAATGCTGCAGGGCGTACAGTTGTGTCCTGCAGCTTCGGGGTATATATGAAGAAAGATCGGTGGGCGATCCCGTTCCAAACAAAGTGGGTGCTGGCTAGTTCTTACAGCCGTCCCATCACCCAGCAGCAACAGCTCTGATAAGCTGCGCCGCTCATCGGAGCGGTTAACCCTTTAAATGCCACCAATTTTGACAGTGGCATTTAAATCCATTGGCTGATGTTTTGGGTTCCCGTACATGTGGGTTGTCACGTCAGACGTGGGCCTTCTGAAAGGCCCCAGGACTGTCATAGCAGAATGTGACATGGCTTGATAGATGGCCTTTCAGACCATGATATGATGTAACGCTATGACATTACGTCCTACTGCAAGAGCAATCAAAGCATCACAAGTTCATCACAGGTCCTGTATGCATATGACTGCTGTTCAGCTAGGTGTTTATTAGTATTCTATAGCAACTGATGCTGCAGAGGGTTTGTAGGGCATGTAGTCTGCCCGTAATATGCACAGGGAGGAAATACCTGTGATGATGTCACTGTCATATGATCAGGGGCAAAGCATTTAACTCACTCACTGGGGATCACTGTCATGTGATCAGGGGTGGAGCATGACAATAACGGGGTATGGGATGAAGAATGTGTGTAGCAGAGCTGTATGTGATCAACATGTAGCAGAGCTCTGTGTGTGACTTGCATGTAGTAGAGCTGTGTGGCGCATTGCGCCACCAGAAACAGCGGTACTATAATTTCCTAATAATTACTAGTATTATTACTAACAAGAATGTGTTCATTCGTTTTATTCAGACTTACGGATAACAACCAACACCTCTCAGGAACATTCACCTAAGAAGAGTCCTAAGAATGGGTCATGTCTGCCCCTTATTGCTCAAACACCTCAGAACATTTTCGCTCCATAAAAGAGGTTTAAGTATTAATACAGTACAGAAGTGTCATCGAAGAGTGGTGGTAACGGGTGTTGGGATCGTATCCCCTATTGGCATTGGTGCTCAGTTTGCATGGGATCATCTGATTCAAGGCAAAAGTGGAATTGTTGCCCTAGAAGGGGAGGAGTATCAAAGCATCCCTTGCAGAGTTGCGGCTTGTGTTCCAAGGGGCCGCGGAGATGGTGAGTTCTTCGAAGAACGATATGTTTCAAAGTCTGACATAAAGACAATGTCACCTGCTACAATTATGGCTTTGGCCGCTGCTGAGCAAGCAATTAGTGACGCCAACTGGTCTCCAAAGACTGATGAAGAGCAGGGGGCAACTGGTGTGGCAATAGGCATGGGAATGGTTCCTCTTGATATCATTACAGACACTGCCATGTTGTTTCAAACAAAAGGATACAACAAAGTGAGTCCCTTTTTTGTCCCTAGGATTTTGGTCAATATGGCTGCCGGGCATATTAGTATTAAGTACAAACTCAAAGGACCGAACCATGCTGTTTCAACGGCTTGCACTACAGGAGCCCATGCAATTGGAGACTCCTTTAGGTTTATCACTCATGGCGATGCTGATGTCATGTTGGCCGGCGGGACAGAAGCTTGCATCAGCCCCTTGTCGCTTGCTGGGTTTGCAAGAGCTCGAGCACTGAGTACCAGCTTTAATGCCAGTCCACATAGAGCGTGTCGGCCTTTCCATCCTGAACGGGAGGGCTTTGTGATGGGAGAAGGGGCAGCTGTCCTTGTGCTAGAAGAATACCAACATGCCATGGCAAGAGGCGCCAAAATGTATGCTGAGGTACTGGGTTACGGCTTGTCAGGTGATGCTTGTCATATAACCGCTCCAAGTTCAGAAGGTGATGGTGCATTCAGGTACGGTTTGTATATGTAGGAATTGCAATTTCAGGTCTGTTTATCCAATGCTTGGTGACAACTAGAACTTCACTATTATCTCCCACAGTGGTCATCGGGCTTCACCCAGATGTCCGAACTATTACATACCGAGCTTAACTTATGCGATAATGTCCTGCAACAAGTTGTATTATTTTAAAGGGAACCTGTCATCACCCCTTGGGAATGGAAACAAAATGTTTTTGGTTTCCCAACCCATAGAAATGTATTGGTACTAAATACCTTCAATTTCAATCCTTTTTTTTGTATTTTTTACACTATAACAGAAGCACAGGCTGCGGCACTTTTGTTTCCAGTTACAAAAAAAGAAAAAGTAGAGTAATCACCCCTTTATTTCTTACATTATAGTCAATGGGAGTCGCATGGAAACAAAGTTTTTCCAGTGTTGTTTGAGCATGCTTCCCTTATGACTGGATGGGGCTCAGTGGTTAGCACTCTTGCCTTGCAGTCCTGGGGTTCTAGGTTCAAATCTCATCTAGAACAATATCTGCATGGACTTTCAAAAACTTCATACAGATGTTCTAGCTCACATTTGAACCAAGGCAGAAGGTAATGACCACCACCAAGCCTCTTATTCTCCCTGTTCCTTCCTTCGCCAGAGAAAATCTTATGCTTCTTCTTCTCCAACCCTTTCCTGTTTTTAGTAAAACTGGATCAGTAAATAAATGTATTTAAATAATTTTTATTGTATTGTTTTTCCAGCTTTTTTTTTCTCAATAACAGACCAAACGCAACCCCTCCTCCAAGTCTCCCCCATATATCAGTCCCAAATAGTTTCCATATCCGCATGCGCCTATTGACATATAGAGTCCATATAGCTGGCTTCCTCTCTTGTAGCTTTCATATCTCCCAAAAGGCTGGTAGTTTCTGCGTTTCTCAAGTTTTTATGTAAAGACAAAACTTCTTCATCCGCGGTGAGATCGGGGGAGCCCCATCGCTGTCTTGGCAGACTGCCCATCAAGCCGTCCCCGTGAGGTGGCTTGGTCGGCTGCCTTTCAGAATGCAGTATGATGTAATGCTGTGGCATTACATCATACTGCAGGAGCAATCAAAGCATCGCTGGTTGTTTCCCCCTCTGGGGAGTAAAAGAAAATGTAAAAATAAAAGCAATAAACTTTTATTTATTTATTTTTTTTTAAGTAATAAAAGTTCAACCTCCCCCTTTTTTGCCATATTTGCAATAAAAGAATCTAAGGAATAAAGCAAAAATACGTGTATGGTATTGCTGCGTCCGTAAAAGTCCGATTTATCAAAATAATGCATTATTTATGCCGCGTGGTGAACAACGTCCGGAAAAAACAAAACAAAGAACGCCAGAAATGCGCTTTTTTGGTCAAAATGTCATTTGTATTCAAAAATGGTACCACGGAAACGACAGGACGTACCACACAAAATGAGCCCTCACATAACTATGTCGACGGGAAAATAAAAAAGTTATTGTGCGCAGAAAATGGAGAGAAAAAATTAATTAAAAAAAATTTAATATCTTTGAAAAAAAATACAAGTAGTACAACAAAAAAAACCCCTAAGTTTGGTATCGTAGTAATCGTATTGACCCATAGAATAAAGTTATCAGGTCATTTTTGTTGCAGGTTGTACGCCATAGAAACAAGATGCAGTGAAAGATGGCGGAATGTTGTTTTTTTTCCATTTCTCTCCACTTAGAATTTTATTTAAAGTTTTTCAGTACATTATATGGTACAATAAATAGTACCATTGAAAAACACAACTTGCACTGCAAAAAACAAGCCCAATGGGCTCCCACACACTTGCGATTGCGTTTTTTGTTAACGTGATTGTCAATGGGAGTTTCTATTGTAAAAAACGCAATGCACCAAAAACGCAGTTGCATTTTTTTTTTACAATCGAAAGTCCCATTGACAATCGCGTTAACAAAAAACGCAATCACAAGTGTGTGGGAGCCCTAATATAGTGATATTGATGGATAAATAAAGGAGTTACAATTTTTTAGAAGGGAGGAGGAAACAAAAATGGAAAAAAGCAAAAAAGCTCTGTCACTAAGGGGTTAAGAACCAGACCCTTTTTAGGGATTTTCCACATGTGGTCGTTTTCCTGCCCTATTTTTTTTTCTTCAGCTATCAAAACTATTATTACTTTTCTTCCGTGACATAAAGGGCTATTTTTATAAATTTTTTTCACATACTTTTTTTTTCAGTTTTTCTTTTAGTTTTACTAGGAGTAAAAAGCTAAAAACTTTTTTTTATTTATAGTTGTTTATTTTAAAATTGGGATATTTACTTTATTTTAGCGTATGGGAATGGGTTCCTTATTTTGTTTTGGACATTTTGATATATCATTTGTATAGTTTCAGTTTACAGGGCACGTTTGGCGACTGTTTTGGTTGGAATCGGCAGTCGGTCATTTTATCTTTGGATGTATATATTTTTATTCTGTAATTTTTATTTTTTTTAACTTATTTTTGTAACTATTGTTTTTATCATCTATGTCCCTCATGACGTCCTAAGACCTCTGGGTGTCATACACGTGTTTTTTTTTTTTTTTAAACTTCTCACTTTTCGATTCTAGCTGGGGCATCCATAGCAGCTCCAGTTACATGGAAAAACCTCCTCATGTAGTGACCTAAGTCACTAACAGAGCTGATCTGGGTCTGATAGGACCCTGCAGCTCTGCTGTAACAGGAGCACCAGGCGGTCACATGATCGCTGAATCGCATAGCTGAACAAAAACTTTCGTTTTCACATTTTAGTACATAGTGCTTATTGAGTATTATGTAGCTTATAAAGGAGAAGGCAGAAGCTGTTAAAAACCACTTCCCCCTTCTCCTCTGAGTCCTCGGATGTGTTTGACAGCTGAGAACCCGACCTTCTCGTGCTTGATTGCAGGAGCAGAGGCTTTAATCCTGAGCCCTACTTATGCTATCAGTGGGGATTAAATCCAAGGTCCAATTGCTGTATATTTACCGCGCTGTCTTTAAGGAGGTAAATTAACTTTTCCTATCACAGATGGGGATGGGGGGGGGCGTTCTACACCACATTTCTAGCTTCTGCTTAAAGCCTCTTTTACACGGGCGACAGTGATATTGCTGTGAGAAAATCTCAGCGATATCACGATTTTGTATCACTACAAAGATATGCGACTTTGTAGCACACTTTTGTCAAGGTTTTCCGGGGGGATTTAAGCCATAGCCTGAAAATAAGCCCCTAGCTGCCTGGAAAACTCCCCCAATATATTAGCTAAGAGATGCTGTCCAACTCCACCGCACGTCTCCTCTGTATCTCCGGCACTTGTTTGATGTCTTCCAGCAGAGCTTCCTGGTCATGAGTTTGAAAAACCCTGCCGCCAGGAAGTGCTGCCTCTGATTGGCTGAGCAGCAGTGCTTGAGAAGCAATCAGAGCCATTCAATAAATGGCTGTGATTGGTTCATCAAGCGCTGGCTCTGACTGGTTGAGCCGTGGCGCTCGAGAACCAATCGCAGCCAGCACTCCCTGGAGAGGCGGGGATTTTGAACCTCCAACCCAGGAAGCGCTGACAGAAGACTTCAAACAAGTGTCAGGGACCTGCGAGGAGAAATGCGCTAGACTGACAGCCGCTGTTAGGTGATGGATATATATTTTTTATTATGCAGCTAGGGCTTATTTTAGGGCTTTTACAGTAGGATTTCCTACTGTAAAAGTTAGATGCAACAGAAAGTAAGGCTCCATAGGGAAACATGTGCTACAAAACCTCGCAAATCACGGCAATATTTAGCAACCCGCGATTTTTTTTTTTCTCTCACAATGTAGCAAACTACAAAACCTCACCAATGTGAAGGAACCCATTAGAAAGCATAGGCCTCACATACACGCGATTTGTAGCACTGTCGCATTACAAGAAAATCGTGTGATTTTTGTCGCCCGTGTGAAACCGGCCTGAATCTCAACAATAGTTAATTTTTTGAATAAGAACCGGGACATTGATGCACATGCTATAAATTCAAGTTTCTTGTTGCATAACTCCACCTTTGTCAGGAGGTGGGATATATTTTGTACTTAGAAGGCAAGTGTAATTGTATAGTTTACAATGCAGGCAGACCTAACGCCCCTCAGAGTCTATCGTCTACGAGAAGCATTGAAATTGGACTGAAAAATGTATGAAAACTATTTCCCACCCATTGTGTCCTAACCGAGTGTAGGTTCTCTCTAGACAAATGTGTCTCCTGTAGAGATGAGCGAGCATACTCGCTAAGGGCAATTACTCGATCGAGCATTGCCCTTAGAGAGTACCTGCCCGGCCAGAAGAAAAGATTCTACTACATCGGTACACCATTAGCTTCATTATTGAGTTTGACAGTAGTTTACTCCTCTCTCCTACTGTCTGCAAAAGAAAGAAAGAAATGGGGGAAAAAACAGAGGCAGTGTCTAATCGTCTGCTTGTCAGTGTAAAACTGATATGTACTGTATAATACACTGCAATACAGGGATATTACGGTATACTTCATGAGGGATTGTCACCTAGTAGGACTAAAGGAAAAAGAGTATAATGAAATGCTAAAGTATAGATTTAAAAAAATCCCCCCCCCCCCTCATCTTGCTTTATTATGTAGAAAAGAGTGACACACAATTAATCTCCATGTCTGTAAACAAAAAAAAAAACATACTGTAAAACTAATGTATTATTAATCCCTACAGTGACCATGGTTGAATAAGAGCCAAGAATCACAGGTGTTTTGTTGTTTTTTTGGTCATATGACATCCAAAAAATGAAAAATACCGTGATGAAAAGGTTGTGTGTACCCCTAAATGGCATTAACAGCTACAGTTCTCCCCACAAAAAATACTCCCCACCCCCAGCATAAAAATCAACATAAAAATAAAGTAGTTATGGCTTTCTTAATGATGGTGACATGAACGGTGTAGAGCAGCAAGTTCGACTGCTCCGGTAACCCCGGCCACCCGTGGCTGTTGTGTACGAGCTGGTATTTTCATCTCCGGCGTGTTTTCCTGAAACGGGAATACCACTTTAAACTCCTTCCGCATTTCCTTGGTCTTGTCTAGACCCCGATGCACAACATTGATCTTTATAGCGTGCTTTTACACTTCAGCAGTTGAACTGAACATATTGTGCATTTCATAAAAAAACTGGTCTCATTTACAAGTTTTTAAATGCAAGCTGCCCGGTCCTCCGTGGTCCTAATACAATCAATATTCCGTCGCTCAGTCTTGCATATCAACCATTGCATGCGGATTTCTGTTTCCATGGAAACAAGACTTTCATTCACCTTTTTTTGAGAATGTTTTTATCCTTTTTAATTGGCTCTGTTCTTTTTCATGGTTCATGGAGCCCTTCTTAGTTACCACAGCAGAATACAAAAAGCAGTTATCAAAAAGCACTAGTTTCTTGGAAAAGACTGTAATCTTCACCAAGGAATAAATTTATAACCCTAAGTATTGTCACAGACTTGGAAGTTTCCTGGGTAATAAAAGCTTCCAGCAGATCTCATTTTGAAGAAACAGCGATTTTTAGAAACTCATTTCTCGGTTTTCTTTAGTCTCGGCCCAATTTCGGGGAGGTGAATCTGAAATACTTCGCAGTTTGGGCGATACATCCATCTCTGGAGGTCTGGATAATAATTTCAATATATTTGATTTCTTTGAGGGGGAATCAAGTCCTGGAAAAGAATGGAACAATATTCTCAGGGCCTTTGATAAGACGTGTCTGACTCTGTTGGGTGTCCTAATACATTATTGAATTCTGTTTTAGGTGTGGTCTACAAGGAGCACCGAGCTATAAATTATATATACATGCTGCTACACATGGAAGACCAGTGAGTCGGGACCATTTATAACCACTGGCATTGTAGTATGCATCACAGTAGTGACAGTAGTGGCTTTTGTCCCCCCCCCCCCCCTCCCCACCACACATACACACACAATAAATATATAAGTATGTTCGAACCTGTATGTCCGAACTATGCAGAAGTGGGCAGCGGTGCTACGCTCACTAGAGGCCGCCGGGTGCCCGGTGAAGGAAGTGCTAAGAGCGTGAAGACTTCGAATGTGACAGAGAGAGCGGTATCTTCTGAAATCAGCTGCGGAAATTGATTTAGAGCCAATGATGCAGAGGTTGACTGTCTTTTGTGGAAATGCAGCAGATTTTGCCGCAGTCTTCGGCCTTAGACGGGCGTTTTTTTGCGCGATTTGCGGAACGCATGACGGCTGCGCATCCGCAAATCGCGTGACCGGTGCCCGAAAATCGCCCGAAAATCTGCTCCTAGCCGCGTTTCATTAGAAACGGGCCGGAGCTGTCCAGCGCATTGAATTCAATAGAGCCGGCTCCATTGAAAGCAATGCGCTGCGGGCGAGTGTGGGATGAATTGTCGGGAAGGGCTTAAATATATAAGCCCTTCCCTGCAATTCATCCAGAGAAGTGTTAAAATAAAAAATATATATATACTCACCTTGTCCCGGCAGCCGGAGTTCCCCGCGGCCGGCCTGCAGTGGGTGTGAAGGGGGTGTGAGTCAGACCTGAGCCAATCAGAGGCAGGTCTGACTCACACCAATTCATGAATTCATGAATTCAATGGGCAAACCTCGTTCTTCTCTGCCACAGCTGTTACAGCTGTGGCAGAGAAGAATGATTTGTCTTCTATATGTTCTCAATGGGGTCGGCGCTGCTGCCGCCGGCCCCATTGAGCGCATATAGAGAAGAGAACAGGAATCGCAGATAGGTGCGATCTGCGATTTCTGTTCTATAATTTATCGGACGAGTGCATAAAAAGCGCTCATGTGTCCGATACCATTGCAAAGCAATGGTTTTAAAAAATCGCCGGACGCATGCGCAAATCGCGCAAAAAAAGCCCGTCTGACTAAGGCCTTCTACTGTAGTAAATCCGCAGCTGTTCCATTACATGTAAACCTACGCTAATGGTGGGTTTTTTTTTTTGATCAGGTGCATGAGGGCAGCCATTATGGATTCCAAGTTACAGAGAGAAGATGTGATGTATATTAATGCGCATGCCACATCCACCCCTCTCGGTGATGCTGCTGAAAACCGTGCTATCAAAAGATTGTTTGGAGAACATGCACATGTGCTGGCGGTATCTGCGACCAAAGGAGCTACAGGCCACCTGCTTGGTGCGTCGGGTGCTATTGAGGCAGCATTCACGGTTCTCTCATGTTATCATGGAATATTACCTCCTACTCTGAGTCTTGACCGGACAGAGCCAGAGTTTGATCTCAATTATGTGCCTCTTAAAGCACAAGAGTGGAAACCCAGGGAAAGACGCGTAGCTTTGAGTAACTCATTCGGTTTTGGAGGAACCAATGCTGCACTGTGTTTTGGAAATCTGTGAAAATGTATTTTTGCCCTTGTAGAAAATTGATATTTTTTGGCAAAGTTCTAGATGCTGCATTTTTCTTTTTCAGAGATTTCTATTTCTAGAGGATGTCTTACGAATAAATATTCATATACTCTAGTAGATCAGATAATACATACTTTTTTCATTGGAATAGTTTATAAACATGTTACCATGTCTAGATACTGCAGTTCTATTCTTGTTATGGCAACGCCGGTGTTCTCTCGAATTTCTCTAAGAATGTCCACCTAATGTGTCCAGCGCTGGTGGTCACACATGCCCAGTAGCGCAGTCCCTCCACATAGCTTCTCCTGTACACGGGCGGCAGAGTGATTTGGTGAATTGCCAGATTAGAAGCAGTTGCTTCTCTCAAGTCCTGGATATATAAGGCGGACACTCCGAAAAGAAATGAAAAGAACAGCAATGAGCTCCGTAGGAAATTTGTAACGGCAATATCGACACTGGAGCGTTTATAAAAATTGATTCCATTTAAAAACTAATTTAATTGTGAAACAACTAGAGATGAGCGAACGTGTCCGTTACGGACACATCCGCACCCGGACACCGGCTTTAGCGAACACTGCAGTGTTCGCGCGTAAGTGTCCGGGTGCCGCCGGGGGGCGGGGAGATGCGCGGCGGCGCGGGCGGCAGTAGCGGGGAACAGGGGGGAGCCCTCTCTCTCTCCCTCTCCCCCCCACTCCCCGCCGCACCCCCCCGCGCTGCCACGGCGGCCCCCGAACTTTTTCGCCCGAACACCGAGGTGTTCGCAAAGTTCGGTGTTCGGGCGAAAAAGGGGCGGGGCCGAACGTGTTCGCTCATCTCTAGAAACAACCCTTTTAAGAGAACACAAACTCAATGTACAATGTTAATGTCAATAATGGTATTTTTTTGACACAGCTAAGTGTAAATTATTAGTTCCATTTGCAGAAAAGCCAATGGTTAAAAACTATTTCAGATCTGCAATTAGAATTTTGAAACTTGAATCCTCACGTATTTATATGTAAATATGTTACAGAATAAAATAGCTATTTTGTATTGAGAATTTTTATTTTTCGTTCTGTTTGCTAAAGCTTAAAGGGAATCCGTCACCTACTTTTAGCCCTATTAGCTAAGCTTATGGGCTGAAGGTAGGTGACCTGCTGAGTCTGGGGATCGAAGCATTATACTCGTCTTCCCCGTCGTCCCTACGGTGTCACCGCTGAGAGCCACTGTTCTAATTTCATAATGGGTGGACTACTTGCACACCAGGGAAATGACAGGGGATGTAAATACAACATTTACATCCCTGGACTCAGCGGGTCACTTATTATCAGTCCAATAAACTTGGCTTATAGGTCTAAAAGTAGGTGACAGTCTCTTTAACCCTCTTGGAGTTGCTGCCCCAAGGCATCAGTATGAAAGAACCCCCCCCCCCTCCAAAAAAACCCCAAAACACTGGACAACATTTACCATTTGTAGAACCTCTGAAGTACCAGTACAGTACTGATGTGTCTTGAGATGTGACACCACTTTGGATACTACACCCAGGGTTAGCAACTTACCTTTCAGTTATTTCTGGCCAACTGAAGCAAAAATTATTAACTGTCCAGCATTTTAATGGACATACAACCCCCTCTTTATATAGGCAATGTCCCCAAAATGTCTAAATGTAAATCAATGCTAGTACCTAGCATGCTCTTCAAACTCCAAAAATTCA
Organism: Eleutherodactylus coqui; assembly: GCF_035609145.1. Taxonomy (NCBI): domain Eukaryota; kingdom Metazoa; phylum Chordata; class Amphibia; order Anura; family Eleutherodactylidae; genus Eleutherodactylus; species Eleutherodactylus coqui. The sequence continues at coordinate 50,751,269 of NC_089848.1, read as the reverse complement.
TTCGGACTCCAAAAATGTTGGCATTTACAAACATACCGTTTCTTAATATAGCTAAATACTGCCTCTATTTACACCCAGGGTACAGTATATAGAGGCAGGAGGCACTATGTAGGTGTATACATAGAAGGAACAGCATGCATAGAGAGCAGTAGAAGCCGTACGGGCTGCACTACATACATAGAAAAAGTACTTGTTATTCCATACCTATTTCCACTATAATAGGAAGCGCACAGCTGTGTCCTGTCAAACTTTGCTCTGACAACTCCTAGGGCGAGCACACTGCTGTGGAGATGAACCGAAAAAAGGAGGCTATAAGGGCATCGGCACACAATGGGAGGGAGGACTGTATCACTGAAATCGTTGGAAACCTTCTTGCTGATGGCAGTAGACAAGACTGGAACACTATGATTGCCTGAGTGATGTCTGTTCATGGCTCACCCCAGCTATCCTCTCACAGACATGTCAAGAGGATGGGGCTGATCATCACTCATGATTCAGAAACCCATGCTGTTACTGTCACATTCGCTCATTCACATGCCTGCAATTCTACTGGGCTGGTGATGTGAAGAGAAACCAAGAAAAACAGCAATGATTGGGTGAGAGGACTCTGATCTCAGCTCTATTCAATGTATATTAAAGTTTTTGAAAATCACTGTATAAAAATGCTACAGTACAGAAACTGTGACAGCGGAGGGATAGGGAAAAACAACTAAAGGATAAGGGACAAAGGAAAAGGAATGTCAGCATAAAAAAGAGCAAACACAAAAAGGAAAGGAGAAAAATATTAAATGTAGATGTATGAACAGATCCCGACAAAGAGGGACGGAACCAAAATTGTGAAACTAAAAAGAAAGGAGGGCATCCGAGAGAAAGCTCAACTACCAAATTAACCCTGTGTGAGTCAGTATGTTAGAAGTGTAGCACCTGTCCCGTGCCTCAGGAGTTGCAACTATAAGGTCTTCCATGTTTTCGAGTGTAGTCATCTCCACAAACCATTCCCCAAGTGAAGCTATATTCACACTGGTGAGCACAATATGGGGCTGAGAAACTCGACCTGATATCGCACTTGCCAAAATGTGAGGCGCTTTTAATGCAAATTGAATTGCTCCTGTGAAATTTCCGATTTAATAGAGGGTGAGTTGGGTGAGTTTCACGCTCGTGTGCATGTAGCCGTAAGGAAGTTCTCGACTTCTCCAAGGATGTAGAAAAGCATTCTTTGTTGCCTGGAAGAGGAAGATGGTCAAAGATCGCTTAAATCTGGAATGACTGGTATGCATCATTAATAATAGAGTAGAGTATATTTGGGATGTTGTGATATTAGCTGTTTTGTTGTAAGTGGGATCAAAACCTCTGAATAGAAGGACAACACCACCGTATGTGTGTCAATATCCTCCAGGCCACACCTCTAACATATCAGGAATAGCTGGGTGCAGCGTCCTATAGGGACACCCCGGACACCTTACATACGTAGGGAGCTGGAAGGGTAAAGTGATGGCTTGTTACAGTGGCACTTACCAAACTCCTTTACCAGAGGGATACACACCGTCAAGGACAGAGCATTACTGCAGGCCACCGTAAAAACCCCTAGGATAGGGAATGCTAATAAACACAGGAAAATGGGGGTTGTAGTTGTCACGGGTGATGCCACCATTCATACACACCAGAATGACCCTCGGCGGAGAATAAATACAGACAGAGCCCGTCTCTGAGTACCATGGAATCTAGGAACTGTTAGGGCCCGGCATAAACTTTTCCTTGAAAACTTAAACAGTTTCTCTGGCTCTGGACGTCTGCGTAGTAAAAACAGATGGAGAGGTAGTACCTCTGCACTGGCCTTGTCTGGAGAATTATTTACAATTGCTCTTGTACTAATTGGGGCTCACTCCACTCACATCCAGAATTCAGAAATCACTCCTCTTCCATCTTCACCACAAGATGGCTGAAGGTGCCTTCATGTGGCTCTGTGTTAGACTCTGACCTTCACTCCAGAAGATGGCCCTTAACCCCCTTTTCCCACTCTCAATCACTCCTATTTATACCCTCTCTCACACCATACACCACATGACATGACAAACTTGATACATTTACATGCAAGCTTGGATTTTTATTAAAGTTAACCTCTCAAGCGCCGCAGCTGTGCAACGCACACGCTGAAAATGACAAGTCAGATTTTGCACAGTGCAACCACATAAGACAAACATGTATGACATTTATGGAGGGGACCAGGATGATGTGCTGGGCCACTACACTGGGAACCAATAACGTAACAAGGCAGGTACATAATACCAATGGGAAATTATTCTAAAAGAAGTTTCTTGCACCTCATTGGCAATAAGGGTCTTGTATGCAAACTGGAAACACCCCATTGAGCAGTCAGTCCCAAGGGTTAGAGGGGGCAGCTCTGCCTTATTTCATTGGTAATAGAGACTATATCTGTTAAGGTACCATTTGCTTTTCAATGAGCAGTTGGGTTGCAGTACAGGGCAGTCACTTTTGTAACAAGGGAGTCTCTGACGCTAGCTGTTTAAGGGAATAGGAAATAGCAAGCCAAGCAACAAGATCAAATGCTTTTCAGCATCAATACGGAAGAATCATTAACTGGATTCCTTTGGACTTAGCATATTGCATTTAATGTATTGTCACAAGCCTGCCTCTCCGAGACAAACCTCTCCTGATCTGGGTGAATATGAGTAGGGAAATATAATAGAGAAACGTTTTATAAAGTTTGGTTGTCAGACCATCCAGTCCCAGGCTTTTGCCCCCAGGAAGAACCTGCACCTCCAAGCCAAGCTTAGTTTCAGAAAAAATACTTGCTTGGTGGCGGAGTGAGAGGGGCTGTCAGCAGCAGTGGAACAGGAGTGAGAGGGGCTGTCAGCAGCAGTGGAACAGGAGTGAGAGGGGCTGTCAGCAGCAGTGGGGCAGGAGTGAGAGGGGCTGTCAGCAGCAGAGGAACAGGAGTGAGAGGGGCTGTCAGCAGCAGTGGAACAGGAGTGAGAGGGGCTGTCAGCAGCAGTGGGGCAGGGGTGAGAGGGGCTGTCAGCAGCAGTGGAACAGGAGTGAGAGGGGCTGTCAGCAGCAGTGGGGCAGGAGTGAGAGGGGCTGTCAGCAGCAGTGGAACAGGAGTGAGAGGGGCTGTCAGCAGCAGTGGATCAGGAGTGAGAGGAGCTGTCAGCAGCAGTGGGGCAATCTGTACACTGCAGGTGCGGAATTACTAAAAGTGCCTGGAATACCATCCACATTATAGAGGTGGTTATAAAATCTACGAAATTCCTTTGCAATCTCTGAAGTGGTATGGCGCATATGACCCTCTCTATTCCTGATGAGTGGGATATGATTCCTGGCTTGCTGAGTTTTGAGGGGTCTTGCCAAAATACAGCCACATTTGTCTCCAAACTCATAAAATTTGCTAAGGCAAACTTGAGCATTTATAAGTGTGAACCATCAGCTGCCCAGCTTTCTGCCTAGCCGCCAGCAGATCACGTAGTACAGAAGTAGATAGGGTTTGCTTATGAGATAATTCCAATGCTTCGATTTTACGAAGGAACAAAGAAAGTCTATGGGCCTTCTCCTTCTTCAGGCTAGAGCCATGCATAATTAATACTTCCTGAATGATGTATTTCAGGGCATCCTATTTCATGGGGTCAGAGGAGACATCATGTTCATGCTCTTGAATAAAGCCTGTATGCCCAAATGCAGTACATTATGCTTTCACAGGCAAAACTATAGCATTTTATCCTCCTTTATATCCAATATATACAATATTTACCCATTTCTAAATTACATTTAGAAATCATTTTTTTTATTCTTGGACCATTGGAACTTACATTAGCACATTTGGTTTATAGATATAATAGAGAGGAAAGATCTCTGACTGTCCTCCATAATTGCCTTTCTTACTTATTTCATATTCCAGACATTTTATTGTGCATTTGTTCTAGTTGACATTTTTATTAACTTCGCAAAATTGTTTTTCAGGTAAATACACATTTGTGTAACTTGTCTTTTAATATACTTTGGAAATGCAAGTGTAGGAAGTTACTGTGAAAGGTTTAGAATTGCTAAGGTCTGGCGATTAAAACTACAGTATTTAAGGACAGGACTTACAGGACTAAGAGCCATTCATATTTACTGCCAGTTTAACAGCTATGCAAGCTCATTGGCATTACATTTTAAATTAATTTGCATTGCCGGGTTCCCAAGAAATTGCTCATTAAAAGGACTTTAAAAGAGGTTAAAAACTATCTAGAGATCAAGAACATGGGAAAGTTGATGTGCGAGTGGCTGTAAACCTCTCTTCCAGATGGTGTGCGAATGACATTGTGACAATTCTGGAGGAAGTATTTTTAGATGCTGATGGACTAGAAATGACTGACAGCATGTGAACAATAGAGAGGCAGGTGGTCTGTTGTACACTGTAGCAATTTTTTGTCTGGCTTAGTAAAGGCAAACCGGATACAAAACAGAGTTGGAAATGTGATATGGAAACATTTGATTAAAGGGCCTTTTAACACTGGCAGATAAATCGTTAACATTTCTGCATCCAGCGGGGATCTGAATGATTCGGTGTATTTACTGAATGACTAACGAGAATTTGTTTGCTTCTCTTTTGTCACTCAGTTTCTGCCTGCAGAAAACTGAATGATGGATTGGCTCACGTGAACAGGCAGTCATTCACTTACGAACAACTGCCTGTTTATTGTGAATGGAGCCAGAACAATCCAAGGCTTGCTCTATGTCCATTCACTGAGCGATGCTCATTTGTGTGTAAAAGCATGGGAATGCTGGGATGACCTGTCGGGCATCTGTTCCTGACAAGTAATCCAATAAAAAGAAGCCCTACAGCCAATGGCTGTTGCAGAATTTTAGAATTATACGTATATAAACTTGAGCCCATAGGATAGAAGTATATAAACTTGAGTCCGTATAATTTCTATTTTTCACTTCCTTAGGGTTCTTTCACATGGGTGTATATCGGCCGCCGTTTTCACGGCCAGCCGATATACGCTATGATCTGATGCATTGGATTCCAATGCATCAGATCACATGGCCGTATTCCCGTGGCGTAAAAGCGCCAGGCCAATATAGCACCTTGTCCTTTCATGCGGGCCGAGAAGATAGCCCTGGAACTATCTTTCTGGCCAGAATACGTCGGCCGCTGCCTGGGCTCCTATGGGAGCCAATGACAGCGGCTGGAGAAGGCAGGGGGGAGGGAGTTTAGCAACGTGACTATAATGGAAGGGGGTGGGGTAAGCGGAGCTTCACCCTGCTCCGCCCCCTCCCATTGCTGGCTGCGGACAAGGGGAGGGGACAGGTGTCCACTCCTATTGCAAACAGCCAGACGGTAGAAGAGAGGAGGTGAGCCGGCGAGGGGGAGGGAAAGGGAGGGACCGGCATAGTGGCCTCGGCGTATATGCGCCAGGGCCCCTTCCATCTGAACGGGCACACAAACGTTAAATTTGTGTGCCCGTTCACGTGTTTTTATGGCGCTGGCAGGCACACGTAAAAACGCATACGCCCGTGTGATGGGGCCCTTATACAACTTTTCAATACATAGCATCACTATCAATAGCAGGCTGGAACATTGAGTTTGTTCCTAATAGGGGGTGAGTTGTCTTCCACTGTTCATTCAACTTTTACCATAAATTAGCCATAGAGATTGTATGGCAGATCGGAGTTCCATTTGCTCTTTAGTCACTAATCACTAATTGCAATTCAGAGCATAAACAAAGACTTCTACTGGCGGTTTAAAGGGATTGTCCAGTAGAAATCTCAATGGCATATAACATCAATGTCAGACTAGTGGTGCGTGACTGTTGCGACCCCTGCGGGTTGCTAAAACGAACTGGCAAAGATGCTAGGAATTTCCTGTACCACTTTGCTTCCTGCCAGCTCGGCCTTTTCTAGATATAACTTTGTTGGCCATTGACTAAAAATGATGGGAGCGACAATTTTTTCCCATGATGCGCCTTGCAATAATTTTCTGTGCAGTACAGGTAGTTACATTGCACAATTGCATTTGTCTGTCCTTACAAACCAGGCTGACAGCTGACTTCTTCAGCCAGTGGGCAATGCTTGAGTATAGAGACCGTTGAAATACTGGAATCAATGGCAATTAGACTAGGATTATATGTTGAAATCTTGCTGCCACAGAATAGGCACCTTGTGATGCGACCCAGGGGTTGTAGCTACAGACCGATGGGTTCTGGTGCAGAAGTTGAGCTTGGGCACCCCCTCACCCCCTCACCTCCCCACCCCCACATTCACTCCATATTACCACCATATCATGACTGGATAACATTGCCATGCTGTTTAGCAACTGCATACCATGACTAACTAATAATTTTAATAAATCTCTCCTAATGGCTACAGTTCTGTATACAAAGAAGGTTCACAGAAACCATAATAGCCCCCCCCCCCTCTTATGATCTCAGCTGTGCAACCTAAGTGTGGCAGCATGTAAATGATAAATTGTCATCACTTTTAATGCTCAGTTAAATTAACCTAAATGCGTAAAACCCAGAGGACACTTACATCTTCTAGGACTGCACCATCCTCACTTTGTATGTGATGTTCAAGAGACTTTCTTATGTCTTGTGCTAACCAGGGACTTCTCTAACTTCCCAGACTTAAAGCCTGCATCAACTTTTCAGAGCATTTTATCATTAAACTGATTTTCAGATTATAAGGGCTCTATGAAGGAGTTGACTGATCTATAGAAAAGTCGAAGCAGTTGGAGGGAATGTTCAAATGCATAAAAATGCATTAACTACCTTTAGAATATACGGAGTGGGAAACTATTTATCTAAGGGAACACTTAAAAACAACCCTTTGGTCCTAAAGAAACAAAGATGACAGCACCACTTCTCTGACTACCTGATTACACCGTGGATTATTATGCATTGGTAGTCCAAGACAGGGGTCCCCAACTCCAGTCCTCAGGGACCACCAACAGGTCATGTTTTCAGGATATCCTATGGTAACAACACCTGTGGCAATGTCTGAGGTACCGACAATAATTACATCACCTGTGCAATACTGAGGAAATCCTGAAAACATGACCTGTTGGCGGTCCCTGAGGACTGGAGTTGGGGAACACTGGTCTAAGACACTACATGCTGATCTGACTGGCCAGCACTGCTCATGTGGGCAACGCTGATCAATCAAAGTACTGTAGGTGTAGTCATTTGAGTCTCACAGAGGGAGAGCCCTAAAACGTAACTTTTATTACACTTCGTTTAAAATTAAGAACGGGGCTAAAAAGATAGATACACAAAAAGACAGAAAAAAAGAGAAAAACAATCAAAAGGTTGCCTTTTTAAACAGAGTAGGTAATAATTTAATGAATGGTAACCATCGAAGCTCAAGGATAAAGGTCTTCCTAGTGTGACCCAAGGGGGTCATTTTACTGGCTGGACTAGCGGATATGTTTATGCTATGTTTTTGACCTAAAATATATTACAGGGGTGTGCCTACCTTCTTCTATCTATGGATGCATCCTCCTACACGGTGACAAAATTATGGAGCAACTACTGACTGGTTACATCCACTATTCTAGCCAGTAAAGTGACCCCTTGGGTCACACTAGGAACACCTTTATGCCTCAATGGTTGCCCCTCATGAAATTGTTACTCACTCTGTTTAGGAAGGCAACCTTTTGATTATTTTTCTCTTTTTTCTGTCTTTTTGTGTGTTGGTCTTTAGCCCCATTCTTAATTTTAAACTAGGTATAATAAAAGTTAAGTTTTAGGGTTCTCCCATATTAAGTTGAGATCAGTCTGCCGTGGTGGAAAATAGGTATAGTCACTTAGACTAATGATATATACTAATGCACAGTGTATATCAGGTAGTCAGTAAGGCACTGCGGCCATCTCTGTTTCTCCAAGCCCAGAGAGTTGCTTTATATTACACATTGGATTTTGATGAACACAAGACATACTCAGCGTGGATCTGGCAATTCTAGTATTGGTATTCTGGAACACCGATCAAGCTGCACAGTGCTGGGCTGTAAACAGAGGTCCTACTACAGGACGTCGGGCCCTCATGGAGTTGTTTCTGACAGTTTAGTTAGAAATCTGCAGATCAGTATCCTGTAGCTGGTCCTGATGACCTTTCCAGCTCTCCTCGTATAACGGTCTGTGTCCTGGTATCGGCTCCATGCTCTTCAGACTGTGCAACAACCATTCTTGCACATACGCATGCGCCATCCTGGAGGAGCAGGACTACCTGTGCCACCTGATTGGGCTGCAGGTAGCTCTTCAGTTACCAGTGGTGACAAGGATATTAGCAAAATGCAAAACTAAAGAAGAATCAGTTAGGGTGGATAAGCATAGAGTAATTGTTGGTGGCCTGTAAAACCATTCCGTTTTTGTAGGTCATCTTGCTGTTGCTTCTCCAATGCTCCTGTTGTCACTTACATTTGTATCAAAGCAGGTGAAATCGATTCAGAATCACATATGCTTCCTAACTGAGCACAATGATATCCCTGAAGGAAGGGGTTATCTGGGTATGGACAGTGTGTTTAAAAAATGACTCCAAATGTGTTAAATAAAAGAAAGTAGCCGTACTCACCTGTTCATCACCGGCAATCCAGTGCTGCAGCTCCGGTGGTCCTTCCTGCCTTCGGTTACAAATAGAGATGAGCGAACGTACTCGTTACGAGTACTTACGCACCCGAGCACCGCCATTTTCGAGTACAGCGGTACTCGCGCGTAAAGATTCGGGGGGCGCCGTGGCGGCACGGGGGGTAGCAGTGGGGAGTGGGGGGGAGAGGGAGAGAGAGAGGGCTCCCCCCTGTTCCCCGCTGCTCCCCCCCGCACCGCCGCGCCTCTCCCCGCCCCCCCGGCGCCCCCCGAATCTTTACGCCCGAGTACTGAAGTACTCGAAAATGGCAGTACTCGGGTGCGTAAGTACTCATTACGAGTACGTTCGCTCATCTCTAGTTACAAATGATCACTGCAGTCAATCAGAGTCCGCAGCAGTCATGTGGCATTCTCCTGGCATAATGGTTCTCAGCATCTGAACTGCGATGCCAGGAGGATGGCACGTGACTGCTGCGGCCTCTGATTGGCTGTAGCGGTCAGGAGGTAGCTATTTTTTTAACCAAAGGCTGGGAGGACCGAGGAAGCTGCAGCATCGGATCACTGGGGTAACAAATGGGTGAGTGCGGCTGCTTTTATTGTTTTAACACAATTGCAGCCATTTAACCCCTTCACATGCACTTGTTTGCGTGCGTAAGATTAATGCGCGCAATATGCAGAGAATAAAACCCATTGGTTTCAAAGGGTTTGTTCACATTTCCATATTTTGCACATATATTTTGGTCACCCAAACCCCTCTTCCACAAAAAGCGCAGCATACTCTACTTTTGTGCACCAGAGTTCCCCATAGAAGTGAATGGGGAGTGCACAAATGTGTGCGCAATATACAAGGAGCGTATTACGCTGCGTAATTCCAATGGAACTAGAACATGTCTGGAACTCATTAGACTAATTAGACATTTTAAGCAGTGTGTCTTAGCTCGCTAAATGCAAATTAACATGCCCAGCGGGCTAAAAAAGTACAGTAAAATATTTTGATGCGCACGCAAAAATGCCTCATTCAGTGCGCAAATGCGCATACGCTGATGTGAAGGAGCCCTTAGGGTAATACTGTGATTCTTAAGTATTCCCTTCTGCGCTGTGTCCGTCCGTCCATCCATCCATCTATCTAGGCAGCCCTTTAACGATTGTGTCACAGTGATCGCTTGAGTCTAATCTGACGCATATATGACAGATTTCACCTCGTAGATCTATTTAGGTTGATATGGTTTGAACTTGAAAAATAAGTTTGAAAATAAAATATAATGAAAGTGCAGCCTGCCTAGTAATGCCACGCGGGCTTTATACCCCGTATATATAGTGCTTGGTTAAGGAGGATGTTCAATTTTATATTCATGCGTAGTTGCTTGCTTTCCTTGCAGGTTGTAATAAAACGTTCCACCAGGTGGCAGCCAAGCCTCAGCATCCGATTAAACACTGTTTCTGAGACTTTGCAAGAAAACCAAAGACTGCAAATTATTTGACACACAATCTTCAGCTAATTTGATTTTTTAATGCTGTTTTATCTGTTCCTATATTTGCAGTGCTGTCATTATTGTCTGGAGAGTAATATTATAAAGTATAATGTTTGCATTTCATTAAACCACAAATGCATACAATTCCCACCCTTGTAAAATGAAATATACCTTATATAACAGACATTTATCAAAACTGATGCAACGGAAAAATATCATAGCAACCAATCCGGGGCATCTGAGAAAATGAGATCTGGGATCTGTTTGGGCAGCTGCTCCCCTTCCTCAGTGGTGTAACTACGTCTTTCTGCACCCGAGGCAAAGATGCAGTTTGCCAACCCCCAACCAATTCATGATTTAGGACCTTTTTACATGGCCCAATTATCATTTGGAATCTCCCTGGATTGGAGGAATCTGACAGACGTCCGAGCTGTGTAAATGCAGTAACTAAACTAAATTTGTTTGTTGTTCAGTTTCTGCAGGCGTGAAAATCAAACGACAATTAGCCTGTTTACTGTATATAGAGACGGGCAGCCTGGAAATCGTTCCAGCCGGCCAGCCCGCCTACATTCAGTGAGCGATCCTCGCTCCTATGTGAAAGCACAGGAGCGGTTATCATTGGGATGTCAGTCTGGTGCTGAAGTACCCGACAGTCATCCCATGTAAAAGGCCCCGAAACCTGTAAACGACCACCCAAACGTCTATTGTCGGTGGCTGCTTTTAAGCCTGGCATAGGTTCCCATTCCAAGGGAAGCGGGTGCTCAGTTGTTGGATGACAGCCTGGCACTACTCAAACAGCGGGGACCAGAGAAACCTTTGATGTTTAACCCTTTACACGCTGTGATCTGTGCTACCATGGCATGTAAAAAGCTGACAGAGGGAGGGGGCTCCCTCTGTCACCCATCGGACCCCTACGCTGTGAGCCTGGGATCTCGATGGGTTTCTATGGCACCCGGAGGCTTGAATATAGCCTCTGGCTGAGCTTCATAGACTTTGTAATACACTGCTAGACAGAATGATGGAATGATGAAAATATGGTAATATTTAAGTTCCCTAGTGGGTCTAAGACAAACAATTAAAGAAATATTTAGAAAATGGTCAAAAAATAATAAAAATGTCAAAACCCCACTTATGCATTTAACCTACACAGTGCACATCATAAAAAAAAATACAAAAATACAAAAATAGCTAATTTTGCCTATCTTCCCTTACAAAAAATAGAATAGAAAGGGATCAAAATGTCACATGAATCAGCAAATGGTGCCATTAAAATGTGCAACTCATCTTGCAAAAAAAAAAACAACCTTCTGTAGTGTTTATACTACACAGTGAACGCCGTTGAAAAAAAAGCCAGAATTGCAGATTTTGTTAATCTTGCCTCTAGCAAAAAATAGAATAAAAAGCAATTAAAATGTTACATGTTCCCAAAAATTGGATACATGGAGACTAGAGTTCATCCCACAAAAAAAAAGCCCCCCGATAGAGCTCTGTCGATGGAAAAATAAAAATGTTCTGGTGCTTGGAATGCGGCAATACAAAAGCAAATCTTTAAAAAAATTTAAAAAAAGTGTTTTTTTATGTACAAAAAAGGAAAACATAAAAAGACTGTATTATCTTGTTATCGCCGGAAACATGCTGACCCAGAGAATAATGATATCACATTATCTATTTTGCACACTGAATGCCGTAAAAATGAAATCCAAAAAACTAATGGCAGAATTTCTTTTTTCCCCCAATCCCTGTAAAAAATGTTCTAAAAAGTTATACAATACATCATCTGTACCCAAAAATGATGCTATAAAAAAATAGTGTCTATGGGGTATATGGCTATGTCGATGGAAAAATTACAAAGTTATGGTTCCTGGAATGTGATGATGAAAAAAACCTGAAAATTAGTTGGTCATTAAGACACAAACAGGCTTCGTTAAGGCCCATTTACATGGAGTGATAATCGCCGAAACGACAGTTTGAGTGACAGTTTTGAGCGACCAATTTGCATAAACTATTAAGTAGCTACTCAGCTACTTAAGAGCAATTAAGTTTGCAAATGACGCCTTCCCTGAAAGCAGTTAATAGCCCAAGGGCTCTTATCTCCATTCAGCTCCTTTGTTCTCCAGTGAGAAACAATGCTATTGTATACTTCCAGCGGAGAACTGCTGATAAGGCTGAAGGACGGTTTTTAGGTTGACCTGAATTTAAAGATCAGCTAGCAATGCAAGAAAAGTGCACAATGGCCACGCGTTTAGACGCAACAATTATCGTTCAAACAATCGCTTTTTAGCGATTTTTGAGCGGTCATCGCTCCGTGTGAATGGGCCTTTACTAAGGGGTTAACGTACCATAAATATTTGTATTTACTTTGTTCCTGCATTGTGGAGTCCAGGCTGGATGTATGGCTTCTGGGCAGCCAGGTTACAGCTGAAAACCTAGCTGAAGAGCATGTTAGCACATTGATTGTTATTGGGGGTTCAAATTTGTGGGTAAAGCCGCTGTTTATATGCAAACTTGTGTAGCCATTTAGCAATCAATTTGAAATCGTTCCAAACAATAGATTGGGACACTTGTTGGCTGTACTCTGACCACACCACTCCGCGGTCCTACTCTAAGCCCAGGGGTGTAGCTATAGGCTCACAGACCCTGATGCAAAAATCCAGCTTGTGACCCCTTTGCACAACTTCTTTTCATGGCTGCTGGTGATATTCTATCCGTAACTTTTTGCTGCATCGCTGGGTCTCTTAAGGTTGTTCACACGGGGTAAATTTAAATGAAAATCTTCTTCAGAAATCCATGAGGCTGCCACAGATTCCTGAAAGGGACCACTCCGCGGTCCTACTCTAAGCCCAGGGGTGTAGCTATAGGCTCACAGACCCTGATGCAAAAATCCAGCTTGTGACCCCTTTGCACAACTTCTTTTCATGGCTGCTGGTGATATTCTATCCGTAACTTTTTGCTGCATCGCTGGGTCTCTTAAGGTTGTTCACACGGGGTAAATTTAAATGAAAATCTTCTTCAGAAATCCATGAGGCTGCCACAGATTCCTGAAAGGGATTTTATTTGTTAGAGCAACAGATCTACATGTGGATTTAGCACAGTCAATGGGAAAAATCCAGATGGGATATTCTGATGCAGAATCCACGTTAAAAGGAACCTGTCACCAGGTATGAGCACCATAAACTAAGTAAGGCTGCCTGGAGTCCAGGGAGGTATGTCTTCTCCTTATCCAACTTCTCTATCCAGTGTTATCACCCCCCAAAATCAGCCTGGACCATAAAGCCGAACTGCTGCCTGATATATTGCTATGGGAGTGTGTGCAGTGTGCAGCCAGCGGTCCGGCTGCATGGACCACACTGACTTTCAGGGGTTACAACACTGGATCAGGGAGCCAAGTAAGTATGAGATATACCTCCCCAAACTCCAGGAAGCCTACTTTGGCTGAGCGCTGTGACCAATCACAGGTAGCGCTCAGCTGTCGCTCAATGAATGGCTGAGTGCTGCCTGTGATTGGCTGAGCGCTCAGCCAATCAGAAGCAGCCCTTTCAGCAGGTGGGGATTTTAAATCCCCGTCTGCTGAAAGAACTTCATTACAGTGCAGGAAGAACAAGTGGCTAGACGCGGCTGAGACCCGGCAGCGGCAGACAGGTGAGTATATATTTTTTACTACGGTTAAGGATGATTTTCAGGGGAGGGCTTACATTTAAAGCCCTTCCCTGAAAATCACTGCAGGGGTTGCCGGCAGGCCATTGCTTCCAATGGGGCTGCCAGCAGCAGGGGGCCCTATTGAGAGCAATGCTGCACGGAGCTTCGTTCACGAGTGTTTTGGCATGTGCGTGGATGCGCAGATTTGTGTGCACCTACGCACGTGCAAATGGACGCTCGTGTGAACGAGGCCTTACAACTATGTTACCATGATATGGTAAGAACCCACCACTCAGATCCCTGTCAATCAGCTGATTCTTTGGGCCAATGTCACCGTGGTCAGCGCTGGGCATAGCACAATGCCATATGTTTTTATTACAGGCGAAACGCTTGTTGAATACAATGGGTGAATGACCTGTCAGTCATCAATAGAAAAAATTAGAAATGTTCCTGAATACCATTTTAATCACGCTATATATGCAAAGCTCTAAAATCATCTATGGTAATAGACATTAATGTTTCATTTCTTCACTATTTGCAAGATATTAGTTTGCTGTCCATGAATGAGAACAGTTGCAGAGGCTCAAATGCAGAGGCTCAAAAATGGTTAATATCTAGTCTTGCTGTGGGTTGAGCTGTAGATATATTTGTATTCAGAGTAGGCAATACTTTGTGAGTTGAACAGCTTGATCTCCAGACTGATACACTGAAGCAAACTATCAGAGAGATTCATAGAGCTGCTGCTGATGTATACTCATTGTCAAAAAATCAAGCATCTAGGAGAAGTTGTCGGAATCTAATGAAACTTTCTATGTGTGATTGTAAAGTTGATACAAGTAAGTGATTACAATATCAGAGTAAAAGGGAGGCTCTAGTACCCTGTTGTACCGCCTCTAGCTTGGATGCAAGATGTGATACAGGCAGGCATAAAGGCTCTAGTACCCTGTTGTACCACCTCTAGCTTGGTTACAAGATGTGATATGGGTGGGCATGGAGGCTCTAGTACCCTGTTGTACCACCTCTAGCTTGGATACAAGATGTGATACAGGCAGGCATGAAGGCTCTAGTACCCTGTTGTACCACCTCTAGCTTGGATACAAGATGTGATACGGGCAGGCATGAAGGCTCTAGTACCCTGTTGTACTGCCTCTAGCTTGGATACAAGATGTGATACGGGCAGGCATGAAGGCTCTAGTGCCCTGTTGTACCGCCTCTAGCTTGGATACAAGATGTAATACAGGCGGGCATGAAGGCTCTAGTACCCTGTTGTACCGCCTCTAGCTTGGATGCAAAATGTGATACAGGCGGGCATGGAGGTATACAGGTTCCGTATGGTATCCTGCATCGTATCAGCCCACATTTGCTGTAACTGAGTCTCTAGATCATGCAAACACGTAAGCTGTCAAAGTTAGTGTCCCAGATGGTCCCATACATGTTCTATTGGTGATAAATCTGGTAACTGGACAGGCCATGGAAGTGTGGCAATCTTCTGGAGGCTTTTCTGTGACCCCCTTGCTGTGTGCGGCGAAGCATTATCTTGCTGAAAAATGCATATTAGAAGTCCTGCCATAAGCTGCAACACACATGGCTGCTGGATGTCCTGAATATATTGCTGAGCTGTCATTGTCCCTGCTAGGGGTGACTGAGTGTTGTATGCAATGGCCCCCCAGACCATCGCACCAGCAGTGGGGGGCATTGTGCTAGTCCATAGCAAAGGCACGACTGAGGCGCTCGCCCCTATGTCTTCAGACATGAATACAGCCGTCGTCAGTGCCCTAACCAAACCAGGATTTGTCGCTGAAGTCAACCTAGTTCCAGTCTTTATCAGTCCAGTTTTGTTTTTCATGACATGACTGCAAACCATGGCAATGATGCTTATCAAAGTTAGTACACGTAAAGGGTGCCGTGTGACTAAATGTCCTTCAGCCAAGAGCCTGAAAAGGATTCCGACACACAGGGGCATTTAACGATGGTACTACCTGTCTCTGGATGGTGGACAACAAAACAGTTGGAGCTGCTCGTGCTTGTTGGATGTTCAGATGATCCTCTCTACTGGTGGTCTGTCAAGGGGGTCCTAAGCCCAGTCACCATGTGTGCTTTTCTTCATCCACTGGTTCCGACACCTCCTAACAGTCTGGTCAAATGGCTCAGGGCAATTCATCGATACGACCATCTAGCTTGTCACATTTCAATAATGCGCCTCTCAAACACTGTTAAACGGGCAAAATCTGTTTCAGTGCATCGTAGAGGCATCTAGTGGTCAACAAGCTCTACACAAGTGGAAAAAGAGGTCACTACATAGAAGGAGCCTCCGAGAGCCTTTTAAAGGCCAAGGGGGAACCACTTTCAGGGCATCAGGTGGAAAGACCGTTCACCCAATCACTCCACAACTCTAATCATTTACACATCTGCTTGAGATGTAACTACATGCTGAGTTTTGCAGCAAAAGGACAACTCCTTCTAGGGGCGTGATTTATTTTAACAAACTGTATTTAGCTCACAGGATTAACTAGACTGGATACAATTGTATCCACTTTAGAGTTGAGAGCGGGACTAGGTACCCACAGATTTACTGCCAAGAGTGTTCTCATTCCCTGACTGCATATAACTAGGGGGACTATGGTGAGAAATTGAAGCACAAAGGAGGAGTCTAAACCCATAATACATTGGCGTAAGAGGCGCACACCTATTATTACGTTCGCTGCATCTTTGGCCGTCTGTGCACCAGAAATGTAAGCTTTCATTCTTATGGCAAGAGTGTTTTTGATTTTGAATATAAAAAGACTGAATTGGATTCTGTGCCTATCTCCCTTTTTTGTCTATAAGCAATAATCGGTCATAGGCGTTGTTGCAATAAAGTACAGTAGTGCAGGATCCAAAGGTGCTTTATTCTAATGGGGGGACTAGTTATATAATGGAGAAAAAAAATGATTTCTCCGGAGTGACCAATTAAATTTGTCTACTTAAAATACTCATTTAACCCCCGTATTAGCCACATTAAAATTGGAAAAACCCTCCTTAAAATATCACTTTTTTTCTATTAAAGATTATGAATTTGTGCCTTCTATAAAAATATTTGCCGCAGGACCCAGTTGCCTTAAGTGCATTTTTAAGCCCTCAGTGGCATAACTAATTTTAGCCTTAAGAGCCAGTAAATTGTTGCCCTTTTTGTGTTCCAGTAGTCATATCTTTTTTCATTTCTTCGTCAATGTAGCTGCATAACACTTCGTATTTTCCTGGGACAAGTTATAGTTTTTTTAAGAACCAATTTTGGAAACATATAATGTAATTTAATTTTTTTGCTGGGGAAATGGCAAAAAGCAATTTCACCTCAGCTTTTTTCTTTTTTTTAAACTCAGTTTATTGAAATATTTGTCAAAACTTAGTTAAATTAACAAGTGCAGAACTGTACAAAAGTCAAAATACAATGTTACTATTTCAGGACGTACAAAATGAATCCCACAGACCAATACATATGAGGAATTTGTCAGGTAGTGAAACAAATGTCAACTCCACCTGCCAACAAGTAGCAGATAATGGAGATCCCAAACTACTTTGAGATGATTATGATGAGGAATGATTTATCTGTTCAGTTGTTGCCGACTTTCGGTCATCTGTTTCAGATCGAACACATTTGAATGGTCTATGTTGGCCAAGCTCAAAAGAAAAGCAAGAGAAAGTAGAAGAAAAATTCTACTTCTCCTTGTTCTTCTCCCTCTTCTTACTCTTCTTTTCCATCTTTTTTCTTCTTCCATCTTCTTCTGATTTATTTTTCTTTCTTCTTCTCCTTCCTTCTTTTTCTGCCTTCTTTCTTTATACAGGGCTTTTATGGCTCTTAGGCAGTGTTGTACACCAATATTAGGGGTAGTATGTGAAGTTCAGCTTTTGTTCCAAGTAATTCAGACCGAACCGAAATTCTTGCCCAAATTCAGCTAACTGGCCGAGCCGAACTTTTGAAAATAACTCCTAAGGGGCTATAAGATACTATGAGATTTTTATATAAAGATAATGAGGACAGCTCCTCTAGGGAGGATATTGATATCACAATTTGATAAAAGGGAGAAGAATAAGAAGTGACTCACCTGGCATGCACAGCCCAACCTCAAATGGTTGGCCGTCACGCTTTTGGTCCAAGTGGATCAGCATACGCCATGCTTCCCTGTCTTTGTCCACTTCCTTCAGATTTTCCACAGTCATGTTCATGTCAAACTTGATTGTATCTAGCCAGCATATTCTTTGGTGTCCTCTTCTTCTGGACCCACTGACTGTGCCAAGTATTAATATTGTTTCGAGAGAATTAGCTTGTATGACATGACCAAAGTATGAATGCCATTGCTTGGTGATTTTGCTTTTTAGAGATACTATTGGTCTTACACGGTCTAGGATCGCCTTATTTGTGACTGTCTCTGTCCAAGGTATGCGCAGCATATGCCGCCAGCACCACAGCTCACAAGGCCTTGATCTTTCTTCTGTCTACTTTCTTGAGTGTCCAGCTTTGGCTTGCATATGTAGTTATTGGGAAACTAATTGAATTGATTATTTGTAAATAATCAATACTTTTAGATTAACTTTGAGATAGCGATGTCAAATAATAATCACACTAAGCCTCCCATACCTTACTAAATTTTTCAGGACAGTTTGTTTCTGTATACAATCTCTTCATACATTATGGTAGTGTTTACCATGTTTTTCCACTGAGTAACAGAACATTTTCTGGGTGCCATCCATTTGTGGGCTATTGCCTAGTGAGCCAGAAAGAGAGAATTCCTTAGAAAAATTTTTAGGTGGTGCGTCTAGATTTCATCACCAAGAATGCCTAAAAGGCATACCTAAGCAGTGCCTTGTATCTGCATGCCCAGCACCTTCGAGAGCACTTCCAACATCCCCTCCAAAAATGCTGTCACCCCAGGGCAGCACCATATGAAATGCATAAAGTCTACCCTCTGTTCAGAACACCTATGTCACCCTGCATGTGAGAATTGACCCATTCAAAAGAGTCGAGTTGGAGTGACATAACATTGATGGAAGATATACAATTGGACCATGTTATTACTAGCAACAGTAGAAACAAATAGAGGTGATTCCATGGCCTCCTGAATATCATCTCCAACAAGGTAAGGTGAGATCTGTCATCATCTGTGAGGCGGGATTAGTCATCAGAATCACTGCGTGTGGGAGGGCCTTGAGTGTTGCAGCCGGGATAACCTCCTGAGGTTCTTACAGCTACTGGGTCCTGGAGGGATAAGCTGGCCAGCAGCCCTGCTCCACACAGTGTCTATCTACTTCCCGAGGTCGGGAGAAGTACGCTAGGAGTCGGTCTGGGCATGAAGCCTTATAACCGCAGCAAAGTATCACGAAGTCTCCTCCAATGCAAACTGCTGGACCATGGACAGTCCCAAGTAAGAGCATGACAGCTCTAAGATGAAAATCAGGAAATAATGCAGAATTGTAGAGTGGAAATGTAGTAGCGAAGCTTACACATGTCTGCTGAGCTTTGCCCCCTTCATCACTGTTTTTTGGGATTTATTTTTATCATGTACTCCATGTAGTATAAATATAAATATATTATATAACTATATTCAATGGTTAATTATGATTATGACAGCATTGCATTTATACAGGTTTTATTATCTTTTACTACTTTTGCAAAATATAAACTTTTATTTTTTACAAAAATACTTTTTAGGTGTCACCACATTCCAAGACCAGGAACAATCTTTTCCAGTCAGCAGAGCTGTATGAGGGGTTGTTTTTTGTGGGATAACTTGTTATTTTTATTGGTACCATTTTCATACATATATGACTTTCCAATCATTTCTTATTCAGTTTTCAGGGAACGGCTACTTTGGCATTTTCTTTTTTCTTAATGAAATTAACCATTCTGGATAAAAAATGTGCTACTTTATAGTATGGGTTGTTAAGGATGTGATGATACCAGTTGTTTGTAGTTTTTTTCATTTATTCCTTTTTATTTTTCAATATTCAAAGCCTTCTGAAAAGGGAAATAAGTTTTTACAACTTTTTATTGTGTTAACTCCTTAAGAACCAGGGTGTTTTGGTCCTAAATGGTTAGACACTTTTTAGAGATTTTACCCATGTGGTGGTTTTACTGCCCTATTTTTTTCTACCACTACCAAAATTAATTTGGCTGCGTTTTTTTCCCAGTGACATATGGGGCTATTTTTAAAATATCTTTCTTCATTGACTTTTTCCCCCCATTTTTTAGTTTTATTAGAGGTAAAAAGCTAAAACATTTATATTTCTTTATATTTAAAATGACTATATTTGCACTAAAATAAAGTACAAGAAGGGGCTTCTAATTTTGTTTCAGACATTTTGATATATAATTTATATAGTCTTGGATTACAGGGTGCAGATAGCGACGGTCTTGAATGGTCGCAGGTTATTTTCACACACACACACACATATATATATATATATTATTTATTTATTTTTTTTCTTTTATTCTGTAATTTTTCTTTACTTTATTTTTATAACAATTTTTTTACCATCTATGTCCCTCATGACATCATAGAAAACCTCTGGGGGTCATTCACATTGCCTTTTGTTTAATTTTACACTTTCCACTGTAGCTAGGGCATTCATAGGAGCTGCATCCATAAGAGCCCCAGTTACAGGGAAAATATCCCCTTGTAGTGACAATAGTCACTAACAGAGCTGATCAGGGTCTACTTGGACCCTGCAGCTTTGCTGTGACAGAGAACGCCTGGCGGTCACGTGATCGCCGGGGTCACATAATGGAACCAATGCTTCCTCTTTCACTCTTTAGTATATAGCGGTGATTGAGCGCTATTTAGCATGGGAAGGAGAAATCAGTTAAAAACTGCTTCTCTCTACTCCTCCGGGCCCTTGGCTGTGTCTGACAGCTGGGGACCCAACCTGCTCCTACTTGAGTGCAGGAGGTTTAATCCCATACCATACTTTTGCTATTAGTGGGGATTAAAGCCCAGAACTAAGTGCCGTATATTTACAGCGCTTAGTCGTTAGGGGGTCAATCAATGTAAATGTCACGGTCTTGTTCAGGTTCAGAGCCTCTTATTGCAACCAGTGCGGACAGGTAGGAGAAGCCAGAGGTTCGTACACAGGAGAAAGCATATCTTGTATGAGGAGCAAGCAGGTAGAGTAGTCAGGGGAAGCCAGAGGCCAATACATAGGAGAAGGGGTATCTTGTATAAAGAGCAGGCAGGTAGAGTAGTCAGCGGAAGCCAAAGGTCAGTACACAGGAGAAGGCATATCTTGTATGAGGAGCAAACAGGTAGAGCAGCTTGATTACAGGTTGAAGGCACAATAATATAGAGATGAAGAGAGTGCCAGGCCAGGTTTAAATAAGTGTCTAATCAAGGGAACAAGCCAGAGCCAAACAGGGAAATAAGAACTGGATTGCAGGGTCTCCCTTCCACTCACTCTTTCCTCTGCACACACTGACTAAACAGTGACAGCTGTAAATTCAGTATTCCTGACTCCACTTCCAATAGCTATGGCTCTGGTTCTGTAAGTGCTTGTAAGAATCTTAGCTTTAAAATGATACTAAAAGCATGTCAGTGTGGTACGGGAACTTATAAGCTATTGTTTCTCTGTTATCAGTCTGAAGGCTGAAGCATATTATATATTGTTATGTATCTGCCTAATGAAAATTAGCTACTGTGTACTAACTTTATATTTTCTTAACTTCCCTTGGTATAAACGTAGTTGACTAAAAGATGTTTCTCTCTTTAACAAAAGTAGATACAGTCTGTTCTTCTATCTATATAATCCTCCTCTATGTAATAGTCTCCCATATAGTAGCTGAGGAACACAGTGTAATTGGATACTAGGAGGCTGCAGCGACGTTCCCCCCACTAGCCCCCTCACTCTCACTCTGTCTGACTTCCTGTAGCTTTATGTATGTAACTTCCATAAGTGAAAGTAAACTATACTTCCTGCTTTCTTTGACTCAAGATGAACCAATAAGTGTTAGCTTTTAATAAGCCTGCCTGCTTGATATATGAACTGTTGGATGTGATGTAATAAGGCAGTCTGAGATTTGTGAGCATTACTCCCTCAGGCTGAAAGATTGTATTGACACAAATAAATCTTTGTTCACTTCCTATGTGCCCTGGGTATCCGATCAGATGTTGGATCATACATTATCAGTATCCCTGATAAAACCAGAGCTACAGCTGTTTAAAGTAGAATAAGCTCTGATCGCCGAAAACTGTAATGTCCTTTTCCTGCAGAATTCACAGTACTCCTTCTAAGCTGCAGAGGGGTTAAGAAGTCCACAGACTACTACTGAATTTTCATGTCTGCTATGCAGCAGCCCTTAGCATGTAATACAAGCTGCAGGACATGCCACACACATAGATTGAAAGCGTTAGTGATGCGTATTGATACACAAGTTTCCCCTGAGTTTTTATCATTATTTTGTATGCTGTAAGAGGGAATAATAGTCCATGTACATGGGATGAGCTGTTGGGCTAACAATGCCCATCAATTCACTCCAGTGATGCTCCTGTGCCGTTACAGAGAAGTGAGTATAGCTGAAAGCACTGCCGGCATTGAGGCCGTACGAGCAGGGGAGAGTTCTCCCCTTGCCCACCTCCATTTACAGTAAACAGACAGTTGTTCAGAAGTGAACGACTGCTGTTTACACTGAATGACTCCTTGTTCAGTTTTCTGCATGTAGAAACTGAACAACTCCCGTTTCGTCATTCATTTGCTGTATGCATTTACACTGGACGATTATCGACTCATGTAAAAGGGCCATAAGGAGGATACAGTACGAGATATTTTCTGTCCACACTGGAGTTATTTTTTATAGAGGATTTCCACGCAGGATATAAAATTGGCCATAAATTAATAAATCAGAAATGAGAGAAATAGCCAAAGTTTGACACTTAAATTTAATTTACTTAAAGGGATGCTGCCATTTTTCATCCACAGGCTATCAAGGAATTCAGTAAGCTGTTGTTTTATAACAGCTAGAAAGTCACAGGTTAAAGACCACTAGTCTGGAAGAATTATTTTATTGCAAGACTGTGTTAAAGGGAACATATCAGCAACTATAAGCACTATAAACTAAGTTATGCTGCTTGTAGTTTAGATGACTGGAAGTCTGTGGAGCTGTGGTTCTGTAATGCTGTAACGACACCTACCTCAGGTGCAGTTTTGTGCTGTTATAACAGGGATGCAAGGGTCAGACAATTCAGTCCAGGAGATCGGGTACTAGTTTTAGTACGCACGACAGAGAGCAAATTCCTTGCCAAGTGGCAAGGGACTTATGAAATTGTTGAAAAGGTTGGAGAGGTAAACCATAAAGTTCACCAACCCGGTAAAAGAAAACATATACAATTGTGCCATGTAAATTTACTGAGGCCCTGAAGAGAGCGAGACTCTTAATTCTCCTTGTTTTATGGTTGAAGCAACAAGTGGCATTCATGACATAACAGTAGCGAAGGGCCTATCAAAATCCTAGAACCAACAGTGTAAAGAGTTTTTTACAGAAAAACAAAGATCTGTTTACCAATTTGCCCAGGTTGACTAATGTTATTGAGCACGAGGTCATTATAGAACCCCACATAAAAGTAAATCCTTATTGAATTCCCGAAGCCTGAAATAAAAAGAATGTTGGAAGTGGAAGTGATTGAAGAATCCATAAGTGAGTCCAACAATCCTAGTATCAAACCCCTCGGGGGAGTAGCAGTTCTGTAACAATTATAGAAAGCTGAATGAAGTTTCTAAATTTGATGCCTACCCTATACCTAGGGTAGATGAGCTAATTGAACAATTAGCTCCTGCCTGATATATTACCACCATAGACCTCACCAAAGGATATTGGTAAATCCCCATATCTGAAAGTGCGGAGAAAAAGACAGCCTTCTCTACCCCGAGGGCTGTTTTCCCTGTGAGAAGGCCGTTCGGGTTAAAAGGGGCCCCTGCCACTTTCCAGAGGGTGATGAATAGGATTTTAAGTACTCACAAGGAGTATGCCTTGGCCTACCTAGATGATATCGTGATATTTACATGGGATTGGGAGAGCCACCTAAGTAAAGTTCAAGCAATTTTGAATTCTATCAGGAAGGCTGGGTTCACTATAAACCCTAAAATATGTGCCCTAGGCATGGAGGAAGTAATATATCTAGGATATATAGTAGGAAGGGGGTTAACTAAACCGCAGCTCAACAAAGTTAAAGCAATACAGAACTGGCCCTGACATCTAACAAAGAAACAAGTTAGAGCTTTTGGGGGAATTGTAGGCTATTACAGGAATTTTTTCCCTAACTTTGCTGCAATAGCGGCCCCATTAACAGAACTCATAAAAGGAAAAAAAATCGGTCATGGCTCCGTGGTTCTCAGAAGCTGAATGAGCATTTGGGAAACTGAAGCTAATGTTGTGTTAGTAACCAGTATTGGTGGCCCCGGAAATCGCAAAAGAATTCATAGTTCAGACAGATGCCTCGGATATGGGCCTAGGAGCTGTCATGTCTCAAGAGGTCAATGGGGAAGAACACCCGGTGTGTTCTTGAGCTGAAAACTAACCCCTTATGAAATACATTATTCTGTTGTCGAGAAAGAGGGTTTAGCCATAAAATGGGCGTTGGACTCCCTCTGATACTATCTCCTGGGTGGGAAATTCAAATTAGTTTCTGACCATGCTCCACTTAAATGGATGAGCGAGTGAAAGGGGAATAATGCTAGGGTAATGTGGTGGTTCTTGGCATTACAGGACTTTAATTTACATGTAGAACACAGGTCAGGTAAACTTACATGGGAATGCAGATGCCCTGTCAAGGGTACATTGTGGGCTGGCAGTAGATAACCAGCCCCTCGGCTTTTGGCAGAGGGGTAAGGTATGTAGTGAAGTAAGGGGTCAAGTCCTGGATGGTGTGTATATACCACAGAGATTGCTAAACTTTGTGATATAACTCCAGAGGATGACTATGGCTGTCAGGGTCACTCTTATACTCCAGTCCAGGAGATACCTGAACCTGGAGCACGGCTGAAACCTAATTGGGAAAGGAGTAGTCAAAAGCTCAGTAAGAAAGGTTGTTGCAGAGAGTGAGAAGCCAGTCCAGAGGAACAGAGTGAGTATAGTCTTTGTGCAGAAGCTCTGGAAAGCTGGGTGAAACCAACCTGGGAGAGCTGAAGAAAGTCAACCCTGAGGAAAAGGTTGGGTGAGAACCCTTCTCTAAAGTTCTATGGACTGTAGAATTGTTTGAGTAATGGGCATGTTTACGTTTGTTATTAAGACTTTTACAATAAAAAACCCTGAATTGCAGTCACCTCCCTCTGCTGCCTGACTTTCTAAGGCCTTCTGCAGACGGCTGGGTCGGATCCTGCTGCGAGAATTCTCGCAGCGGGATGAGAGCCGTGCCCCTGCAGTGACCACTGCGGCTCACCCACTCCCAGCGTCTCGCTTCGCTCTGCTATGTGCCGCTGCTGCCTAGCCGGCGCATGCACAGAGCCGAGCCGGCGCGTCACTAGTGACGTATCTGTGCAGGCCTCTGCGAGGCTCGCACAGAAATAGGACATGCTGCGATTTGTTTACCGCGCAAGATTTCACATGGTCAAATCACAGCTGTCTGCATAGGATTGCATTATCTAATGCAATCCTATGGCAGCGGGCACGGGCGGAAATTCTGCGGGAAATCCCGCCGCGGAATTTCCGCCCATGTGCAGGAGGCCTAACGTGGAAACAGACCTTTTATCAGATCATCCTTAGAATATATATATGTTTAACATAAATATTTGACTTAAACAATAGGTCATTTTCTGATGAAACTTTTAAACTACTTCTCAGTTTACCCAATAACATATCTTCATTTTTTAACCTATTGTTTTATTTAGAACGCTCTGGCAGTCTAATATGGTATAACAATTTTGCGTAAATATTAAATCCAACTACAAAGCAGGCAGGAATATCATTTGCTTATTTGTTTTGATCTCCCGGGCTCTTTTTCAGAGAGTCTCCATAGAGTCCTCTTTCAGGCAGCATGGTACTATCATTAATTAGTTTATTGTGTACAGAATGCCCTTGCAAGTTGTTCTCTTTTGAACTAGAATTGGATGAACACTCAAATATAGGAAAGGTAGAAGATATCATCATGTAGCTCTTAATTGCCATGTTTGGAAACTGGAAAATCATAAAACACCTTTCATTTGTAAAGAAGACTATTGTTAAATATTCTACATTTTATTGTCGACACTTTTAATTTCATAGTAGGATTACATTACGAGACAAATACACATTTTCCTTCTTATTTAAAGGGCATGTTATTCGTGCATTATCAAGTGATTACAATTTATGTTTTATAACTGAAGAGGCCCCGCCATTTCTCCTGACAGGTTTGTTTTAGTAAGTACTTGTATATGGAAATAAAATAATGCTGGAGCACCTTTTCTTAGAACTCTTTGTTCTGCTGTTCCTCACACAAATGTTCTAATAAAGACCCATTTACATGCAAAGGTGATCACTCAAAATTCGGTCAAAGGATAGATAGAATGACAGTATGAGCGATCATTTGCATAAGCTGCTAATGGGCACTAGCTTATTCGCTTCATTCGCATGTAAATGAGCCTCCAGAGCTGTATGCAGAGAACAGTAGGTGGTCTGTTATCTGCATACAGCCCCTTTATTCTGCCATGGGACTGCAGCTGAATACAATATTATCAGTGCTCCTGTATAGAATCATAGCATGTATCATAACTATCAGCTCTCCGTCCGAACGATGGATTTTAAACTCAACTAACAATCATCGTTTGGCCGAAAAGCATACAATGGTAGCAATTACACGCAACGAATATCGCTCAAAATCCATTGAGCGAATTTTGAGCGATAATTGTTGCGTGTAAATGGGCCTTTAGTTGACAAGTTCATGTTACCATTACTATTTTCAATGGGGCATGTCTGTACACATTGTAATGGTCAAGCCCCATTTACACGCAAAGATGATTGCTCAAAATTCGTTCAAAAGACAGGGAGAATGACAGTTTGAGTGATCATTTTGCACTAATGCTCATTAGCAACTTATTAGCTTCATTTGCATGTTAATGAGCCTCCCTCAGCTGTATGCAATAGGTGGTCTGTTATCTGCATACAGCCCCTTTATTCTGCCTCAGGACTGCAGCTGAAAACAATGTTATCAGCGTTCGCGTGGAGAATCTTAGCATGCGGTCCCTGCCATAAGCTGTCCGGCTAAACGATGGATTTTAAACTCAACATAAAATCATCGTTCTGCCAAAAAACAAACAATGGTAATATTTACATGCAACGATTACTGCCCAAAAGCCATCGTTTGAGCGAATTTTTAGTCACAATCGTTGCGTGTAAATGGGGCTTAACACCCACTTATCGGTTTAGGTTGCATTCACTTGGGTGAGTTTCACTTGCTAGTTCCGTCCAATAGCGATATGAACAGAACTCATGCATGTTAATAACACATCGACTTCAATGTGTTTATTCACATGAGGGATTTTTCACTCTCGGCGAGATTGGAAATCACTGCTTGTCCTATATTTGGGCAATTCCTGGTAAGGAGTCACCCATTATTTCCTTAGGGATCTTTTTAAAAAAATCACACCTCAGTTTTATGCCATCCGATTTGCATGTGAGTGCGATACAATTTTTACCATTGAAAACTATTGAAAGCACTTGCAATGTTTTCACGCATGTGAAAATTGCAAGTGCATAAAGCAAAAGCGCATCATGCTCGCCAGGGGCGCAACTAAAGGCTCAGGGGCCCTGATGCAAAAGGTGAGTTGGGCCCCCCCTCTATCTGTATCTGTACTCGTACTCATACCTAAACCATGCTGCACAGGGACATAACTTGAAGCTCCTGGGCCCCAATGCAAAAGCTGTAACAAGGCCCCCAACTATAATGCTTTATTCATAGTACTGGGCTCCTTATATGGAGAAGAGAGGCCTTATGGACCCCTAAGGCTCCTGGGCCCTGCACCCTCTATAGTTACGCCCCTGGTGCTCGCATCCAGAATTGCAATTTTAAAAGCGTGATATCGGCCCGAGTTTCTTGGATGGATATCGCTCTCGCCGGCACCTTTATTCATATATTTCCAGGAGAGATAACAGATGAGTGACACAGTATAGAGTTCTAAGAAAATCTGCTCCAGTATTCTTATTATCGTATTTATTACGATTATGTCAGGAGAAGTGATTGCTTCCCTGCACTGCTGCATTAATGAAGCAGTATGTGTGAATAAGGCCTTAGTCTATTTGGTAAGTGTGAATACAGCCTTATTCACACTTCAGGATTGGATCAGTATTTTCAATCAGTTTTATTAGCCGAAACAAGGATGAAAACAAACAGTGAAAATATATAATAAAAAGTTACATTTCTCTTTCTACTGATGCTAATTAACGATCAAACACTGAAGTGTGAATCAGACCTTTGGTTCACATTGACCACAGGCAAACTAATGAATTAAACTTCTACAAAAGGTTTAGTGTGAGCCATAATCAGCTTTTCATATGAGTGATAAACAGACACTATGTCTCCTATCTGGCACATTTTTTATGTATTTTCAATGCTTCAATCTATTATCATCTGTTTTATAGCAGCATTAATTCCACAGTGCTCTAAAATGGGACACTAACTTTTCACACAACTTTTCACACAACTTAGGCTCATAAAACAGTGTCACAGCTCGCCAGCCGCAATTGATCACAGGGAGTCAGCCCCGGCTCATGTGATCCTCATTCCGGCACATGCTCACTGACATTTTGGCGCCGGACACCGACGAGGACATTTGTTTGCTTGTTTGTTGGTTGGGAGATGGGTGGCTTGCCCAGATAAGTAGCCTTAATTTGTGTATTATTCTTCTGACTCCTCCTCACAAAGGATGCTGGTTATACTTTTTGTCAGAAGGTGTCTCTTATTAGAAGTATTTACTTATTAATCTGGGCTTTTTGAACATCTTATTCCCTGCACTCTTATAGTTTATTATACAGTATAACTAGTGTCATCTATCCTTTGCCACTATTTCCTGTCACCATCTAGGGAAAGTCAGGGGCACCCCAGGTTCCTGATGTGGGATTGCCCTCATCAGGGTGAGTGCTCTGCTGATAGGTAAGGTTTTCTCGTATTTGAGGGTTTAGGTTAGATTTCTCATCTTCCTTATTTTATGTTTCCTTTTTACGTTTCTGTGTTATCCGCATTATTTGTCCTTCTAGGATGCATCCAATACATCCATGTTGGATGTAACAAACAGCTTCTCTGAATCATCAATCTTGTAATAAACTTGCATTAAAAAATGTTTTACCACTGAAAATCAAGTTTGAAGTGGCTGCCACTAGGTGTCTCCTTTCCAGCCTTTTTGGAATCCATTGCCTGTTGTTAGGCATTCTACTTCTCTAGTAACAGGGATGTGGAGATGTTCTACTAGATGTGGTTGCCTGGTTAACATTACAGGCTAGCTCCCTGTACTCAGACTGAGCTAAAGCTCTGCTTGCTGTCAGATCATCACAGATGTGTTGACTGATTGGAGAACAGATATTAAGACACTGGGCTATTAACAGGAGTCTGCAAAACTGTGTATGCCATTATAATAACACTTGCTATGTCTGCTGATACTTTGCTGAATGTCCAGCTCCTCTGTTGCTATGTGCAATAGAGGTGTGGGCATTTAGATGCTATCTTGCAGCTGATTGGAGCAGAGCTATGTAAGGCAGCATGGAAAGGGTGGTAGAGGAAGCCTCGGCCAGTACAGCACCAGCAGAATGGCTGGTTTAGGACGCTCTACATCTGTAGGTGGATTAACAGCAGGGCAGCAGAAAAACTAAAAATCTTCATGGAAAATTGAATTGTTAGAGCTTAAACTGGGCGCAAACAATAGCAAAGCAACTGTCAAAGAAGATCTTGGCTGTTTTAGAAAATTTTTTGAAAACTCAGGTATGCTTAACCCCTTAAGGACCAGGCTGTTTTGTACCTTAAGGACCAGGTTGTTTTGTACCTTAAGGACCAGACACTTTTTAGGGATTTTAGCCATGTAGTAGTTTTACTGCCCTATTTTTTTCCTTTAGCTACTAAAAGTACTTTTGCTACATTTATTTTTTCCGTGACATATAGAGCTATTTTTTAAAATATCTTTTTCACTGACTTTTTAAAAAAGTTTTATTGGAGGTAAAAATCTAAAAAAAAGATTTTTTTAAACATTTATAGTTATTTTTAAAAAAAAATTAATATATTAACACTAAAATAAAGTATAGGAACGGGTTCCTCATTTTGTTTTGAACGTGTTGATATATAATATGCATGGTTTTGGATTACAGGGCACGTATAGCAACAGTTTTGTTTGGCGTCAGCTTTGGGTTATTTTCTTTTTTATGTATATATTGTTGTTTTATTCTGTAATTTTGTTTTACTTATTTATGTAATTTTTATTTTTACTATCTATGTCCCCCATGATGTCTCTGGGGGACATTCACATGTTTTTATTTTTATTTTATTTGATTATCCACTGTAGTTGAGGCATCCATAGGAGCCCCAGTTACATGGGAAAACAACCCCTGTAGTGACAATAGTCACTGGCAGAGCTGATCAGGGTCTGCAGAGACCCTGTAGCTCTGCTGTGCCGGAGGTCACCCGGCGGTCATTGACTGCCAGCTCACATAGTGGAAGAAACACTTCCACTTTTTAGTACATAGTACGCATTGAGCAATGTGTACTAAATAATGGAGGATGCAGAAAGGGTTAAAACCCACTTCTCCCTCCTCCTCCTGGTTATCAGCTGTGACTAACAGCTGACAACCTGTCCTACTTCTGATTGATTACAAAAGCAGGAGGCTTTAGTCCCCGTCATAATTTTACATATGACTGAGCTTTAAGCTCGGGACCTAGCGCCGAACATTTACAGCGCCTGGTCTTTAATGGGTTAAAATACATTACATAAGGTAAAAAAGTACAATAAACAGGAACTACAAAGGGAGGACCATGCCCAAAGGGTTAACAATCTATAATAGAAGGAGACCATAAGTGAGGGTAGAAGCTGCTCATATGGTAGTGTAGTCACAGTTGGGTTTATTGTAGGTTGTAGACTAAATTATTTAAAAAGACAGCACAACAATACAATTATATTAAAAAGGGTCATTTTTACATAATCTCGTCTTGATGTAATCCCCCATCCCTCTTGGATACTAAAAGCATGCTAGCAATCATCAGGCTTCATAAACATGATGTTTGTAAAGTGCACATTCCTTATCTTCATGTTGTGGAGCTTTTACCCTCCCTGATATTTGTTGATACTGTATATTTTCTACATTGTAGCATAAACTAGTACAAAGCTGATCAGACCAGGAATCATGTGCATATTACCTATTTCCATGAGCATAGCTTTGGGTAGTGCAGATGTTGTTGGCCCTCTACCACATAAGAAAACACCACTAATACAGTATAAATCACACATGGTGGATACAGAGCCTGTTACACATTCTGCATTGGGGCCCAGAAGCTTATGAAGTTACATATCAACCTTTAGCTTCCAGATGTCAGAGTGACATTCACTGAAAAAGCCAAAAATGCAATACCTGATTGGCTGCAAAGCAGGCACAATAGCCGCAGGGCAGACACAGTCGCCACAGACACAATTGCCACCGGCACAATCGCTGTAGGGCAGGCACAATCGCGACCAGGACAATAGCCGTAGGGCAGGCACTTTCGCCACAGGCACAATCGCCAAATGCAGGCACAATCGCCACCGGCACAATTGCCGTACACCCTAATAAAATGCAGTTAGCCAGACTATGATATGTAGGAGCTACTTGTTCAATGCAGACTAATGTGCAGTCACCCACTCAACCCATCCCAGATTGTCATTTCAGACATAGCCTGCACATGTGAACAATACCACAGAGGCCAGCCAAAGATGGATGTGCCCCACCATACAGGATTACAACTCACACTGATATAGCAGTGGATCGCCCTGTATCTTCACAGTGGGCCACACTGGCTGACATCTTGGGCTCCCCCAAAATCTATAGCAAAATGCATGCAAAAAAATACTAATACATACTAATAAATGCGGGTGTTAGTCCTGCATTTTGGCCAAGACGCATAAACTGATGGCCCAATGGCAAGGCCACCACGCGGCCGTCAGAACCTACGCTATCTTACTATTAAAGGGGTTGTCCCGAGCCAAAACCTCAAAATTTTCAATTAGCCCATTCCCCCTGTCACCCCCCGGCATAAAGCAGCCCTTTAAAGCGGTTATAAACCGCTTCCTACCTCCTGTTTAGAAGAAATAATAACTTATAAAGTGCTTCATCTAAGATGGCGCCTGTGATGTCCCAGGGTGCGTTCCACGGTGCATCGCGCTTCCAGGAGGCTTTCATGCGCGCTCCCGAGACGCCGGTCACGTGAGCAGGTGACTGACGTCATCGGTGGAGGCGTGCACTTGTAATAAATGAAACGCCGATCCAGCGACCCCATTGGCTGGTCGGCAGAACGCATCACAGCGGGAGGTGGAGTCTGCCGGAGAATACAGCAAACAGCTGTTTCTCCCTTCTCTTGACCACACAGACGAGCTGTATCGCGCGGGCACGCTGGAGCGGCTCGTTCACAGCGGGGAGAGTACAGACTGCGCAAGCGCGTCTAAAACAGACTGCTGAGGAAGAAATTAGACGGCACCATGGCGACGGGGACGCAGAGACAGCGCGAGGACGGAGACAAGTGAGTGAATAACTTCTGTATGGCTCATATTTAATGCACGATGTATATTACAAAGTGCATTAATATGGCCATACAGAAGTACTAAACCCCACTTGCTTTCTCGGGACAACCCCTTTAACTACATTCAAATCACAGAGGTGGGAGAAAAACAACAAAGACATTCACTGAAAAAGCCAAAACTGCAATACCTAATAGGCTGCAAAGCAGGCAGAATAGCCGCAGAGCAGGCACAGTGGCCACAGCCACAATCACCATAAGGCAGGCACAATCGCCATAGGGAAGGCGCAATTGCCGTAAACCCTAATAAAATGCAGTCAGCCAGACTGTGATATGGAGGAGCTACTTGTTCAATGCAGACTAATGTGCAGCCGCCCACTGGACTCTTAAGAGACGGCGTTGATCATTTGGCGTATCTGGATTAAAGGCGTGATCTCGCTTGCAACCCCCTGTAAAGTAAGCGCATTCATTTTAAACATCCTTCTTTAGTACATTTGACCCCTGAAGCGCCGGGACTTACTTTCACCTTTTGTGTTTTGCCTACAATTGACCGAGATATTCCTTTCGGATGTCCCACTGACGTTCTCCCACATTTGATGTCCTGAGTCACAAGGGGTCTATTTGACTGATCTGGCTGATTGATTTGTTGGCCTACCTTGGACTTGAGGTGTGAAAACTTGCCCTTTCCTGTGTAGGCCTGTCATCCCAGGTGAGTCACCCCCAGTTTGGAGATTTGTCTTTTATTTAAGTTTTTACCTCTGCAGCGCTGCCCTTGTTCTAATTGTTTTACTCCTATCTTCTTGTCACAGTCTACAACACATAAATGCTGTATATATAGATGATTTTTCATTTTTGACTAGAATTTTCTTTAAGGTCCAAGTGTTCCTATGTATATTAAAAAGATGTTGATGGCATTAAGGCTCTCTGTCGGGATTCTTATTTGAAGCAGAAACTTGTCATGACTGAAAGCTGAAAAAAGAATTATTACACCCAACAGTCCAGCAAGTGGTTCACTTGGGAAGAAGAAATGTAGTCTTCAATATATCATTGTGACGGCCTTATTATGAAATTACGTTCTACTTAGAACACTTTTATTCAGCGATAAAAAGGAAATTTGTATAAAATATCTTGTCAATGTCTCGTTTTCTTTATTATATTAATAATATTATTTTAACGATACATTTGAACAAAATGGAGCCTATAGGGAGAAAATGTGTCTCCTTAAAAATCTCTTTAAATTAGGTACTTTTTTAGCATAATATCAAAGTACTGCCATGAGATCACCCCCTGATATCTCAATAGGGAATATGTATGGTATGTTAAACAATGGCTGACTGGTTTGATACGTGCGCTTGGCTAAAAGATCTAGACAATCAGAATTTGCATTTCACTGGCAAAATGCTTGTATTACTGAGGTGCATGCTTGATTGGCTGTCTAGTAGTACTAAATGTACTAAATGTTCTATTTTTTACCTGCATCAGCATGAGCTGATCCTTTGGTGAGAGCCGCTCCATATGACATTTCTGGCACACTGTGTATGTAGTGACCCAATACTGGCACTACTGAGTAATTCTTTACATCTAAGGCAGACTGTGTCACCATATACCTGTATTGTACTGTATTTGATTATATGGCTGTATCTCCAGTATCTCTTCCTGGTCATAGCAACTGGGAAATCTCCTACTGTCAGTCAGCACCTCCAGGTTACCATAACCCTGAGTGGCAGATAAGCGGTTGAGACAGACGTAGCTAGAAGCTTCAGGAAGGGGAGGTAATATAAGACCCTGAACTTCCTGTTTGGGTCAGTGTAGTAGTGAGTTCAGTGTGTAGTAGTTACCTGCCTCACTCATGCAGCATACAGCACCTGATATCTGCAGGATTGTTCCCCGCCCAGAAAAGAGCCTCCACCTTTGTGCGTGGAGGCCAGCAGAAGTAAGGTACATCTGGACTGAACCCAGAGTGATAAGGAATAAGCACTATTGTGAGTGGATACAGGCTAGTGAAAGCACAAGAGAGAAGACGGGATCACCAAAAAGTAAGTCACTTTGAATTAGTTGCTGGCAGATATAAAGAAAAGCTCTCTGGGCTTATTAGACATACACACACTGGAGATACTGTGAATTTCACAAGTACTGTGATTGCTGTGGCTGGGGTAAAGATTGGCTGTAACCTGCTGATCGATGTTCAGTAAACCTCTAGTTGCTGTTTTCACAAGTTCCTCTGTCCTACACTAAACACCTTGGTCACCTAACACAATACCTGCAGGTGTTTGGATGCTGCGTGTACTGTACAAGACCCTGAAGAAGCTCCTGCCCTCTGAATGCAAAGTGATTTACAGCTTCCAACTACTCTTTTGGATGAGCATGTAAGGACTTGTTTTATCTTAATCTTCATTTTGTATTATTCTGGGTTGACATTTTAGTGGGTTCAAAACCAATTATATTTTTTTCTATAGAGTTAGTCTCAGGTTTCCTTAGTTTCTACCTGCAGTGGTCATCGCTGAATGTATTTATATTCTAACTTGAAAGACTACTGTGTATTCATTATTTTTAATACAGTTTTATTAGAGAAATATATTATAAACAAGCCATGTCCGAGAGAACTAGATAGCTGGGTCACACTCAAGTCTTGTGGGGTGTTTGCAGTAGGTAAATGTTAGGCAAAAGTGAAAGCACAACTAATGGCAGGGTCATGGTGAGCCAAAGCTTATTGATTCACATGGGAAGGAAAGACTGGCACATCTGGTCCAAACCTGCAGAAGAGCTACTGTAGCACAAATTGTCTGAAAAATAAATATCTGGCTACAAAAGAAAGGCGTCAGTGCAAACTGCAATGCAACTTCCTGCATGTGGGGCATGAATGTTTGCGGACTATTCAGAGTGCCGAAGCCGACTCTTGTGCACCGTGGAAAGTGCCTAAAATGGGCACGTGATCATCAGAACTGGACCATGAGGCAATGGAAGAAAGTGGTCTGATGAATCATGTTTTTTCTTTAATTATGTCAATATCTAAGTGCAATGTGTCTCACTTACCTGGAAAAGAAATGGCACCAGAGTGCATTATAGGAACACTGAAACCAGTAAAAGCATTGTGATGTGCTGAGCAATGTCCGGCATTCATGTGGATGTTACTTTAACACATACCTTTTACCTAAACATTGTTTCTCACCTAGGACACCCCTTCGTGTTCATAGTATTCCTTAATGGCAGTCACCTCTTCAGCCCAATAATGCACCTGCCACACTGCAAAAATTGTTTAGGAATAGTTTTTGTAGAAAAAGAGTTCAAGGTGTTGGCCTTTAAATTCCTCACATTTCAATCCAATCAGTCCGCAAGACCAATCCATGAAGGTCTCACCATACAACTTACAGGATTTAAAGGGGCTGTCCATGTTGTAAGATCTCAGGACAACGCCTTCCCATGCAGTAAAATAACAAATAGCAATATACTCGCCTCTTATCGCTGTGTTCTGCACCGATGCTTGGTCCCCCACTCCAGTCTCTATTTACAGCTGCAGTCCTGCCTGGTTGTTGGGTTATTGGCTGCAGTCCCTGTGGCGTCCCATACAGCGGGTAGTACTGCAGCTGTAAACAGAGACCAGAGTGGGGGACCAAGCATCGGTGTGGGACACAATGGGAGCAGAGAGAGTTGAGTATAGCACTATTTGTTATTTTACTGCATTAGGGTGGCTTCACACGACCGTGTTTTTGTGCGTACATAGGTGCATTCATAGGTGCGCACCCATGTACGTGCAAAAACACGTGTGAATGCAGGTCCGCGCATTGTTTTTAATGGAGCCCCGGCTGCTGTGGGCAGCTCCATTGAAAACAATGCTCTGCCGGCACCCCTGCATTCTTTATCAGGGAAGGGCTTTACATATAAGCTCTTCCCTGAAAAAGAAAAATTTTAGTGTTAAAAAAAATAAATAAATACATGTCAGCTGTGGTAGAGGATTCTGCTGCCGGCAACCCCTTCAATTGATTTTGGGGGAGGACTTTATATATAAGCCCTTACCTGAAAATCAAGTAAAAGTGGTTAAAAAAAAATAAAAAAAATAGATACTTACCTCCCTTCAGCTGCCGGGGCTCAGCTGCGTCTTCTCCTGCTCTACCCTGCACTGTGGTGCTTAATTTATCAGCAGGTGGGGATTTAAAATCCCCGCCTGCTGAAAGAGCTGAATGTGATTAGCTGAGGTGCTCAGCCAATCACATTCAGCTCTTTCAGCAGGCAGGGATTTTAAAAAACATTTACTTACCTGTCCAGGTGCTGTGCGGGTGCTTTTTAAAAAAATCTCCTGACTTCCCGCATATCCGCGGCACGGACGCTGCCTCTGTGCTGCAGATTGGACAGCTTCCATTGACCTCAATGGAAGCCGTCCATGCGGGAAACCGCAGAAAATGGAGCATGCTGTGTT
Organism: Eleutherodactylus coqui; assembly: GCF_035609145.1. Classification (NCBI taxonomy): domain Eukaryota; kingdom Metazoa; phylum Chordata; class Amphibia; order Anura; family Eleutherodactylidae; genus Eleutherodactylus; species Eleutherodactylus coqui. Next base: position 50,714,491 of record NC_089848.1, on the reverse strand, counting down.
TTTTCCCAGCGGATGAGATCCGGATATTTAATTACCTGCGGATGCCCAATGAATGTCTATGGGCATATTGAACTGCGGATTCCACAGTTTAATTTTGCCCGTGGACATGAGGCCCAAGGAGTTAATGTTTAATTTAAGGGGCTCAAAATATTCAGTTGAACAGTCAGCTTTTGATCACATTATGGGAAAATGTTTCTTTGTATCTACAAATATAGAATGAAAACGTACAACTGAACAGAATAGAACGAGAGCAGCAGTCTGGTAATTATAGGGACAAGCGGACACTGAAATATGTGGTGGGCAAAGAGACAAACGGACTCCACTAAAATGTTTATTAGCAGCAATACTTTTTTACTATAAAAACATGAACAAAAATGAAAAGGGCACCAAGGAAACACCCAGGGAGTGTTTACCTGTACGCATTCTAAAACTATTAACCTTTATGACGACCAAATATATATGAGAACATAAAAACAGATAAACAGCACTACTGAGGTATAATCTATAAAACGCAGTTATACAGGTGAGAATCGGGAACCGTATAATTATTGTTCTGGAGTTGACACGCAAGTTTTGTCTTTAGTCTCTTATGTGCTTTTAAGTGATATTGGCAATTCCTTTTCTTAGAACATTTACTAAAACGGTAAATATGTTCAGTGTAAATAAAAGACAAATAAAGAATCTTCACGTAAAAGGTTCAGAATAGGACATGATTTAGGATAAAGTAAAAGTGGAAAAACTGAAGTTTGAAGTGGATTCTAAAGTATAGAAAAGAGTAACCATAAGACTATTCCACTTTAACCCCTTGAGTGGCACGCCCAGAAATTTTCCGGGACGAGCTCCACTGCCCATAGTGATATAGCCCATACCGATCTCTGCTGTGTTAACCCTTCACATGGCGCGGTCTATGCCACTGCAGCATGTAAAGGGCTAACAGAGGGAGGGGACTCCCTCTGTCACAGGATAGCCAGGCACCAACTCTTATGGTGGCTTCATACGAGCGTGTTTTTGCACGTACATAGGTGCGCACCTACGTACAAGCAAAAACACGTGTGTATGCAGCTGCGTGCATTATTTTCAATGGAGCCCTGGCTCCTGCCGGTGGCTTCATTGAAAATAATGCTCTGCCGGCACCCCTGAATTGTTTTTCATGGAAGGGCTTTACATCTAAGCTCTTCCCTGAAAAGCAATCATTTTAGTGTAAAAAAAAACAAACAAAAAAAGCTTACCTCTCCGCCACTGCCGTGTCCCCCACGGGGATGAAGAAGACATCTGCTGCATGCAGCAGATGTTTCCTTCACCCCCGCTAGTTAAAAGAATTCCCTGCTGCTACATCTGCCACATCTGTGGCAGATGCAGCAGAGGAATTCTTCAATTCTCTATCCTGCTGCCGGTATCCCCATCAATTCATTTCAGGGAAGGGCATTAAAAATAAGCCCTCCCCAGACAATCCAATGAAAGTAGTGTAAAAATTTTTTAAAAAGCATACTCACCTTCCTTCAGCTGCTGGGGCTCAGCCGCGACTTCTCTCGCTGTCCCCCGCTCTGTAGTTCTGAGCTATCAGCAGCCAGGGATTTAAAATCCCTGCATGCTGATAGCTCAGCAGCGCTACAGAGCCAGGGATAGCGCGAGAAGTCGCCGGAGAGCCCCAGCAGCCGTCAATGGATTTCAGGGAAGGGCTTCATAAGCGCTTAGCCAATCACAATCAGAGCTACCTGCATGCAGCAGATGTGTTCTTTATCCCCGTGGGGGTCACGACAGCAGCGGAGAGGTAAGTTGTTTTTTTTACACTAAAATGTTTCTTTTTCAGGGAAGAGCTTATATGTAAAGCCCTTCTCTGAAAAATAAATGCAGGGGTGCCGGCAGACCATTGTTTTAAATAGAGCCACCGGCCACCATAAGACATGGATCCGCATTAAGAAGTGATGTCATTTTTTTCCACAACATGGATTTCAAATCCGCATCGAATTCAGATTTGGCCTGGATTTTGGGGCAGAATCTGTGGTGATATCTGGTTCAAAATCTGCCGTGTGAACTTACATTTATAAGAACCTGCAATGCTTTCTTAACATGTCAGTAAGTTTATTATTGCGTGTTCCTTTTGTGATAAATTAAAATTAGAGATGAGCGAACATGTCCGTTATGGACACATCCGCACCCGGACACCGGCTTTGCCGAACACTGCAGTGTTCGTGCGTAAAGGTCCGGGTGCCGCCGGGGGGGCGGGGAGATGCGCGGCGGCGCGGGCGGCAGTAGCGGGGAACAGGGGGGATCCCTCTCTCTCTCCCTCTCCCCCCCACTCCCCGCCGCACCCCCCCCGCGCTGCCACGGCGGCCCCCGAACTTTTTCGCCCGAACACTGAAGTGTTCGCAAAGTTCGGTGTTCGGGCGAAAAAGGGGCGGGGCCGAACGTGTTCGCTCATCTCTAATTAAAATATATCAATTTAAGCAAGAACATTTTACATGCGGGTAGGGAGAAAATGTCACTTTCAATGCCGTCAAACAGTAAAAGCATCAGTTACTAATGGCGCCTGAGCCTAGTCTGAAGCTCTGGTCACAATGATATTTGGAGCCTCAGTTCTAGAAAAGTCATTTGTAATTAAATATTTCTTATCCCAGAAATACTTAATGTAGAAAATATTTTAAAAGGGAAACAAATCTTATCAATTCCTGCTTCCTATCCTCACTTTTCATGCTATCCTGTCTCACTTGGGGAAATCCATGAAGAATTCTTCCTTGCAAACTTCAAGTCACACGTCTCTGGTTTTTAAGCAACTGACTGCAACAGCAGCTCTCCTCTATTACTCTGTCTGCCATAGGAGACCAGGCACACCAAAGACACCTTCACACGGGATGACTGTCCAATAGAGATGAGCGAGCACCCAAATGCTCGGGTCCGCGTTATTCAAGTCGAGCTTTTCGGAAAATTCGAGAGCTCTACTCGAGTAATGAACCCCATTGACTACAATGGGAAACTTGAGCATTTTTGTCTGCGGGACGCCGGTTCCCAAGCTTTTTTTTCTTGGTTCGTTCTCTCTCTCTCTCGTTCGCTCAACTCTACTATCCAACGAATAATTGCTTGAAAGAGCAAATTCAATAGATAGTCATTCAGTATAAAAATGGCCACCAACAGGGCGCCAAGTGATAAGTCGCTAGTTGTATAGGTTCAGCTGACCAAAAAAACAGTCGCTGGTTGACCAAAACTCATCTGGCGTGAAGGTATACTTGTTTGTATTTGAACGACTTGCAAACGAATTTGCAGGAAGATCCCGTCTATGAATGATATCTCGACAAAAAATTGTGAATAATCATCGCTCTGAGTAAAAGCGAATGAATGACTGTCATTCACATTCTACAAAGACTTTTTTTGGCGACTATTTAAACATTGTTTTAGGGCTCTTCAATACTAGTTTTAGCGTTTTTCATGAACTTCTACTTTGGCCGAAACAAACCGCCTAAGGTTTGGTTAGCGCTGAACTGAACCCGAAACAGGGTTCTACTGGATCAATTCGCTAAACACTAAAACTGAGTATTTCAAGGAGAATAAAAATTACACTTGGACTCTGGACATTCTTTCAAGTTCCCAATATTAGAAGTCATCCAGCCCCGGAACATGTTACTTGATTGTAAGTTAGGGTATCTGTTGTATTGGAGACAGTCACCCTTTCACTAGGGTACCTGAGCATCATACGCTTTGCCTTCATACCTAAATGTATTACTGTTCTGTTTTAGAAAGTACAGAATTTACTTCCGTTTAGAATCTTTTAATTATAATAAAACATTTTTTTATACCTTAAATAGCTTACTGCTGAAAATAATCAGTTTTCATGGTTCTTCATCCAGACTGGCAAACATCTCATATTTAAATATGGAAACAGTTCTGGAAAAACTCCAGTACTGCTATAATCAATGCTGAGATACTTTATAGAGCCGGGTGTAAAAATAAAAGACCAAAATAGCAAATCTATTATATAAGAATAACGCTGTTCATTAATATGAATAGGAGAAAGAATGCAATTAAGAGCTTTGACAGTGCTTGCATCACATTTTGGTGATACACAAAGCCAAACGTGCCTTACCATTATCAAATTATAGTCACTCCCAAAGTGTAATGACCCTACGTAAGAAAGACTGGAATAGTTATGTTGCTGGTAATGTTTGGATATAAAAGATGATGATACATATTCCATATGTATACATGATTACATACAGTGACCAGCTTAACCTCACATTCCAACTTTCCAATGTTGGAGCCAATTTAAAGGGTATTAACCCTTTCCAATCCACTGTCTGACTGCTGAAGACATTATGATTTAAGGCTGTACAGCTTCGATGTTGGAAGACGTCCGTCGGGGGTTCTCTTACTGTATATTGCCAGCCACTCTGCTGTCGGAGCCTATCCAATGTGTTACCTCATGCAGTACTGGCTTTAGCCCGCAGATAGCGCTGTTGTATAATGGCAGAAAAAGAGTAAGCCCCCTAGGAAAACCAGGATACAAATTGGATTGGAAAGGCTTAAAGTTTAATGGAGTTTAGAACTGCAAATGGGGACAGATCTCTTCCATAACTGCTGTTAAGAGAAACTAGAAAATGATCCATGTTATTTGAATTGGTAGTAGAGATATTGGCATGTCAATTTGAGATATAGTGTAGGCCGCAATCGGATAGCCGAGGGCGAGTTGCACCCAAAATTCTCGGATAGCACCCGGACACACCATCCATGTGCTATCCAATGTGTGATTGAGTGGACATTGCATTGCATCGGTGAATCGGACCAGAATAGGACATGCTGCATGCTTTTACACAGTCCATCAGTCCGTGATAAAAAAAACAAATAACGCTTGTCTACATTGCTCCATTTATTTTAATTGGTTTTAGTTCAGCGCTACTTTGCTCAGTTACAAACTCAGACAGAACTCGGATAAAAAATATCGTTTGTGTGAATGGGTCCCAAAGGTGATTGGTTTTCAGGTTGGTTTTCTGGAGAAAAAGTATCCTTATTAGAGATGAGCGAACCTACTCGTTTCGAGTAATTACTCGATCGAGCACCGCGATTTTCGAGTACTACCGTACTCGGGTAAAAAGATTCGGGGGGCGCCGGGGGGCGGGGGGAGGTGTGGCGGAGTGGGGGGTAGCAGCGGGGAACAGGGGGGAGCCCTCTCTCCCTATCCCACCCACTCCCCGCTGTAACCCCCCACTCACCCACGGCGCCCCCCGAATCTTTTCGCCCGAGTACGGAAGTACTCGAAAATCGCAGCGCTCGGGTGAAAAAGGGGCGTGGCCGAGTAGGTTCGCTCATCTCTAATTCTTATATGAGGACGACTTGTTGATTTTTCTACGAAATCCATATGTGTCACTGAGGAAAATTGTGGAAAAAATTGTAGTTCTTGGAGTTTTTTATTATTACTGATAGATTGGGGGAAGTTGGTACTGTTACCATTGGATGTGATAAGTGAAAAGCACGAAGAAGTATTGTAATTGTATCAACTCTTTAAATTTTGAAGACTACAGATTCTCTTAAACATTTGGGGAGTAATGTTTCGGGATATGTGGAAAATGATGTTAAACTTAATCTGGTCTACTTGATGCATAACAGGCATGCTGAATTGAAAGTAAAAATAAAAAGTAAATAAATCTGGTTATCTGTATAGCGCCAACTTATTCCGCAGCGCTTTCAGGTAATTCGATTAATACCCCCCACCAGGCTGGGTACTTATTCTACCGACCTTGGAAGGATGGAAGGCTGAGTCAATCCTGAGCTGGCTACCTGAACCATGCAGGGGATTGAACCTGCAACCTTCAGGTCGTGAGTGAGAGCTTAGGACTGTATACTGCTACCTTAACACTCTGCACCACACGAGGCCAATGGGTAAGGCCACTTTCAGATGAGTGTATTTTGTTCCATGTTAGGCAGACCATAATACGGAGCTAGTGAAAATCTATGTATCTACTCACATGGCCGTATTTTTCATGGACATTTATTTAAAAACGCAGAATGACCAATTTTTTTCCATTTTTGCCTTCTTATAAGTATTATTTTCTATTGGGTAAATACAGATCTGTATGCGCCCTGTAGAAAATAAAACCAATGTAGTGGCAGAAACAGATGAAATACTGATAACAGCCCTGCCATGCCTTATCACAGCGATGGGCAGTACTGTGGTCAAAGTCCCCCAGGGGGACACAAGTTGTGTAAAAAAAGATAAAAAAAATGAATTTTAAAAAAATGTAAAAAAAAAGTAAAAAAAAGCCCTTTTTTATGCTTTTTCTCATATTAGCATAAAAAAAGGTTTCAAAAAATTAAAACCCCACATATTTGGTATTGTCGCGTCCGTAACGACACATACAATAAGCTGCACATGCTTTTGAGTGCGCACGGAAAAAAGCGTAAAAAAAAGCGCGACAAACTGTGGCAAAATGCTAATTTTTAGCTTTTTGCCTCCCTAAAAACGCAATAAAAGTGATCAAAAAAGCCGTATGTACCCCAAAATGGTACCAATTAAAACTACAGCTCGTCTCGCAAATAATAAGCCCTCACAGAGCTCCATACATAAAAAAATTAAAAAGTTACAAGACTTTGAATGCAGCGATTTAGAAAAAAAAAGATTTAAAAAAAAAAAGGGTTTTTATTGCAGAAAAGTGGAAAAACCGAAAAAAAATGTAAGAATTTTTGTATCGTTGTAATCGTACCGACCCGCAGAAAAAATGGATTGTGTCATTTATGCTGCATGATTAACGCTGTAAAAAATAAATCTATGGCAGAATTGATGCCTTTTCTCTCCCTGTTATCATAATAAAAAAAATAAAAGTTTTACAATATAGTCAAATGTACCCAAAAGTGGCACCAATAAAAACGACAGTTCGCCACGCAAAAAACAAGCTCTTATACGGCCGCGTCAACGGAAAAATAAAAAAGTTATGACTTTTGATTAATGGAGAAGAAAATCCGCCAAAAATCATCGCGTCCTTAAGCCCAAAATAGGCCATGTCATGAAGGGGTTAAACTGGACTTGTCAGTGACAGCAAGAATAAGCTTAGTTAGGATGGTTTGGTTGCAGCAAGCCTGAGAGAATTTTTGAGGTTATGGATACACTTAATATTGAGTTAATTTGGAAAAAAAGTAATTCAAGAATAAGAAAGAAATACTTACATTGCCCAACAGGTAAAGGAGGATTGTCACCTCCAAACGTGAAGTTTATTATTTGGCTGCTCAAATATCCATATTATTGAGAAAAAAAACCTAATGTGTACTGTAAAATTGTTAACTGCAGCTGTCATAATATTGCTAAAAAATGAAATATGATTGACATTATGGAAGCAGAAATACGTTGTAGCCTGTGGAAAAATTTCAGTTCTGTATAATTCATAGCTAAGCTAGGTGAAAGTAAAAAAAACTTTGGGGGGGATTCATTGGTTAAAAAAGTTCCCATTACATTGACAATATTTTAATTATCTAGACTGAAAAACAACTTAAAATATTCTCTGAGCATTGCAATCACCATCACCCTAAGACTAAACTACCACTAAACGAAAATGAACGTTTTGGGCGCCATCTTCTCTCGTTGTTCATTTTATGCAGGCATAAAAATCATCATTGGCTTGATCCCTTACTCTTAGGTTTAAACAGCGCTTGTTTAGTCTTTCTCATTCACTTATACAGCGAATGTGAAAGACTGAACAATTTCTCACTTGAACGAGCCAACGCAATATCTGCCTATATAAACAGGCTGCCCGAGTGAATGAGGTAGCGATGACGTCACTCGCTCCTTCAAATATAATCGGCTCATCTAAAAGGACCCTGTGTTCTAACCCTACAGATAAGGACAAACATCTTTATGGCCCCAGAAAGTCAATACTGAATAAGGACTACCATCAAAGCACAGTTGAAAATAATAATGCCAGAGCCACTAGAATACCTAGGAGTGAGGTCCTACAAACAAGAAAACCATCAAGTACCTCTGGGAAGACACCTATAATCCACATATTGAGACACTGACTGGACTGCACACAAGCTACATTCAATATTAGGAAAAATGAGCATTTAAAATCAGTACTGTTTTATGGACAGCCCCTTAAAGGGAATGTATCATCATACAATCACATATTATATGAATCCAGTTTTTATGTTAAACAACTTTGTTTAAGAGTTTTTGATGATTTTTTGACATTTTCAATGTCATGAATAATGTTTTGATGTCACTAGAAAAATGGAATGTTTCACTATCTGGTTTTAATTGATAAAAAAATATATACTGTACATTCCCTAATCTGGGAAAATCCTTGCTAGAAGCTCAATGTCCTCCCCAGTAACAGCAGGATCATTTCCTTGCAACTAAAAATATATACAACCTGGCCATAACATATTGACCACTGAGAAGGTAAAGATTCTCTGCACACGTCAGGATTTCAAGATCCCAGGTGCCTTTCCCTGCATCACACTAAATGTCCTTTCCTAATTGTATGTACCAATGTCCTACTGGGGCTATCTATGTAGGTGAAGCATGGCAGAAGCGTAGTATTAGAATAAACTGTCAATGTCACTCAATAAAAGACAAAGAGGACAGATCTACTGTGGAAAAAAACTTTTTTATAGCACTGGGAACAACACATCACATATGAAGATACCAGTATTAAATGGTCATTTCAGATCTCAATGAGACAGAAGAATCTGGAAGTTCAAGCTCATGACAACCTTGGACGTACTCCGATCGGGAATGAGCGTATTGCATGGATTCATGTCGTACATCACTTAAGGAATGTGTCTCTCTGATCTCATGGGGCATCACATCCATGGACCAGATCTAAGTCTGAAAACAATAACATTGTCATACTCTTTAGCTATGAACTGCTCCAATTATTTACTCCTGCAACTGTTTACTCCCTACTCATATTAATGACTCTCTTTTACATCAGTTGCCTCTTATGACACAATTCCTATTTAGATGATCTGATCCCTCTGGGGTTCGTAATGAACTTGATGTAGGCTAAACTAAGGAGCAGTTTCTTTATAACACAATTTCTATCTCAGTTTGTATATAGATATGTGACTCTACCTCTGCAGAGGTATTGTTCAATCTTCCTTATTTGCATATATTTCCCAGAAGAGCATGCATGGCCTTATAAGTCTTCTCACTCACTTTCTAGGAGGTCTCCTCAAGAAAGACAATACCCCCCCTGTATCACGTCATAGGCCTCTCACTAGCCAAGTCAGAATCCTACTACACATTGATGAGGGGCAAACACCCCGAAACAGTTGTCTGTGTATTGATTCTGGCTTGGTTTTCAATTCCCAATCATTGTTGCATAGACCTGTATAAAGGGTCAGGCATTGATTTGCAGGAATTCTGTCATCCAGTAGGTGGCGCTTCAGAGGTATTGTTCCATCTTCCTTATTTACATATATTTCCCAGAGGAGCATGCATGGCCTTATAAGTCTCCTCACTCACCCTTTAGGTGCTCTCCTTAAGGAGGGATGATACCCCTCTGGATTCTGCGCTCTAACATGCTACATCTAAGGGCTTCTTTTCATGGGCATATAAACAAATGTGCACGCTTCAGCTCAACGTATTTGCGCTATGAACAAGGTTGATTTGAGTGCGTGTCTGTGTATAGTACTGTACTATTTCACGCACACTGGGCCTGTTATTATGTACGCACAACACACCCCCACCCTGATTTAAAGGACTATTTAGCATAATGAGGTCTAGATATGTTCTTTTTTCACTGAATTGTTCATATTGTGTGCCTCCAACAGACTTCTATTGGGACGTTTGGTGTGCAAATACACACAAAATAGAGCAGGTCCTAATTTTTTTGTATGCACAAGAAATGCATGCGCAAAAATAGAAAATGACAGCAAACCCATTGACATCAATGGGTTCTATTCTTTATGAATTGCAAATACGCTCACGTGAAGGAACCCTGAATATCTCCTCTTGCACAACTATAATGTTAGTGTAGGTAACCATGTGAATGAGGTCGCCGTGACGGGGCAGATGGGCTCACACTATTTAAATAAAATGTGCGCCAAGAACCTCACATTTATACCTGTCGGCAGAGATATGTATAATCGTAGGAGAAGTTTATTATTGAAAATTCTACTCATATCCAAAGTGTTAACTCATTTGGAAGAATTGGCTCCTGTATTGCATCGACCCCTCTAAGCCCACCATCTGTTGGCCAGAGCAGAAGACAGCTACTCTGCCTCAACGCATGCTGGCCTGACATGGGATAAAAGGACACTGGTATGAATTAGAACCTCTCATTAGATATAGGAATGTGCAGTGTCCCGGTCCGGTCATCTTCTCTGCTTAGAGTAGCTATGTTCTGAATAAAACTACTTTACTCCTTCCTCCATCTTGCAGGACTAGGAGAAACAAGTCCAGTTCCTGCGCCCTTATGCTAACGGCAGGGGCAGCCAGATAGCATTGGGCAGGTCTACACACAATATGCGGCAAATTAGAGGCAGAACAAGGTGTGCCGCTATTATGTATAGCAATGGCCCCCAATCTTTCTTACCTGCAGAGACATTTTCATCTATAAGAGATGGTCGCAGTCACCATTCAATGCAAAGAAATCATAGAAGCCATATAACCAGAAACAACTGTTAATAGTTCCACGCGGTCGTCATTCGCTGTCCCTTTCTTGTCCTCCAGTGGCAAGTATATTTTAAAGAGGTTTGATGGGGCTTAAAAAAATCCCAGGCTTGGAATTGTATAAGGTAAGGAAAACAGACATACTTACCTGCTCAAGTGGCTCCCTGTCCAGACCACATGTGTGGGAACTGACCACAGTATGGTCAATGAAGTCAGTAATAGTTGCAGACAGAATGGTGGTAATTTTGGTATTTTCATACTATTTTTATTCAAAAAGAGCCTCGTGTGGCGCAGAGTGTAAGCTCTCGTCTACAACCTGAAGTTTGCAAGTTCGATCCCTGTGTGATTCAGGTAGCTGGCTCAAGGTTGACTCAACCTTCCATCCTTCCGAGGTCGGTAAAAGGAGAAACCAGCTTGGTGGGGGGTAATAAGTAATAATAACCTGAAAGCGCTGCGGAATAAGTTGGCGCTATACAAATGCTAAGATTTAAAAAGAGTATGGTGGAATTATTCACTCATAGTAAGGTGGTGTTATTTCGTCCCGATATGGTTGTGTTATCCAGTGATGCTATGGTGGTGTTATCCAGTGCTGATATGATAGTTATAAACAGTCAAAGTATGGCTGTGTATATATTATTATATACTACTCTATGCAAGTTCAAGTCCCCTGTGGGGACAAAATAAAAATGTAAAAAAAAAAAGATTTAATAAAGGGGCATTATGGTTGTATTATGATGGTTTAACTTTCATAAATGCTACAAGGTGTCAGTTACTTATGTGTAAAGGACAAGGTTGCCAGACCGCATCAAATTAATGCACTGAGTTGTTCAGCATATTAGACAATCGATTGTTGACCGTAATCCAATTTCATTTGTTTTTTTTTAACACATTCAAATGACTTAGTACTCAATTTCCAACTGCACAATTTCTATCCTCGCAGCCAAAAAATAAAGTAAATCAATTTTCTGATGTTTTTGACACTACCGGCACATTCAATAATAATGTGTACTATCAGCACATTCAATAATGCCTGTGTAGGATCTTTCAAAAGATTTGTTTGTAATTAAATTAACTCAATGATATATTTGGTTCCCAAATCTTCATACTTTTGGGCATTCCCACCATACATTGGACCTAACTGACTGCATCCTCGGAAACATTGCGGCAATGCATCTGGATAAATGTGGGACAATCTTGCAGGTACCGTATATATTCGTGGTTTTACTCTGAGTAAGGTCACTCTCACACATGCGTTGAAAAAAGGACGCTCGAAAGTGCGGCATTTTTTCCACGATTTTGAGCAGTGCTTTTGACCGCATATCACAGCGCTTGACAGTGCTCTTTAATGCGCCATCATTGTGGTGGGTGATGAGGTGTGTTAAAAAATTCGAAAACACATGAAAATAGAACAGACAGAAACACTACGTTCTAGCGCATGTTTGTAAGGCCCCATTGAAAATGAATGGCGGCGTTGTAGCCTGGTTATCACACTTTTGTGTTATAATACATCAGAGACTAATCTTTTTGCCAGCAATTGAGTTCAGATAGCATTTAAGTCACACGGGCGCGTTGGCACCCGTACACCGGCGCCGATGCGCCCGTGTGACTGAGCCGTTACTGCAGAAAGAAGACGGCCGTACCTGAAGACGAACGTTTCCCTGCAGCGCTGATGAAAGAGCACATGACCGGCAATGAAGCCGGTCACATGTTCTTTCCTCCGGCGCTGCAGAGAGACGTCCGTCTTCAGGTACGGCCGTCTGCTACCTGCAGTAACACGGGCGCCGATGCACCCGTGTGACTGAGCCCTTAATGTTATTGTCGTTACATTTTTGTTTGTCTAGTGGCTTGGCTAAAATATGTATCAAAATGGCTTTAAATGGACACTAAGTTTTCCGCCAACTGTGGATAGGGAATAACTTGCTATTCTAGTACAACCCCTTTAACTCAAAACCAAGACCAAATTAATCAACCAATGTATTGGCAAAGTCACTTAACACTCCGTGTAGTGTTATAACTGTTGAAGAATGCAAATTGCTATTCAGAAGTCTCTTTTCCTTAATGTTCTCCTTCTTAAATGACACGTTACTGAGGTCTGTTGCATGAGAGACCGGGGCAGAGGTTTCCTACAGAGAGTAGGTTTTAAACTGGTAACTCAGCATAAATTAAAGCACATGGCATTAGAGGGAACAGAAGCGGTGTGTGAAAATATACTTTGCATTGGACCTAGGTGACCTACGAGAAGTGGTAGCAATCATGGATACGCAAATGATGAATGAGGGTAGTTCACTTTATTTAGATTATAATTCCCCCATCATATTGTATTATATTATAATCATATATTTTCAGAATAGAGTTTTGTCAGAATTCTAAATATTAAGCTGTACTTTATTCCCATACTGGGACTTAATTTCACACTTTGGCTCTTGGCTTTTATGAAGTGACATTTTCTCACCTTTTCCACTCTAAGAATGTTCAGAATTCACAGTACATTGAACATGATGATTATTTTTATATTTTGCAATGCTTCCATTGGGCTCGTAGTTATATGTACTGTATATGTTATTAAAAGACAGTTACACTTTAGTTGTCTAATGCCACAGGCGATACAGGTAAATGCTGTATTTGGTATAATAGCGAGCTTCAGGCTAAAGAAATAAAATGGAATAAAATGATTAATGTGTTCCAGGTGCATTCAAAACAGCACATTGACTGTCCAAGCACTTCTGTGAATCACATAAAGCAAGCTTGTTACGTTGCTTAAACAGCACACACAGTCAGGTACTTGTCACTTTTCTTTGAATGGAAGACAGAGCTATCTTAAAGAGCATAAAACTGTCAATTATTTTTCTGGCAATAGCTCATTTTATGTATTATCAGGTTTCATTTTTGTAACTCAGTAGGTAATACAAATTGAGCAAGACCTCCAATTACAAAGCACATTTCCTACCAACTGTGAGCTGGATTGTCATTTAAAGTTTATGGCTATGAAGAAATTGACAAAAATGTCCATTGACCTAAAAAAAAGAATGCTTTGTGTATGCCGCTACTTTCCCATGCATTTCGTAGCATTATATTCTTTTTCAACTTGCCTTCAAGTATTGGAATAGTAGCTAAAACTTTCTTAGGGCAAAAAAAAAAAATTTCTGAAAATGTAATTTATCACGACCCACATTGAGATAAGTTTAGCACAGACCCGGCATTATTAGCAAAACATCTTAAGAATGGTAAATTGGGGCATATGAGCACTAGCGTTTTTTATATTCCTGATATAAACAGCTAGTACAACTTGAAACTCCTGGGCCCCAATGCAAAATCTGTAACAGGGCCCCTAACTATAATGCTTTATTCATGGTACTGGGCTCCCTATATAGAGAAGAGAAGTCTTATGAGCCCACTAAGGCTCCTGGGCCCGGGTGCAACCGCATCCCCCATAGTTACGCCCCTGGGTAAAACATATAGCATATTTAGTTCCAAGAACAGGATTGTATATCCATCAGGATAAAGCAAGACCTTTCTATAGAAACATAGAAAATTGATGGCAAAAAAGCCCACATGATCCATCTAGTTGACCCTTATATCACTTCCTTTCTATTTTTCTCTTAGGATAGATATATACTTACCCCAGGCATGCTTGAATACATATATTGTTGATCTTCTAACCATGTCTGCTAGAAGTTTGTTCCAAGGATGTAATGTCAAATTGGGACATGAACACTCTGCAGAGTCTTACCGGCACGTGGACAGCAGAACTGCGAACTGGACTTGGAACTCACTGGCAGGTAAACTCAAACTTAGCCGCAGAACTGTGGACTGCACTCGGAAACAATAGACATAACTGAGCAGCAGGCATAAAACACTGACTGAAAAATGCTCAAAACACTCACCAGCATACCCACACGAATAAACAGATAGAATTGATATAATAGGTTTGAGGAATTAGTTTGGGGATTGGCCAAGTCACTTAAAGGGGTTGTCTCGCGAAAGCAAGTGGGTCTATACACTTCTGTATGGCCATATTAATGCACTTTGTAATATACATCGTGCATTAAATATGAGCCATACGAAGTTATTCACTTACCTGCTCCGTTGCTAGCGTCCCCGTTGCCATGGTTCCGTCTAACTTCGGTGTCTTCTTGCTTTTTTAGACGCGCTTGCGCAGATGCATCTTCTCCCTTCGGCTGGTCTTGGAAGCATCGGCGTTTTGGCTCCGCCCCCTTGTACGCATCATCGCGTAGCTCCGCCCCCGTCACGTGCCGATTCCAGCCAATCAGGAGGCTGGAACCGGCACACGTCATGGGGCGGAGCTACGCGATGATGCGTACAAGGGGGCGGAGCCAAAACGCCGATGCTTCCAAGACCAGCCGAAGGGAGAAGATACATCTGCGCAAGCGCGTCTAAAAAAGCAAGAAGACACCGAAGTTAGACGGAACCATGGCAACGGGGACGCTAGCAACGGAGCAGGTAAGTGAATAACTTCTGTATGGCTCATATTTAATGCACGATGTATATTACAAAGTGCAATAATATGGCCATACAGAAGTGTATAACCTCACTTGCTGCCGCGAGACAACCCCTTTAAGGTTGTTTTGCGGTCCCTACTCTAATGTGACAACTAACCCAGGATCCCTGCCTGCAAGCAGGGTAATATGGACAGCCCCACGCTGGAACATAAGGACCTAACTAGCCCTAGATGCTAAATGATCCAAGCAGCACACGACACAGTTCACACTAGTGGCCCATTTAGACACAACAATTATCGCTCAAAATTCGCTCAAAAACCGTCTTTTGAGCTACAATTGTTGTGTCTAAATGGGCCCATCTTTTACTGTTCTGCTGAATGAAAGTTTTCAGTTCTGCTTGAAAACCATAGTTCAACAGAAAAGCTGATAAGCAGGACCACACTCTGTGTTCTGCTGGAGGAGGGCTGATTACAGCTGATCTCTTTGTCTCAGCCCCTTGGGCAGAACAGCTGATGGGCAGGACCACTCACTATGTCTGCTGTTCATGGTGCTAAATTCTCCACAGGGAGCTAGAGATTACATTGTTTTCTCTTAGCTTGTGGCTGAACAATGGAGCTAATTACAGACCTCATACCTCCTGCTGAGTTCTGCAACAGCTCCCAGAAGCTCATTTGCATGCAAATGAAGCTGATAAAGTACTAATAGCAATTAGTGCCTTAAGTACTTATGCAAAACAATCACTGATCTTTCAATCTTTTGAAAGATTATCTGTGTGTGTAAATGAGTCTTTACAAAGAGCAACAAGCAAGAATGCAGGCACAAAGGAATGAGGAAACCAACTCCCCCAAGCCACATGCACAGACACCTCATGTCCAGTCACATGTACAGAAGATATAGAAGATTTCACAAACATGAAGGAGCATAACACAGTTCACATTAGACATGCTGAAGCCTGCACAGACAAGCAGGGACACAAGACTGCTCACACTGCAGGAGGGAAACCAGCAGACAAGGCAGCTGGTATATATAAGCCACAGACCTGTGAGATTGTCTGACTGGAGGAAACCACATCCAGCCAGCTCAATCAACACCACCTGTGGAGCTGTGCTGCTAGAAACACTGTGGTACAATAGATCCCAGCCAGCACAACCCTAACAGTACCTCTTCCTTAAAGAGGAGCCTCTGAGGATACAGATGCCTAACAAATCATTTACTACTTTTTCAGTAAAAAAAATATTTTCTGATGTTGCTTCTGACTTTCCGCCTCCTAATCACAGATTGTGTCCCCTTGTTCAAGTATGTAGCTTCCTAATAAAAAGCCTTCCTGAATCTTATTTATACTTTTTGATTACGTCTCTCCTCTCCCTTCTCTCCTCCAGGCTCTGCAAATTAAGTGTTATAAGTCTTTGGACTTGTTCTATTTTATAACTGTCTTTCTGTAGATGAGGTACAGATAGGGTCTCAGCAGACCTCTATACAGTAGGATCACAATCTCCCTCTTTCTCCTGGTTATGCCTTTAGCTATGTAGCAGAGATCAAAACCCCTAAATCGGTCTTTTCTGAAGTCGTGGATAATAAAAAAGAACTGATATGATACTCATTCTGAGGATTTCTTCTCCCTAAGTGCATTATTTTACATTTAGAAACATTAAACTGCAGTTTCCATTTTTTTTATTATTTATCCAATAAGGCTAAATATTTCTATATGTTCAAAACATCAGTAGGAGTATCAACTCTATTGCACACTTTTGTGTCATCAGCAAACAGACAGACATTACCTCTCATATCTTCTCCTCTGTCAATCACGAACATATTAAAAAGAACCGGACCCAGAACAGACCCTTGTAGTCACCATTTGAAACTTGTCCCTGTTCAGAATACACTACATTTATAACACTCTGATATCCAAGACAGAAAACCATACACAGACAGCTGTATGAGGGGCAACTGATGAGGGGCAAATACTCCGAAACAGCTGTCTGTGTATGGTTTTCCAGCTTAGTTTTCTATTCCCAATCATTATTATAAAGACCTGCAGAGGTATTGCTCCATCTTCCTTATTTGCATGAATTACCTATAGGAGCATCCATGGCCGTATAAGTCTCCTCACTCACCTCTCAGGTGTCTTCTCACACCCTTTCTGGGTGCTCTCCTTGGGGAGAGACAATGCCTTTCCAACCCACTCACCCCCTAGGTGTCTCCACACACTTTTTGGGTGCTCTCCTTAAGGAGAGATGATACCCCTCTTGACCCACATTACATCTCAGATAGATATGCAAATGATTAGAGTTGTGGCGTGATTAGATAAACAATCCTGCCACCTGAGGACCCCAAAGTGGTCCCCCCTTGGCCTATACAAAGGCTCTCAGAGGCTACTTGTGTATATTGGACCTCTTTTTCCGCTTCTGGAGAACTTGTTGAGATTTTGCCCAGTTAACAGAGTTTGAGAGGGGGTGCATTATTGGAATCCGAGAAGATGGGTGGTCATATTAACGAATTACCCACTACCTGGGTTATTCTTCCCAGACTGTTAGGAGGTGTAGGAACCAGGGATGAGGACATGCACACAAGGTGACCAGGCTCAAGATACCCTCAACAGACCACCAGTAGAGAGGATTGTCTGTTCATCTGACAAGCATGAATAGTTTCAACTATTTCATTGCTCATCATCCAGGAACATGTGGCATCATCGTTACAGGCCCCTGTATCTGTTGGAACCATTTCCAGGTGCTTGGCTGAAGGACATTAAGTCTCATGGCTAGTGGACACAAATGCCTTCTGCAAGGTGAAGCTCCATCCTAACCCACAGTACAAGATTACCAGCCACCATTTCTTTGCCCAAAAAGCAAGCTGATATGTGACTGACCCCGCACAATTTGAAGCCAGACAAGGTTGTATGTAACAATGGGGCGACCAGTTGGCAGCCCTTTGCCTCAGCAATCTCACATATGTAACTTGTCTGGCCCATGTGATGAAAGTGGTAGTGCTGCACTTCCTAGACAATTACCCACATATAGATCCAGTGCTAGAAAAAGCCAGGAAACTGTGCTCACACTTTCAGCATTCACACCCAGCCACCTCTCATCTGGTGGAGATGCAGCGACAGTTTGGACTGCCACCCAACCATCTCATCTGTGACATGGAATTCCATGATGCATATGTTGCAGAGGCTAAGCTGGAAACAGAGATCGATCACCGTGTACCAGATGGTGTATGCCATTAGCAGGCACTGAATGGAGGTTGGTCACTTGATGCTTGTGGAGGGGCTGCAGATCAAAGATGTGTGTGCCATTTCCCATGGCTGTGGGGATGCATCCACAATGGATCAAAGTTCTGTGGCTCATGGTAGACGAGTACAAAACTGCCACAGCAACACCACCACCTGTGGCAGGAGAAGTCTAACAGAAGTGTGGCATAGGTGGCATAATGTTTTCAGTTCGTTGCAGCCCTCAGCAACAGCACAGGGTAGGACTCACAGGCAGCACTTATCCATGATATTTCAAGAGTAAGTTAGCTCCCATGTGGATGTATTCAGACATGGCATTAGCCCCTTTGATTCCTGGGACAAATGGACAGGTGCTTCTACATCATAGTTTAGAGGTGCTTGCTTGCCCCATTGCCAGTGTGCTATCAGAACGGGTGCTCAGCACAGCTGTAGTATGATAAATGACAGGCACATCCACCTGCCCACAGACAATGTGGCTAGCTTGAAGTTTATAAAAATGAACCAGGCATGGATTTCACCTGACTTCTGTACTCCTATGGCAGATTCCGCTGATTAGTTAGCATGCTGGCAATTTTTACTCATATAGAGTATGACTGAGCATAGATTTATATCATAGACCAAACTGTGCTACAGCTGTCATATTTCTGCGAGGAGCACACTCTGCCCTCAAGGTGCTGTTACTGCTGGTGGTGGTGCAACTGCTCCTGCTCTTCTTCTCCTGCTTCCGCCATGTTTTCTCCAGCTCCTTCTCCCAAAACAAAAATTTTCAGAAGGATCCTGATGTCACAGTCTCCGCCTGGAATCAGTGCCACTAGCAGTGAATACCGACCGGGGAACTTCGGTACCCTGGCTGAAATTCACTACCATGGTGGGCAGCCACTGGCGTCCGGGGTCGGTAGAGAGGGCTCTGTGTGCTGCTTCTGCCATGCGTGCCATGGGTTCGCCATCACTGCCCAAGCTGACATCCTAACTGGGAGCAGTTGTTGTAGTAGTGCTTTACATTGCATGGCCAGTGCATTTTCTGTCTTGCATAATCAGTCTTTGTAATATCTGAAGCCATATATAGAAAAAACATAAAACTTTCATTAGCAATGGAATTCTGTTTGACAGTTCCTAATATTCAGATTCATGAGTAAAGGTAGTTGTGGCCCTTACTATCTTTCTACTTACTCTCATCTTCCCATTATGGACCCATATAGTTGGGTTCAACACAAAACATCTCCTAAAATGTATTTACTTCGTGTCTGATGAAGAATTTCCTGAACTCCATTAAGGACCAGCAGGATTAAATCATATTCCAGGATTATATCTGTGACTTTATTTGCGAGAGATGAAGCAGCATATATAGCACTAATACAAGAAAAGGGACAAGCATCTAGATGTAAAGCAAAACACAACTTACCTATGACTTGAGACATGACATCTTCAAAATGAAGATATATATTACAGTTAGAACACATTACTTTGGCAATTGAGTGTATACATCACACTTGAAAAGCAGGACATAGGTCTTTATTTATTGTCAGACATGCAACCCGTCTTACAGTGTTAGTTACTTACGGCTAAGGTTATGTGCAGTATATATAGATAGCCTTATTGGCATGTATTCAATATGCCTTTTGAATACTCATGTTTGCTATCCAGATTGAAAATGTAATATACTGTAAGTAAACCCTTGTTATTATTTTGACTCTGTTAGTAGTGTACTTATCAGGCTTGTCAAGTACACAATTGTCTCATTACTGTTTTAGCATATTCTACTCAAGTACAGACTGGGTGTTACTCACCACAGCTTTTATTTCACTGGTGCTTAGCCTCCATCCATATTTGGCAATTCACAGAAACTGTTGGGAGTACTTCTTTCAATTTAGAATTGGCAATAAGGCTACCAGGATCTGAGTTCTCTCATGTGCCCCAATTAGATAGCGAAGATCATCGGGGAAAGAACAGGAGACTTCAACCCAGTGTGAAATCACTATTGTCCTCTTTCTGAGGAACCAGCACAGTGTTAGCTTTATTAAAAGTGCAAAGTAGAATAAAGAAATATATGGTGCTCCAATCACAGGGAACAACAGGGCATGCATGAACTACCACAGTGCAGGCACATCTTCCCATCCTGTTGCTCCTCTATAGTCAATTTTCTTCTCACAAACTCTTTAGGCTCTTCAGACAATATAGAGGGTGGAAGCTGAAGGGGTCTCTAGAACGTTACTGAAAGGCAGGATAGTCTCCTTTTTCTGGTAGACTCTCTGTGGCATTCCTGAAACCAGTTGTTGATTTGCATGGTGAGACAGATAAGGTTTTCCAAGGAGGTACTGTAGGTACTGCTAGCTCATCCTTGGTCTGGTTCAAGAGGCCTTCCCAGAAGGTTGCCCTGAGAGCCTTTCTTTCCACTCTAGTTCAGAGACCAGTGTCTTAAATATAACTCACTGACAAGAAACCCTGGTGTAAATGCAGAAGTGAGAATGCTGCTGAAGAAGCACATCCGGTTTCTTCGAAGACTTTGTGAAACGTGGCCAGAAAAATCTGGGGATTTTCAGTAGTGGGGACACCTAATTTCCAGAGTGGAATCACCCATGCTATAGCCTCTCCTGACATAGCAACAAAACAAAGTCCATCTTGGACCTGTCTGTGGTCTAAACAGGTCTTTGGATCATCCTCATAGCATGGAGGTAGTAGAAGACATGGTCCGGTTCTACCCTGATAAGAAGTAGACCTGAAAATGGTGTAGCCTGGGCCTGATATGAGCAAAGCCTTGGGCTGCAGCTTGAACTACAGCTTAGGCTGTGGCTTGAGCAGTGGCCTGAACAAAAGTAGCTGGATCCATGGAATCTGGACAAGTCGAGATCTGCTGCAGAAATTGGTACATCTGGTTCTGTTGTGCACATTGTTGCATGGCTTCACTGACCCCTTTTTTACACCTGGTAGACTTGCATCAATGGGATTCATGGTCTAAGCAAACTGTCATGACAGCAGATGTGTATTCACTGTAATTTGGCTTTGGGCTTGCTTCAGAGGCTGCACCTGGGTTCCTCGGTCTTCACCCTTTAACCCCAGGAATAGGGATCTGGTCTTTGCTGTAGGAGACCCCCAGACCATTTCCCCAGAAGTAGTCTAGGTTAAGTGTATGCAACTTGGTTAGGTTTACTCTAATGAGGTACTGGAAAATATAGACAGAGATGTAGTTGTGGAAAGTGCCAAAGTCAGGACAGGCAGAATACTTTCATAATGATGAATCAGTCCAAGAGTCAGGATAGACAGCAGACAAAATAAATGTGATCAATAAATAAGCCAAGGTCAGGAGAGGAGAAGTTAAGAAAGTTGAGTGTATGGATGCACGGATAAAAGCCAGGAGAACAGACAAAAACACTATAATACTTATGAGACTAATTACTCAGTGGGGGAGGGTGCCTTAAATAAAAAAGGCTTGCTTAGATTAACCAAGGATGGAAAAGTTCTGTGCTCACTGGCCCTTTAAGATATTGGCTGGGTGACACCCGCATCCTACAGGGACCAGGGTTGACAGGAGATGTGACATCTGCTGCAGACAACATGGTGGACATGCAACCGGCTAAGACTGACTGCACGAGGAGGCAGAGGACGCCATCTGCCATAACCAGCAGCATAACAATTATCATTATACACAGGTCTGTAAATACAAAATTAGTACACAGTGTTCATTAATCTCATACATTAAGCAGATACTGGATTATTATATGTACAGAAAAAGAATTCTGCATATGTACATCCAACATTTCTATTCTTTTAAGCGTGAAAGTCAAGACCTTTCAACTTCAAAGTCAGAACCAAGTTAGCTTGGTCTTGTTCCAGAATAAAAAATAATTATGATGGTGCTGAGATTTTTAGCGGTTATAAATAGCCTAGCCGTACATCTTATTAGAGCCATGCCAGGGTGGATGTTGTTATTATATAGAGGTGGCCCAGATCACTACAATACATCATGCCGTAAACCTGAACTGCGTCCAAGTCAAGAGAGCAGAAAGTTGATTCAACTGATGTACCAGCTGTAGTCAATGTCCGTAAGAACTTTTCAACTTCGTAATGACAAGTCCATCTTGGGACAAAGAAATAACCATGTTGCAATTTTATGTGAGCCAATACAGAGGATGTTACGAGGTCAGCACGATCATATAAATGTGATGTATTTTCTAGCTCATTTTACCTTGGAACATAGAACTGTTCTCTTGTGTAAAGTATTTCAGCCTTTTTTTCAGCTAATTGTGAGACATGTTGGTCTCCTAGACAGGCAACAGATGTTGGATAATACCATTATATGCCCAATGTAATAGCAGTTTGGCCCCTGATCTGCCCCTAATTATTACAGATATTACGCATGTTATGAAAATCTCAAAAAAATTAAGAAATAATTTAGCAATGCTAATCATATAAATGGTGAAATCAAGCAATTGGCCCTAAATTTGAAACAATGTATAAAGGAAAATTCATTAAATTATTCATGGATATTACAGTTTATAGACAGTCTTTTATGCTAGCTGCTGTGGATTTATAATGGGATGTAATGAAATCATTGCTCCTGTTAGAGTAAACTCTTAATTTAGGTGATACTAATAGCCTTATCAATCAGCTGTACCTAATTATTATTCAATGCATCAGAAAAGAGAAAATGAGGATCTCTCCCACGATCTGTTTATACCCAGGACTGTGATGGTAACAAGGGGGTGTCCTCTACGGTTAGAGGAAAGAAGGTTTCATCACCAACATAGAAGGGGGTTCTTTACTGTAAGAGCAGTAAGACTGTGGAACTCTCTGCCTGAGGATTGCAAAATCTATAGAGGAGTTTAAGAGGGGACTATACGTCTTTTTTAGAGTGCTATGATATTACAGGATATAGACATAAAATAACCAGCGGGGTTGTTGATCCGGATCTTGAAGTCGGGTAGGAACTTTCAAAACATTGATCTAGGGATTATTCAATTGGGTCGGGAAGGAATTTCCTTTTTCCCACAATGGGCTAAACTGGCCTCATTGAGAGTTTTTTGGCCTTCCTCTGGATCTACAAGGGGGGTGGAAACAGGCTGAACTGGATGGACTTTGTCTCCTTTCAGCCGAGCATACTATGTTACTCAAGTGATGTTTCTAAACTGTTCTGAAGCGTTTTATTTTTTGCATAGTTTATATAGAGAAATGCAAAGCAGTGATAATAATCGTCCAACTATCGTAAGGCCACTCTCACACATAGCGGCGTGGCATTTTGCTGCAATTTTACTGCCGTTTACTACGTTCGGCCGCGGCTTTGAACACACCCCATCATTGTGATGGGTGATGAGGTGCGTTAAAAAGCACGAAAATGCAGTACAATAGAGCAGACAGCGCTAAAAAAGCCGCGTCTTTGAAAACGCTGCTTTCGAGGCCCCATTGAAAACAATGGGAGCATTTTACAGAGGTGTTCAAAATGCCGCGTTAAAAAGCACTTGTGTGGGAGTGGCCTAAGTAACTTAAGTGTAGCATTTTGTTGCAAATCATAAACAAGGTCTTCTATAACTTTTGCATGTATTAGTTAAAGGGGTTGTCCCGAGCCAAAACCGCAAAATTTTAAATCTGCACATTCCCCCAGTCACCCCCCGGCATAAAGCAGCCCTTTAAACCGTTTAAAAACCGCTTCCTACTTACTGTTGAGATGAAATAATAACTTATGAAGTTCAGCAGCTAAGATGGCGCCTGTGTTGTCCCGTCCCACGGTGCATCACGCTTCCAGGAGGCCTTCATGCGCTCCGGCAGCAGCGGCGTTCTGGCTCCGCCCCCTTGCACGCATCATCGCGTAGCTCCGCCCCCATCACATGTGCCGATTCCAGCCTCCTGATTGGCTGGAATCGGCACATGTGACGGGGCGGAGCTACGCGATGACGCGTACAAGGGGGCGGAGCCAGAATGCTGGCTCGTGCCGGAGCGAAGAGATGGGAGAAGACCCTTCTGCGCAAGCGCGTCTAATCAGGAGATTAGACGCTGAAATTAGACGGAGCCATGGAGACGGAGACGCCAGCGCAGGGCAGGTAAGTGAATAACTTCTGTATGGCTCATAATTAATGCACGATGTATATTACAAAGTGCATTAATATGGCCATACAGAAGTGTATAGACCCACTTGCTTTCACAGGACAACCCCTTTAATTTCACATGCCCCCTACAAACTGCTTCTAGCTATCCTGTTCTGCTGTTGGCCGCTTTTCATGAGTCTTTTATGTGATTTATATTAACTTTGGGGGATAATATCCAGAAGTCATGTGAATTTTATTAACCCCGGGAAATAATGTGCAGAAACAACTGCTAGATTGCTCTTACACTCCTTACTTGGCCATTGAGGCTGAAGCTCAACTTCTCAGAACCACCACAAGATGTTTCCTGGCCATTGATCTACTCCCCCCATGGCATACACTGTGAAGGTACCAGTGCACTCCGAATACATAAAGGGAGTTTGTCAGTTTCTTTGAGCCCCACAGGCTAAACTTACGGGCTCATAGGAGTTGACACGCTGAGTCCAGGAAGGTGAGTATTATACTTACCTTCCCTGTTGTCCCTCTGTTGTGAACTGTCAAAGTCACAGCTTCAGTGCATCCTGTGGACTACATAGAATGAGTGAACTAGTCCTTTCATTCTATGCATTCACTCAGGTAGTCCACTGGATGCATACAGTGACAGCTTTGACAGCACACGGGGGCGGGTATGTATAATACTCACCTCCCTGGACTTAGCGTGCTTATGGGCTCAGAAGAGCTGACAGATTCCCTTTAAAGGTTCCCCTATTTCCTAATCCTTGCCTGAGGAACAAGGTTCCATGGTTCCTGTTTAATGTAAAGGTGTGATTATCTTTTGCTATATTTGGATTGACCCAGACTGGTACCGTGTTTCCCCCCAAAATAAGACAGGGTCTTATATTAATTTCAGCTCCAAAGGATTTAACTTTTTTTTACATGCATAGCTGCCTGGGCACTATTTAAATTGACTTTTTTTTTAAATTAAATGTAAATAGAGCTTTTTTTTGGAGTAAGGCTTATATTTTAAAAATCCTTAAAAATCATACTGCATCCTCAAGAATCCTGAAAAATCGTGCTAGGGCTTTTTTCAGGGAAACAGGGTATTTGACTTCACTTTGTATTTGCTGCCTGTCCGGCCCCACCTATGTGTTCCTGTACTGATAGAAATCTGCATGTCCTGACCTTGGATTTGTATGATCATGCTTCTTCCTTATGATTTCATCTGCAAGACATATGCATTTGCTATCAGAGAATGCTCCGGAAACATGACCCTAGGGGTCCCTGGACAAAGTCCATACCCCGTGAGGGTCTTTTTAAATTGAAAATTGAAAAATCACTTAACCTTCAGCCGAATCCGATAGTGACAAAGCAGGTTTACTCCCTGTTGTGACTTCAATTCGATATAAAGTTCAATACAACATTTTGGGTTTGTTTCTTGAATTTTTTTTTATTCTCAAAGATAAAATGATACAGAAGCAAGAAAAGAAAACAAAAAGGTTCAAAAAAACAAATCATATATCCAGGACTAAAGAAATAGAATCTGGCACAACGAAGACACATACTCGTTGAACAGTATTACAATACTAAAATAAAGGATAATACAAATGATCTGGCTGGCAGGACTATTGCTGCACAACATAAATAAGCAAAGACAAACACAAGCGGATGTACTAATACAAACATAAAGACAAGTACAAAAACATTGACACAACTGCCTGTCTTTCCCCTCGTCCTCATCCCAGGACTAATCCCCAGCGATATCAGTAGATGCTGGTGTACCAAGACAATCAGACCAAGTTTATTCAAAGTCCTGTGATGATTTATGGTTAAAGTTGGATATAAAGTTAATTTGATATTTCATGCCCATGTAAAACAATATCCAAACAATATTGCTATTCAGTCCCCACATTATGCTTACTTAGATAGACCAGAAACACTAATAGCTCAGCTCCATATATTGCTTATTACATAGGAATATCCCACACTCAAATAATATCATCACAGTTTCCAAATAATATCACAATGGCCCATTATTATAAATTATGCTCAATACAGTGCTCAACTAATAGCTCCAAGTACATAAATAGTATCACTATAGCTTGCCAAACGAGCGTACCAGGCCGTCAATACAGTACACCATCAATGTAACTGAAGGTATCTTTACATGGGGCCATTATCGCACGAATAATAGCTGGAAACTTTGATTTTTCAGCAATAGTAAAAAAAAATAAAATAAAACTTGTTATTTGTATAGCACATACTTATTCCGCAGCGCTTTCAAGTAATTTTTTTTATTACCCCCCAGCAAGCTGGGTACTCATTTTACCAACCTTGGAAGGATGAGTCAACCTTGAGCCGGCTACCTGAACCATGTAGGGATAGAACCTACAACCTTTAGGTTGTGAATGAGAGCTCAGGACTGCATTTCTGCTGCCATAACACTCTGCACCACACAAGTCCTGTGAGCACACAGCCACCAACAGGGCACTTAGTGAGCAAGTACTCATAGTCGCTTTGTTTTAGCCCACTGAATCACTACTTTTTTAAAATAATGTTTGAATGACTTTTGTTTACTGTGAATGGAGCGATTCTGGTTTTCCACCTCTATTCACTTGAACGACTATCACTCTACAGGATAGGGGATAACTTGCTAATCGGTGGAGGTCTCACCGCTGAGACCCCTGCTGATCTTGAGAACGGGGGTTTCATATTCCTGCACCCCAACAGTGAGGAGGAAACTGAATGGAGAGTGGGTTGCAGAAGCATGCTGATGCTCTATTCGCTTTCAATGGGACTGCCGAGATACTCGAGAAGCAGCAACTCAGATCTTTCAGTCAGTCCCATTGAAATGAATGGAGCACCAATTGCTTGGCCCGCACTCCATTCATTTTGACCTGACTGCAGTGGAAGAAGTGACCCCTGCAGTGATAGACAGACGGCAGGACGTGGGACTCCCATTCTTGAGATCAGTAGGGGTCTCAGTGGTGAGACCCCCACCTATCAGCAAGTTATCCCCCATCCTATGGGTAGGGGATAACTAGTAATCTTGGTAAACCCCTTCAAGTGCATGCTCATTTTTCATTACACAGTAAACTCTGCTGTCATCACTTGCTTTGTCCCTGCTACACACTACTGACTTGCAATGTCCCATTGTTAACAAGTGGTG
This sequence comes from Eleutherodactylus coqui, assembly GCF_035609145.1. Classification (NCBI taxonomy): domain Eukaryota; kingdom Metazoa; phylum Chordata; class Amphibia; order Anura; family Eleutherodactylidae; genus Eleutherodactylus; species Eleutherodactylus coqui. Next base: position 50,687,031 of record NC_089848.1, on the reverse strand, counting down.
CAGATTGTTTACTCTGGTAATTTGTTTATTTGACATGCTGGTCACCAAACTGTTTCTGTTCCTCTTGAATAGACTGCAATTAAAAGAAGGGAATCAGTAATACTTATGTACTGGAATACTAAAGATGGTGCAATCGGTTAGGTTTGAGATTTGCTGATGATCGGGCCAATTCACATCCTGAAATATCAAAGATAAACGTGGTTGTCCAATACACTGATCAGTCATAACATTAACCACCTGGCTAATATTCTATAATGCCTCTTCATGCCTCAAAAATAGCTCTGACCCATTGGACTACACAAGATCAATGATGGTGATCAGAAATTTGTGCTGAAGTAGCTCTTCAGTGGGATTGGTCCAGATGAGCTAGCCTTTGCTCCCCATATGCAACAATGACCTTGCCGAAGGTTGTCCCTCCTTAAACCAGGATCTTAAACCTTAAACTACTACATATCAGGAGCATCCTGCAATTTTTGTCATTTTTGACAAAATTCATCTTACCCAGCACGACTGATAAATGTATATACCCATCGATGTCACAGGATATAAAAATTGATTTGATTTTCAGGAAAAATGTTTTTCTCTAAATTGTCCGAAATAATTTGTGAAAAATCTACATTCATTTTTAAAATGAATAGTCATTAGAGATGAGCGAGCACCAAAATGCTCAGGTGCTCGTTACTCGAGACGAACTTTTCGCGATGCTCGAGGGTTCGTTTCGAGTAACGAACCCCATTGAAGTCAATGGGCGACCCGAGCATTTTTGTATATCGCCGATGCTCGCTAAGGTTTTCATTTGTGAAAATCTGGGCAATTCAAGAAAGTGATGGGAACGACACAGAAACGGATAGGGCAGGCGAGGGGCTACATGTTGGGCTGCATCTCAAGTTCACAGGTCCCACTATTAAGCCACAATATCGGCAAGAGTGGGCCCCCCCCCAACAACTTTTACTTCTGAAAAGCCCTCATTAGCAATGGATACCTTAGCTAAGCACCACACTACCTCCAACAAAGCACAATCACTGCCTGCATGACACTCCGCTGCCACTTCTCCTGGGTTACATGCTGACCAACCACCCCCCCCACGACCCAGTGTCCACAGCGCACACCAAACTGTCCCTGCCCAGCCTTCAGCTGCCCTCATGCCACGCCACCCTCATGTCTATTTATAAGTGCGCCTGCCATGAGGAGGAACCGCAGGCACACACTGCAGAGGGTTGGCACGGCTAGGCAGCGACCCTCTTTAAAAGGGGCGGGGCGATAGCCCACAATGCTGTACAGAAGCAATGAGAAATCCAATCCTGTGCCACCTCCATCTGGAGCTGCACACGTGGGCATAGCAATGGGGAACCTATGTGCCACACACTATTCATTCTGTCAAGGTGTCTGCATGCCCCAGTCAGACCGCGGTTTTTTATAAATTTATTTACATATATAAATCCCATTGCATTGCCCATCACAGCTGAGGTAATAATGTCATGTTTAATGCAGGTGGGCTTCGGCCCACACTGCATGCCCCAGTCAGACTGGGGTTCTTTAGAAGTGGACACATGTAGTTACAACTCCGTGTGGACCCACAGCATGGGTGGCTCCCTGGAACCCACCGGCGGTACATAAAAATATCCCATTGCATTGCCCATCACAGCTGAGGTAATAATGTCATGTTTAATGCAGGTGGGCTTCGGCCCACACTGCATGCCCCAGTCAGACTGGGGTTCTTTAGAAGTGGACACAGATGCATTTACAACTCCCTGTGGACCCACAGCATGGGTGGGTGCCAGGAAGCCACCGGCGGTACATAAATATATCCCATTGCATTGCCCATCACAGCTGAGGTAATAATGTCATGTTTAATGCAGGTGGGCTTCGGCCCACACTGCATGCCCCAGTCAGACTGGGGTTCTTTAGAAGTGGACACATGTAGTTACAACTCCGTGTAGACCCACAGCATGGGTGGCTCCCTGGAACCCACCGGCGGTACATAAAAATATCCCATTGCATTGCCCATCACAGCTGAGGTAATAATGTCATGTTTAATGCAGGTGGGCTTCGGCCCACACTGCATGCCCCAGTCAGACTGGGGTTCTTTAGAAGTGGACACAGATGCATTTACAACTCCCTGTGGACCCACAGCATGGGTGGGTGCCAGGAAGCCACCGGCGGTACATAAATATATCCCATTGCATTGCCCATCACAGCTGATGTTACGTCAGCTGTAATGCAGGTGGGCAAAAAATTAATTGGATTACACTGTAGGCGAGGGCCCCAAAAATTGGTGTACCAACAGTACTAATGTACCTGAGAAAAATTGCCCATGCCCAACCGAGAGGGCAGGTGAAACCCATTAATCGCTTTGGTTAATGTGGCTTAATTGGTAACTAGGCCTGGAGGCAGCCCAGTTAAAATAAAAATTGGTTCAGGTGAAAGTTTCAACGCTTTAATGAGCATTGAAACGTCTAAAAATTGTTTAGAAAAATTATATGACTGAGCCTTGTGGGCCTAAGAAAAATTGCACGTTCGGCGTGATTACGTGAGGTTTCTGGAGGAGGAGCAGGAGGAGGAGGATGAATATTATACACAGATTGATGAAGCAAAAAGGTCCCCGTTTTGGATGGTGATAGAGAACGATGCTTCCATCCGCGGGTGCAGCCTACGTATTGTTTATGTATCGCTGCTGTCCACTGGTGGAGAAGAGAAGTCTGTTTGTTCATCTTGATGAGTGTAAGCCTGTCGGCACTGTCGGTTGACAGGTGGGTACGCTTATCCGTGATGATTCCCCCAGCCACACTAAACACACTCTCTGACAAGACGCTAGCCGCAGGACAAGCAAGCACCTCCAGGGCATACAGCGCAAGTTCAGGCCACGTGTCCAGCTTCAACACCCAGTAGTTGTAGGGGGCAGAGGCGTCACCGAGGACGGTCGTGCGATCGGCTACGTACTCCCTCACCATCCTTTTACAGTGCTCCCGCCAACTCAGCCTTGACTGGGGACCGGTAACACAGTCTTGCTGGGGAGCCATAAAGCTGTCAAAGGCCTTAGAGAGTGTTCCCCTGCCTGCGCTGTACATGCTGCCTGATCTCTGCGCCTCCCCTGCTACCTGGGCCGCGGAAATGCGCCTTCGGCCACTAGCGCTGTCGGATGGGAAGTTTACCATCAGTTTGTCCACCAGTGCCCTGTGGTATAGCATCATTCTCGAACCCCTTTCCTCTTCGGGAATGAGAGTGGAAAGGCTCTCCTTATACCGTGGGTCGAGCAGTGTGTACACCCAGTAATCCGTAGTGGCCAGAATGCGTGTAACGCGAGGGTCACGAGAAAGGCATCCTAACATGAAGTCAGCCATGTGTGCCGGGGTACCTGTACGCAACACATGGCTGTCCTCACTAGGAAGATCACTTTCAGGATCCTCCTCCTCCTCTGGCCATACACGCTGAAAGGATGACAGGCAAGCTGCATCTGTACCCTCAGCAGTGGGCCAAGCTGTCTCTTCCCCCTCCTCCTCATGCTCCTCCTCCTCCTCCTCCTCCTCTTCCTCTGGCCATACACGCTGAAAGGATGACAGGCAAGCAGCATCGGTCCCCTCAGCAGTGGGCCAAGCTGTCTCTTTCCCCTCCTCCTCATGCTCCTCCCCCCCCTCCTCAACACGCTGAGATATAGACATGAGGTTGCTCTGACTATCCAGCGACATACTGTCTTCCCCCGCCTCCGTTTCTGATTCCAAAGCGTCTGCCTTTATGCTTTGCAGGGAACTTCTCAAGAGGCATAGCAGAGGAATGGTGACGCTAATGATTGCAGCATCCCCGCTCACCATCTGGGTAGACTCTTCAAAGTTTCCAAGGACCTGGCAGATGGCTGCCAACCAGGCCCACTCTTCTGTAAATAATTGAGGAGGCTGACTCCCACTGCGCCGCCCATGTTGGAGTTGGTATTCCACTATAGCTCTACGCTGCTCATAGAGTCTGGCCAACATGTGGAGCGTAGAGTTCCACTGTGTGGGCACGTCGCACAGCAGTCGGTGCACTGGCAGATTAAACCGATGTTGCAGTGTCCGCAGGGTGGCAGCGTGCGTGTGGGATTTGCGGAAATGTGCTCAGAGCTGGCGCACCTTTCCGAGCAGGTATGACAAGTGGGGGTAGCTTTTCAGAAAGCGCTGAACCACCAAATTAAAGACATGGGCCAGGCATGGCACGTGCGTGAGGCTGCCGAGCTGCAGAGCCGCCACCAGGTTACGGCCGTTGTCACACACGACCATGCCCGGTTGGAGGCTCAGCGGCGCAAGCCAGCAGTCGGTCTGCTCTGTCAGACCCTGCAGCAGTTCGTGGGCCGTGTGCCTCTTCTCTCCTAAGCTGAGTAGTTTCAGCACGGCCTGCTGACGCTTGCCCACCGCTGTGCTGCCACGCCGCGTGACACAGACTGCTGGCGACGTGCTGCTGCTGCTGACACATCTTGATTGCGAGACAGAGGTTGCGTAGGAGGAGGAGGAGGGTGGTTTAGTGGAGGAAGCATACACCCCCGCAGATACCACCACCGAGCTGGGGCACGCAATTCGGGGGGTGGGTAGGACGTGAGCGGTCCCAGGCTCTGACTCTGTCCCAGCCTCCACTAAATTCACCCAATGTGCCGTCAGGGAGATATAGTGGCCCTGCCCGCCTGTGCTTGTCCACGTGTCTGTTGTTAAGTGGACCTTGGCAGTAACCGCGTTGGTGAGGGCGCGTACAATGTTGCGGGAGACGTGGTCGTGCAGGCCTGGGACGGCACATCGGGAAAAGTAGTGGCGACTGGGAACTGAGTAGCGCGGGGCTGCCGCCGCCATCATACTTTTGAAGGACTCCGTTTCCACAACCCTATACGGCAGCATCTTCAGGCTGATAAATTTGGCTACGTGCACGTTTAACGCTTGAGCGTGCGGGTGCGTGGCGGCTTACTTGGGCTTGCGCTCAAACACTTGCGCTAGCGATGGCTGGACGGTGCGCTGAGAGACATTGGTGGATGGGGCCGAGGACAGCGGAGGTGAGGGTGTGGGTGCAGGCCAGGAGACGGTAGTGCCTGTGTCCTGAGAGCGGGGTTGGATCTCAGTGGCAGGTTGGGGCACAGGGGGAGAGGCAGCGGTGCAAACTGGAGGCGGTGAACGGCCTTCGTCCCACCTTGTGGGGTGCTTGGCCATCATATGTCTGCGCATGCTGATGGTGGTGAGGCTGGTGGTGGTGGCTCCCCGGCTGATCTTGGCGCGACAAAGGTTGCACACCACTGTTCGTCGGTCGTCTGCATTCTCAGTGAAAAACTGCCAGACCTTTGAGCACCTCGGCCTCTGCAGGGTGGCATGGCGCGAGGGGGCGCTTTGGGAAACAGTTGGTGGATTATTCGGTCTGGCCCTGCCTCTACCCCTGGCCACTGCACTGCCTCTTGCAACCTGCCCTGCTGCTGCCCTTGCCTCCCCCTCTGAAGACCTGTCCTCAGTAGGCGTAGCAAACCAGGTGGGGTCAGTCACCTCATTGTCCTGCTGCTCTTCCTCAGAATCCTCGGTGCGCTCCTCCCTCGGACTTAATGCCCTTACTACTACCTCACTGATAGACAACTGTGTCTCATCGTCATCGGCCTCCTCACCCACTGAAAGGTCTTGAGACAGTTGCCGGAAGTCCCCAGCCTCATCCCCCGGACCCCGGGAACTTTGCAATGGTTGGGCATCAGTCACGATAAACTCCTCTGGTGGGAGAGGAACCACTGCTGCCCAATCTGAGCAGGGGCCCGAGAACAGTTCCTGGGAGTCTGCCCGCTCCTCAGAATGTCTCATTTTCATGGAGTGAGGAGGCTGGGAGGAAGGAGGAGCAGCAGCCAGAGGATTCTGAGTTGCAGCAGTGGACGGCGCAGAACTGTGGGTGGACGATAGGTTGCTGGAAGCACTTTCTGCCATCCGCGACAGGACCTGCTCACACTGCTCATTTTCTAATAAAGGTCTACCGCGTGGACCCATTAAATGTGCGATGAATGTGGGGACGCCAGAAACGTGCCTCTCTCCTAATCCCGCAGCAGTCGGCTGCGATACACCTGGATCAGGAGCTCGGCCTGTGCCCACACCCGGACTAGGGCCTCCGCGTCCTCGGCCGCGCCCACGTCCTCTAGGCCTACCCCTACCCCTCAGCATGCTGTATTACCAGTAATGCAGAAACACAACGCTGTAATTAAATGTGCCGCTTATTGGCCTGTGGTTGGAGGCTGAGTTCGCTTACGGAACGCCAGGAAATAATTTGGCGCAAGCCTGCTGTAACACTTAGCTGGCTGCGTATGATTTTGTAGAACTACTACACCCAGCACACACGGACCCAGAACACTGAGCACAGTGACAGGCAGGCCAAATAGATTTTTTGCCCAATATTTTTTAGAAAAGGCCTACTGCGTATATTCAATCAATAATATATGTCTTCTGTCCCTGGAGTGTGTCGCAGAACTACAGAGTGTTGCACTGTTATTAACTGCAACAGAGCGGTGACTTCAGAGCCAGGAAATAATTTGGCGCAAGCCTGCTGTAACACTTAGCTGGCTGCGTATGATTTTGTAGAACTACTACACCCAGCACACACAGACCCAGAACACTGGGCACAGTGACAGGCAGGCCAAATAAATTTTTTTCCAATATTTTTTAGAAAAGGCCCACTGCGTATATTCAATCAATAATATATGTCTTCTGTCCCTGCCTACACACTTCTGTCCCTGGAGTATTACTGCAGGGCGCAATGCTCTGCACGGCCGATATACCAAAAAAAAAGTGCAACACTGCAAAAAGCAGACTCCACAGTACTGCACACGGTTAGATGTGGCCCTAAGAAGGACCGTTGGGGTTCTTGAAGCCTACACTAACTCCTAACACTCTCCCTACAGCAGCTCCAACACAATAGCACTGTCCGTCAGTTATGTCGCAACGCATCTGAGGCGAGCCGCGGGAGGGGCCGATTTTTATACTCGGGTGACACCTGATCTCGCCAGCCACTCACTGCAGGGGGGTGGTATAGGGCTTGAACGTCGCAGGGGGAAGTTGTAATGCCTTCCCTGTCTTTCAATTGGCCAGAAAAGCGCGCTAACGTCTCAGAGATGAAAGTGAAAGTAACCCGAACATCGCGTGGTACTCGTCACGAGTAACGAGCATCTCGAACACGCTAATACTCGAACGAGTATCAAGCTCGGACGAGTACGTTCGCTCATCTCTAATAGTCATCTCTATGTGCTTCATTTTGGTTAAAACATTGTAAGTATGTGATTGGCTTTTTAGTAAAGCTCATTGTGCCTTGCCATGAACCCCCAAATGAGCCTGGCTGCCTTGTGTTCATGCCTCACGCATCTACTGGTTCCAACACTTCTTAACAATCTGTTTAGAACAACCCAAGTGGAGGGCAATTCCTTGATACAACCATCCAGCTTTCCATGTCCCAATAATGCGCCCGTTTCAACCTCTGTTAACTGGGCAAAATCTCTTGGATTGCGTCATAGATGCGTCTAGTGGTCAACAAGCTCAACACAAGTGAAAGAAGAGGTCGCTACACACAAGAAGCCTCCAAGAGCCTTTTATAGGCCAAGGGGAGAACCACTTTTAGGGCCTCAGGTGACAAGATCATTCATCTAATCACACCACAAGTATTGCCCGTTCGAATTGTTATATTTTCGAATTATATACGTATTATTAGGTCCTGCACGACCCTTGATGGAAAATTTGTACTGTATTTTTGCAAAAATTGTACCTAATAGAAACAGATTAAACATAAAAGTTGGTAACACTGTTGCAGTGGATCTCCACTACAATCCACAGCATATTTTGCACTGTGGACTTTTGTTGGATCAACACCAAAGTTTGAGTCAATATCCGCATCATTTAGTGCCGATTTTGACTCACTTTTTGACGTGGATCCACAACTGATTTCACACTTTCAATTGAAAGGGTGAAGTCTGTGCGGATCTGCATAAAAATCTGCACCATTTTTGACATGGAGTTTGATGTGTATTTTCCACTACAGGAAATCTGCACCAATTGTACTACGTATGAACCAGAGGCATAACTTGTAGCTCCTGGGCCCCAATTCAAAACCTGGAACGGGGCCCCCAACTATAATGCTTTATTCATAGTACTGGGCTCCCTATATGGAGAAGAGAGGCCTTATGGGCCCCCCAAGGCTTCTGGGCCCGGGTGCAACCGCATCCCCTGCACCCTCTATAGTTACGCCCCTGGTATGAACTAAGGCCTATTTCACACGGGCCACAAAATGGCATGTATTTGAAGATTGAGTATTTGCATGGTTCCCAATGGGTTCTTTCGGGCTACAAAATATCTATCTTGTGAAAGAACCCATTGGAAAGCATGGGCTTTACATACATACATTTTGTAGCGATGTCGCATTGCTACAAAATCATGCGATTTTGTAGCCCGCGTGAAGGAGGCCTTATGGTACTGACGTCCTGGGTTTGAATCTGATCAAGTGTAATATCTGCATGGAGTTTATATGGGTTCCCTTTGGGTCCTCCAGTTTCCTCTCATACTAATACAAAACGTACTAATAAGTTAAATTTGCCTATTATGATGTTGACCTAGATGTGAATGCGATAGGAAATTTAGTTTGTAAGCCGCATAGGGGACAGGAATTAAAGGGGTTGTCCCGCGCCGAAACGGGTTTTTTTTTTTTCAACCCCCCCCCCCGTTCGGCGCGAGACAACCCCGATGCAGGGACGTACAGACAGCTTACCGGAGCGCTTACCTTGATCCCCGCGCTCCGGTGACTTCTATACTTACCTGTGAAGATGGCCGCCGGGAACCTCTTGCTCCGTGGACCGCAGCTCTTCTGTGCGGTCCACTGCCGATTCCAGCCTCCTGATTGGCTGGAATCGGCACGTGACGGGGCGGAGCTACACGGAGCTACACGGAGCCCCATAGAAGACTGCTGAAGACCCGGACTGCGCAAGCGCGGCTAATTTGGCCATCGGAGGCCAAAAATTAGTCGGCACCAAGGAGACGAGGACGCTAACAACGGAGCAGGTAAGTAAAAAACTTTTTATAACTTCTGTATGGCTCATAATTAATGCACAATGTATATTACAAAGTGCATTATTATGGCCATACAGAAGTGTATAACCCCACTTGCTGCCTCGGGACAACCCCTTTAAGGTGAGTGATGAAAATATATGCAGCACTGCGGAATAGGTTGGCGCTATATAAGCATGAGAAATATATGAGCCCTGTATTGTACCTCTGATTTTGTAGAGTGGCACATGGAGTTTTTCAGTCTGTGCCATGCACCATCAGAGTCTATATTCTTGCTGCTAGGGGAGAAAATCTCTATATACAAGAAGTCCAACTGTGCCCATACGACAGTGGAGGGAGGCACACATTCTCCGATCACAGATCCCTGTGATGTGCTTGAGGCCGAAGATTACCATTACAACTGTAGCTGCTTAAAAAGCATCAAAGTTAAAAACTTTTAAACTTTCAATAGCCGTTCATTGTTACAATACAAATGAATAAGGCCATCGCTGCACTTGGAGTAAAAACGAATATTCAATAAAACTTTTATTCAACGTACAACATTTCCCAATTGTGTCAGTAAAAGGATTGGACCCGTAATGAATAGACTAAAAAGACCGTGTAGAATTCTATAAGAAGAGATAGGGTTTTTGTATTTTATATAACCAGATGACATCTGCTTGAGTTCTGTGAATGATGTGCAATTTAGAACCTGGAACACAATTGTCAGATAAAATAGATGTCATATCGAACACATGTCAACCTTTACCAAATAATCTTGGCAGTATTCCTATGTCTCGAAACTTAAGAAGAAGAAATCAAAAAGCCTTGTGTCAAATCTTGCCATTCACGCCTGACTTTGTTTCGGTGATATATACAGTCAAGTGCACATTTCAAGGTAACTTTAAACCCATAGTTTAATTTAGCATATCAAACAGAGAATGCCTGCACATTTAAAGCACCGGTTCAGAGACATCAGTCAGCATGTTCAAAGAATGCCGTTTTCTTTTATCATGTTCTCTCTAGAGAATTACAAAAAGATTAGTTAGGGAAACTTTCCAGCATCATTCCAAAATTACAGTGAAAGGTGAAATCAGCAGAGTGGAGGAAACTATGTCAGATTAGTTATGAAAACAAACATTACTCAATTTGTAAAACACGGTTTTCTGTTTTATCTTACAGATGTTAAAATGTTTGATGTTTTAGATGTTACAGGGCATAAGGGATCTTTAAACGATAAATCACAATTATCAAGAGCAGATAAGGAACTTTACATGTTTTAAAAAATGTGTTGATAAGCCAGGTGGTAAAATAGCTCAGACTTTCGTCAAATCAGATCAGGTAAAGGCCCATTTAAACTCAAAGACAATCTTTCAGACGATTGAAAGATTGACAGTTTTAGCAATCGTCTTGCATAAAGTGTTAATGGACACTAATGTCCATTAACGCTTTATTAGCTTCATTTGCATATAAAAGGGCCTGCGGGAGCTGTTTGCGGAGCACAGCATGTGGTCTGAGCTCTGCACACAGCTCCATTGTTCTCGCATGGGCTGTCGGCAGAGTACAATGTAATTTCCGACTGTCGTGCAGAACGCAGTGTGCTGTCCCTGTTATCTCTCTCTGGTGGAATGATGGATTTTAAGCTCGTTGAGGCGAAGAGTGAAAGATGGCAACGTTTACACGCAACGATTATCACTAATATGCCATCGTTTGAACAAATTTTGAGCGATATCGTTGCATGTAAATGGGACTCAAGTCCGACCAGATATTTGGCGAGAATCATGCGAAAATCGAATTTTGCAAGATGTGTGCTTCTAAAGTCCGAGTGCAGCCAATCCACAGTCAAGGCATTTTGATAATGTATCATATGTGTCCTCCATCCTGTATACAGGTTGCAGTTTTATTGGATGTCTGTATCACCTAGGCACAGTGTGACCAGTGGCCATTTGCACCTGTGCACAGAACAGAGAAGCTGCACCATGTTTACATGCCTATAATGGTCTACTCTTAGGGACATATATTCTACATAGGATAAATTTCTTGAAGGATCCAAAGGAAGTAGCCATACGTTTATACACCTATATGAAACATGGTCTGTACATTAGGAGAGGGTATATTTCTGCTGCTGTCACTGTATATAGCAGTAAAGCACACACTACACTTTGGCATAAGGAATATTGTAGTTTTCTGTTTGTGGCCTCAGACATTATTCAAAGTTGCGAGTTGGGTTGTTGACAGACTTTACGCAGCTAGCAATGGGGTGAGGGAAATTTAATTATGCTGCACAAAACAGAGACCGTTCACAATATACAATCTAAGCTGTGTGGCTTTCTTCTCTCACATATTGTGCCACCCAGGGATTGTGGCCTATTTTGTTGGTGGTGGTTTTTGTTGAATATAAAACAAAAAGAAATTCAAAAAGGGAAACAGCAAATTTACACAGTGTCTGTCAGCGGCCTCAGGCGTTGTTCAAAGTCGCGAGCCTGGCTGCTACAAATTATTTGCAGGCCTTCCTCAGCTAACATTAATGTTCTGTAAACTACAAAGTAAGCTGATAAGTTACACAAAACTACACTAAAAAAAGTAAACAAATTAAAGAACTAAGTAAAAAATGGAATCATGAAGAAAGCGAGGGGTAGGAAATGAGTTGGTAATGGTGGAAGTGGTAGAGGACGAACCAGGTTGGCATTTTAAGCGGCTGCAACTGAAGCAATAGCTCCATATTTTGCAAGAGGTGAGGCAAGCCCACGGTCATTCCTTAGAAGTGGTTCCGTCCATGCGTTACATTCACAGTACACAGAACAGGTCATGGAGTAGATGACACAGCATGCCCCAAGTACCATCACCTCCTCTTCCTCCCAGTCATAGACACTCAACAGTCAGTCAGCCATGAGCATCCCCCCTCTATTTAACCCATGCCAAGTTCCTCACACATTTTGAAGTAGTCCACATGGATCAGTCTGAGGAGAAGGGAGAAGACCAAGACGTTAAATGCACTGATACTCTACCATTTTTTACCTCCTAAGAGGAAGATGAGGGTAGATCAGTACATGCAGTCAGCCCTCCACAGGCAATGTGTACTCAGGGAGATCTAGAAACAGAAGTGCTCCTGGTGCTCACTGTGATACAGAATCCACTCAGGATGAGAAGAACGAAGAGAAAGAAGATGTGGAAGATTATCAGTTACTTGATTTAACATATACAGGCAGGGAGAGTCATTACAGTAGCTAACAGGGGGAAGTGGAAGAGGCAGATGTTGTGGGGCAGCACCATGCAAAGGAGTAAGGTGTCACAGAAAAACACAGGTAGGTCAGTTCACAGAACTTATGTAGTCTGGGCATCCTTTAAAACCACGCGTGATGATTGAAGAGTGGCCATCTGTAAGATCTGCAGTGAGCATTTACAATTCAGCAAGAAAGCTGCTCACTAGGGGGTATAGATGTCCAGACCTCATCCATCTCATTTATCCATCTGTATCAGACTCCTGCTGGCACTGCAGATCTGGGCCAGGAACCATGTTTCACATCTGGTAGGAATGCCCGACTATTCGAATCTTCTGGAATTCCATTTTTCGGTTATATGAGCAAACCACATATACATCAGTAGAGTCTTCCCCCCAACTAGCACTACTCTCCATCATCCCAGGTCCTTTCGCCAGGATAAAAAAGGGCCTATTGCGATGCTTATTCACAGCAGCATTCTCTACAATTACCCGGCACTGGAGGACCCCTCACCCTTCGACTATGTTGGAGTTTATACAAGAGCTGAACCATATAATGCACACAGAGGAGATGATGGCCGAGAGTTCTCCCAACCTACACACAAATGTGAGCTCATGGTTGGCATGGACCACCATTCCGGAGACGCCAGAATTCTTACATTTATTAGAGTGAGAACACGGCACTGAGCAGTACCCTCCGTAATATCCCCAATACGCTTCTTAACATATGCAACCACATCCACCCATATCTGCCCTTTCTCATCCCTATTAATATATATATACACACACATTTATTTAGTCCCTTTCCTTTCCCCCTTTAGGTTTTTTCTTATTTTTCTTCTTCTCTTCCTTTCTCTTCTCTCTCTCTCTCTCTCTCTTTTTCTTCCTATTTCCTAGTTTTTCTCTATGCTTTTCTATAACCTCTACTACCATTAGTATGCTCTGAGGTTGCTACGATACTGGGATCTCTCAGTTGTAAAGCGCTAATCCACTATAGTGAATATGCATGACAAATAACTTCATGATGAGCAATTTGCTCCAACAAAGAGACTCACAGCATAAAAAGTAACTCTACAGCCTGTTACCAAAGATATGGCTGAGAACCCTTACGCATTCTACTATGGTATTGGAAGGACTATGAGAAAAGCTGGAAAAAAGTTACGAAGAACTATTTGGTACAACTCTTGCCGTGGAATTCAAGTCCATGCCTTAAAAATATAAAACTGTACCTCTGTTTACCTTTGTATGTTATATTTAAAATGTAATAAACAGATTAAACATAAAATGCAGCAAGAACATAAAAAAACTCAACACAACATGTATGAACAGTCACATAAACTCCCACTACCCGCTACTTTGGAAATCCCACCTGGGCCATAGGGATAGGAGTCAGCCTCGTTCTCCTCCCTCTTCCGCTGCTGTAGCTGCCTCTTCCTCCATCTCCATCCCTGTTCATGCATCAGTCTCTGAGCACAGAGAGGCAGTTTTGTGTAGGGACAATAGCATGCCAACTTCAGGCCAATCGTCTGCAATTTATGACTGGGCGGCAGGTTTAAGAGTCAGGACAGGGAAATGGAGAGCAGAAGTTGAGCCACCACCAGGGTTGGATTGGGAAACCAAAGTGGCCCTGGAAAAAAAGAAAGTGGCTCTATGTTGTGGATTGGCCCAAACAGACAGCAAATGGTTGTACTGCAAATAAGCAGGGGCCAATAAATCGCCTGCTGTAGCTACAAAGATGGGAGAAGGGAGAATTCTTTGCAGCATTCATAGCTAGCCACAGCAAATTTACTATGAAGCAGAGAACATGTTAGAACTGGAAGTATACATCAACCCTTTCCAATCCATTGTCTGACGTCTTCCTACATTCTGATTGAAGCTTGTACAGCTCCAATGTCAGAAGACGTCCGACAGGGTATTCTTACCGTCTATTGCCAGCCACTCTGCTGTCGGTGCCTCTCTGGCACACACACTGGCTTTAGCCAACAGATGGCACCGTTGTATAACAGCAAAAAGAGAAAGCCTTTTAGGAAACCCTGAATCCAAAATTGGATTGGAAAGGGTTAAGATGCCGACTATTTGTAACCCGTTAATCCTACAAGCCGTAACTAAACATCAAAGAATGGCTTGTCTTTAGCTGCTATGACAGACATTTATGTAATGTGTCCGGGGCCTGCATAATCAATGTGGTGACTGGCAACCAAGCTCTTGCAGTTATGGCAAGCATCAGAAAGACTCTGCTCCCTGTCACTGAACTCCCTAAATGCCACGCTCAATAGTGACCATGGTATCTAGGTGATTAGACCTACAGAGGGAGCTTCCTTTGTCCCCATCGGCTCTCCACAAATGCAGTTACAGGCTACTGATATGAAATCATGGCAGCCAGAGGCATAGGAAAGACCCCCAGGTATGCCACACCTGTATGCCTATTTGGACCTTTCACAGCCTAATAGATTGCTTTGCAGTTTTAAACGCAAGTGGAATAATTTTTTACTATACTGAGTATACCAAGGATCACATTGTGGGTCTAAATAAATAACGGAAATGCTTACACAGTTAAAAAAACAAACATTTTTTTATTTTGTAGAAGTGAAAAAAATAGACCACACATCACTCTACTAATCATGGTCCATATAATTACCTCCATACTGTCACTGAACAAAACTCGCTAGACCAAGACCAAAATTACCAATAATGCCACTATATGGGGCCAAATAATACCGCTGAACCATGATCACATATTACCACCACACAGTGATTAATACCAACATACTGTCACTGAATAAAGACCGCTATAAAGATTAAAATTGACAATAATAACACTATATGAGGTCCAAATAATACCCATAGACCATGACCACATATTACCACCACAGTGTTGCTGAAAAAACACCACACAAAGACCAATATTGCCCTCCCCCCTCCCAGTGACCATATAGCTGTATATACTAGATTTACGCAGGTACTCTGCAGACCAGGGGCATAACTATGGAGGATGCAGGGGATGCGGTTAGACCCGGGCCCAGGAGCCTTAGGGGGCCCATAAGGCCTTTCTTCTCCATATAGGGAACCCAGTACTATGAGTAAAGCATTATAGTTGGGGGCCCTGTTACAAGTTTTGCATCGGGGCCCGGGAGCTTAAAGTTATGCCTCTGTTACAGACGATATAAATGATTTCAGTACTATTACATTAAGTGATCATAGGTAACGTCTACTCTGACTGGAGTCGTTCACTTTCCTTTTTTCCTCATCTGACTCAGACCGTCATGATGACTTCTCCTGTTGACAACTTGTCTTTGCAGAATTAAACACATACATCTTTGACTCCTCAAGTGTGAGGCTGCCCTGATTTTGGTTAATGACTTGGTACTTCTTTCCCTTTGCTATTGTCCATCCTCTACATGACTATTCACTATGTATATTCTTGCATTGCATGAATGTATGCTGACACGGACTGTCTGATCCTCTTGCCTTCCTAATACTACGGGCATATATTTGCTTCTTAAATAATGGTTGTGACTACCTAAGGAAATCCTACCCAGATCCTGAACCTAATCCATCAGGTAGCAGTCTGTAAGTCTCCAGCTAATACCTCCAGAGGCATTAATCTGAAGACTCTATCACTTGATCCTTGGCAACTTGTGGCCACCCAATGAATATCTTAGAGGATAAAACATGACTATAAATATCCTTTCACTAAGAATACAGTGCTCATGGGAAGTTTTCTCCGACAATGAAATTTTGGAGATGAGCAAAATGTTAACTCGTGCCAATAAAATGTTAGAAGGGAAGTAGAAGTGAAAAGGTCTTTCTGTCTGTGAGAAAATTTACAGCTCCAGAAAGAATTAAATAATTTTAATTTCCTTTCCCATATGGTATAATTTTGTAAACAGATGCCTTCCATTCCTTTGTGTCTTCTTAATATTTGGAAATGAACATAAAATGTATGAAATGCAGTGCTCACAGACCTCTGGGATTTACTTTAAAAGAATTTACCGCAGTTGTTGTGAGTTTCTTGAGTATGTTAAAAAAAAGAAATGAACAGAATTATCATTTTTAAGCAATAAGTGTCAACAGTTAAAAAAGAACTACTGTACTTTGCAGAAAGTGAGCCGAACAATCTGACTTCAGATGGTTTCATGTATAATTATTTTTATTTAGAATTGGACAAATGGGAAAATACATAGTCACGTTGTATAGCAACATTATGTACATTACGCATTGTAAGACGGCTTGTATCAATGTAGATATAGTAGGTATATGTTATGCGCATCTTGCTTGGAAGTAGAGCTGCACCTGTGTAACATTTGTCATGGCTACATTGTTGAATGGCATAATTAGTGACTCACAATATAATGATGCTTCTGAAAATTTTCCCTATGCAAGTGAAGGCCATATAAGCTAGTACAATGATTTACCATGTTAGATGCATATGAGTTAATGGGGTTGTCCGAGTTTTTTAAAAAAATAAAACCAGGTTCCCCATGCAACAATATAGCAAGCAGCAATATATTTACCTTTCTCAGCTCTCCGTATCTCCTGTGTTGCTGTAAGGTCCCCTCTGCCCGTTGTTTGCTTACAGGCTGCAGTATGGGACATCAGAAGCTGCTGCAGCCAATGCCAGAGCCCAACAATTGAGCACTGAGCTTTGGCTGCAGACGCCTGTAACGTCCCAAAAACAGGCTGCTGCAGCCTATAAGCACGACATGATGGAGAAGACCCAGAGTGGTGGCGCTGAACACAGTAGTGAGGCAGGAGAGGTGAGTATATGCCTGTTTGTTATGTTGTTGAATGGGGAGCCTGGTTTTGATAAAACAAAACGCGGACAACCCCTTTAGTAGAGGGTTCAAGGTCTTCATCTACAAGTAAAAGCAGATAGCTGTTCTAAAGGACATCTTTCCCATTGGTTGACCTGGCATGCGGTTGCGTTACAATCATAGCCCATTGGTGACACTAGAAGATAATTAATAGTTGCGGGTTCCTGCTCAACTATAGCTGATTGGTGGCAGTCCCAGAAGCAGGATACCTTGTGCTTGGCTTACTAAAAGGGGAGTGTTCTACTAAAAAATGTCCAAAGTAGACAATCTCTATAAATTCCCTATATTTGCCCTCAGCAGACCTTGCCGTTTGCAGGCTTTATACTGACATAGGCTGTACTGTGAAGATTTGTATGTTTTAGCATCATACTACAAGTAATGCCATCAGTGCCATCCTCATAGTAAAGCACAAGAGCTTTAATTGTGGGCAACTTTTTTCACCCTGGGCTTTTCCTATTGATATGTCCATGTGACTCTGGTGAGACATAGTAACATACATAGTAACATAGTATGTTAGGCCAAATGAAGACAATGTCCATCTAATTCAGCCTGTTTCAACCTCCATGTTGATCCAGAGGAAGGCAAAAAACCCCAAGAGGCAGAAGCCAATTAGCCCTTTCGGGAAAAAAATTCCTTCCCGACTCCCTAATGGCAGTCAGACTAATCCCTGGATCAACCTCTAATAGTTCCTACCTCTCTGTAAGGCCCGGATCAACAACCTGCTGGTCATCAAAAATTTATATCCTGTAATATCCTCTCGCTCTAGAAAGACATCTAGTCCCCTCTTAAACTCCTCTATGGATTGTGCCATCACCACGTCCTCATTTTGCCATTACTACGTCCTCAGGCAGAGAGTTCCACAGTCTGACTGCTTTTACAGTAAAGAACCCCCTTCTATATTGGTGATGAAACCTGCTTTCTTCTAGACATAGCGGATGCACTCTCGTTACCGTCGCAGTCCTGTGTATAAACAGATCATGGGAGAGATCCTTGTATTGTCCCCTCATGTATTTATACATAGTTATTTGATCACCCCTTAGCCATCTTTTTTCCAGGGTAAATAATCCGAATTTTGATGCCTCTCTGGGTATTCCAGTCCCTTCATTCCATGAATTAATTTAGTTGCCCTTCTTTGAACCTCCTCATGTAACATCTTTCCTGAGCACCGGTGACCAGAACTGTACACAGTATTCCATGTGAGGCCTGACAAGTGCCTTATATAGTGGGAGGATAATGTTCTCGTCCCTCGCCCATATACCTTTTTAATGCACCCCAAGACTTTATTAGCTTTTGCAGCAGCTGTCTGGCATTGGTTACTCCAGTTTAATCTACAATCGACTATTACCCCCAGGTCTTTTTCCATATCCCTTTTCCCTAGCAGTACCCCATTTAGTGTATATTGGTGACATCCGTTTCTCCTGCCCATGTGCATAACCTTACATTTATCAACATTAAACTCCATTTGCCATTTTTCTGCCCAAGCCCCCTGATTATCCAGGTCCGTTTGTAGCCGCACATTGTCCTCTGTTGCATTAATTATCTTGTATAATTATGTGTCATCTGCAGATATTGATATTTTACTGTGCAGCTCCTCTATCAGGTCATAATATATTTCTGTGGGCTGTGACTGTCGTGCAATAGCTGTAAATACACAGAGTCACCCTAAGGCCTCATTCACATGAGTGTTTTTACGCAATAAAACGTCGGTCTAAAATTGCGACCATTCTTTCACATGGGCAAATTTGGGGGTGCGTGAAAAAATTGCATCATCAAAACGTGAAGTCAGTGACCAAAAACTTGGTCGCCAATTTTTCATGCTGTGTCAAAAGATAGGTCTTCAACTATCTTTTGGCGAAAAACACTGCAGGCTTCCGTAGACTCCTATGGGAGCTGAAAAAAAGGGAGTTTACCAGCATCAGGCACTCAGAAAAGAAGACAGCTGCATTAGAAGTTTTTCTGAGGATTTCTACCGACTGATAGAATTCAGCGCTGCAGCGTGTTTTTCACCCATGTGAGTGAACAAGAAAAAGCTAATTAATTTCAGGACTCGATCACGGTTATTCTTCATTGTATTTTATACAATACAATCTGTTGCTTTAGATTGTATTGTGTAAAAACCTTGAATCTTGGTGGACTTCATTAGGTTTTTTGAATTAACCCTTTGCAATCCAATTTTGGATTCAGGGTTTCCTAGAGGGTTTTCTCTTTCTGCCATTATACAATGGCGCCATCTGCTGGCTAGAGCCAGTACTGCGGTATGGGACATGCTGGAGAGGTCTCCCAACAACATAGCGGCCAGTAATATACAGTAAGAATACCCTGCCGGACGTCTTCTGACATCGGAGCAGTACAGCCTTCAATCAGAATTTCTTCAGACGTCAGACAGTGGATTGGAAAGGGTTAATCACCAAAGAAAATGCCCTAAATATCAAACACATCTCTACAACATAAATCGCTTTAGTAAAAGGAGTTGCACAAACATCTGAAGTATTCACAGGATAGAATATAACTTTGTCATTGGTGGGGATCTGACCCCTGGGACTGCACAATCCCAAGGATGAGGATCCCAATGGACCCCTCAGGAATAAAGCAGTGGTTTCACATGTGCGCCTCTGCTACATTTCATGTCAATGACATCTTTGTGAATTGCAAAGCACTCAGTGAGCTTCCTTAACTTCTGAGATGCCTGAATAACATAGCTTACTATACTACGCTGTTTAGGCAACTCTCATCTATGGGAGTTAAACTGCATAGTACGGTCCACACAGCTGTTTCCATAAATTTTAACCACCTCAGGCAGCCTGGATGCAATGCTTAGTAGAAGAAGGTGATCTGTAGGGGTGAGCTTTAGAGATGGGGCCAGCATTTATTAGACTTTTAGGGTACATCCTATTGATATAAAATAAATGACTGAGATGGAAATACCCCTTCAACATTTAAGAGTCCTTTTCTGTTTAGCAATTTAAAAAAAAAACATGAAAGGGTTTTCCAATACTATAATATTGTTAACCTATCCTGAAGATATAGTGTGTCATCAAGATCAGATCATTGGGGGTTGACCCCTGCCAATCAGCTTATGTGAAGTGGCCATGGAGTCCCAGAAGAAATGCAGCTCCATGTACTGTGCAGTGGGACAAAATGGTACTGCTGTTTTCTCATAGAATCAAAAAGTTGAAAGGGACTTCCATGGTCATCGGGTCCAACCCCCTGCTCAATGCAGGATCACTAAATCATCCTGGACAGATGTCTGCTCAGCCTTTTTTTGAAGACTTCCATTGAAGGAGAACTCACCACCTCCTGTGGTAACCTGTTCCACTCATTGATCACCCTCACTGTCTAATAACTAATCTGTGTCTCCTCCCTTTCCGTTTCATCCCATTGCTTCTAGTCTTTCCTTGTGCAGATGATAATAGGGCTGATCCCTCTGCACTGTGACAGCCCTTCAGATATTTGTAGACAGCTATTAAAGGGGTTGTCTCACGCCGAAACGTTTTTTTTTTTTATCAATAGGCCCCCCGTTCGGCGCGAGACAAACCCAAGGGATGGGTTAAAAAAAAAAATAAAAAAATATATATTACTTACCCGAATCCCCGCTCTGCGACGACTTCTTTCTTCCTTTTCCAAGATGGCCACCGGGATCTTCACCCACGATGCACCGCGGGTCTTCTCCCATGGTGCACCGTGGGCTCTGTGCGGTCCATTGCCGATTCCAGCCTCCTGATTGGCTGGAATCAGCACACGTGACGGGACGGAGCTACGATGACGACGCGGGACCAGCTCTCCGGCACGAGCGGCCCCATTCATCAGGCAGAAGACCGGACTGCGCAAGCGCGTCTAAAAACGCCAGAAGACAGCGAATTTAGACGGATCCATGGAGACGGGGACGCCAGCAACGGAGCAGGTAAGTGAATAACTTCTGTATTGCTCATAATTAATGCACGATGTATATTACAAAGTGCATTAATATGGCCATACAGAAGTGTATGACCCCACTTGCTGCCGCGAGACAACCCCTTTAAGTCTTCTCTCAACCTTTTTTTTTCGCAAGCTAAACATTTCCAGATCCAAAACCTTTTCTCATAGGACATGATTTGCAGACCGCTTACCATCCGCTTCACTTCTATGAGAATAATCCCAATCACTTCTCATAAATCAGCATTTTTTAGTTAGATGGATGCGGTTTATTTGTTAATTTCTACAAATATTTTCTCATATACCTCTTATGAATTTAAGTAATGAATGTGAACACATCCAATCTTAGCTTTCACGTACTGACACTTTATCTCATTTCTTCTTAGTGTCCCTAGTCACACCTGCTATGATCCAATTAAGCAGGATAAAGTATTCTTTACCTCTTTGTTTTTGCTTCTTTAGCTCCAATTTGTAACAGTCTTTTGTTCAGTTTCATTTTTTTTGCATAAATGAGTTCACTAATACTTACTCATTAAGAAACTTACAGAACTCCCGCTTTGCCAATTTACTTGGGTAATATTAGCTTTCTTCTATATCCATGGTATATTGTCATTCTTTTTTTTTTTTTTTTAAGTAACCTTTTCTAAATGAGACACATGGCTGAGCAGTACAAGCGGATTCTATTCATTTTCTTAATTCAAGTGCTTTTATACTCAAAGGGCACACTAGGCAATTTGAGTAAAAAAAAAGGTCCTTTGTCTCTGGGCCTGCAAATTGTCCCCCAAGAGATAAGTTTCCACACAAATGTAAAACATATTTCTAATAAGGCATTTGTGGACTGACTGGATAATGTAGCCCAGGATACTGTATATAGGTGATGAAGGATCAAGGCGCTTCAGAACAGGATAATGAGACGATTATGAATATGAAGAACTGTCTTTGAATTCCTGGCTATCCCTTGCTAATTTACTTAATTAAAATTTTCAGTAGTTATTAAGAGGCTTCTATTTGTAGGATCTGTTTTAAACTTGCTTGTTGCTTGAGAATAGACGCCGCTTCGACCAATGCTTTCATAAAACTAGATTTGCGTATTTTTGTGGAGCGCAGCATATTGCTATAGATGACGGGTCAATGAAACCTGTATATTAGGGACCTACATTTCCCATGAAAATGTAATCAAGTACAATAGCATGGGCTAGGATCTGATAGTAGTAACCCTGTATATGGAATGTTCACTGATGACATTCCATTTGAGCACAATTACACCCCCAAACAGCTGAAATGCCCAGTAGAAGGGTGTACAGTAATTAGTCAACCCTGAGAAAGGTTAATATAACACATTGCCCTGCAGTCTCAAATTTCACTTCTTCAGGCTCCTTAATTGGAAGGGAGTTAAGGCCCATTTAGACACAACGATTATTGCTCAAGATAAACTCAAAAGCCGTCTTTTTAGTGATTATCGTTGCCTGTACATGTGCCCATCTTTCACTTTTCTGCTGAATGATGGATTACAATTTTGCATGAAATCCATCGTTTGGCAGAACAGCTGATAAGAAGGACCGCACGCTGTGTTCTGCCCAGGGAAAGCTGATTAGATTGTCTCAGCTGTCAGCCCCACGACAGAACAAAGGGAATGTATTCAGGAACAAGCAGGTGGTCTGTTCCCTGAATACAGCTCCTGGCGGCTCACATGCTACTAATTGGTACTAATAGGCATTAGTACTAAGTAGTAGTTTACGCAAAATGATCGCTCAAAAGCCACCTTTTGAGTGATCATCTTTGTGTCACAATGCACCTTTACTTACTGACTATATTTGCTCAGTTTTTTTAAGTTTTGAAGCAACATGTTACAGATTCCTTGTGAAAGACACCTATTAATTAGGAAAGTGATAGTAAGTGTTTCCAACTTATTATTCTTTAAATTCATAGTTTTTTTTTGATACAGAGCTACAAACACACTGATTTCCTTCTTATAGAGTTTAGAAAGACTTCTTCGATAAAATTCAGTCTACATGTAGCCTCCACTAGGGGGAGCTTAGAAACTTGCATTGAACACGACAATTATGGAAAACTGTGTGGATGAGGGTCTGTTCACACTTCTGCTCAGCACTTCCATGGGAATTTCACCATAAGTGCTATAAAAATGCAGCACTGATATTTTTGTAAAGTGATGAAGGAAATCCGGCAGATCCCATTCTATTCAATGGATTCTGTCAGGCAATGTCAGTCTCCGACATATAATGGATCCGGCACTCCGTCTTTTTTCATTTTACTATGATAGAACAAAAGAACTAAAATTTTGACAGAGGTGTGAACACAGCCCTAAACTGTTTTGTCTGATAGTGGCTACAGACAGAATTGGTTATCATATTTTCACAGGGTTTAACACTTAGAAGAAAAAAGGAAAGCAAGCACGAAGCTAAAAACAAAACTTTTGTTTAAAACATGCTTTATGGAGTAAACGTTTTCCTCTCTGATCAGCGTAGGAGGCAGCGGGGAGGAGGAGAGGAGTCTAGACAAAGAGGTAATACAGAATTAGTGATAAGCAAAAAAAAGTTTAGTTCAGACGGTTCTCAAAATTTCAGCAAAAAGTTTGATTCAGTTGAAATTAGTTTAAACTGAACCAGAACTTCACCAATACCCCTAAAACTGGTGTATGAGACTAAGAGCCATAAAAGCCCCGTGTAACACTCTTAGGTCACCTAGGAGTGTATCTAAGTACTTTTTAGTTGTTTTAAGTCAAAGTTAATGAAGAAAAAGATGAAAAAAAGGAAGATATGGATGATATTTTTTTCCTCCTCCGCCGTCATCCTTCTTCATTTTCCTTTCTTATTTTTCCTTCTTTTTACTTCTTCTCCTTATTTTTCCTTCCTCTTTTAGCGAGTCCAGCCAAGATGAACCACCTGAGATTAAGGCTCCTGTACCTAAAACAAGGTATTTTGATTTGCCCAACACTATACAGAATATTACATGTTTCTCATCATTGCTTGCACTATTGATTTATGGGACTTTTTTTACACTTTAAATACATACTGTAAATATACATTATTTGAGTTTCAAAAATAAAGAGCACAAACAAAAGAGTCAACCTGTGTTTATTATTTGTTAAACTGTAGTCTATATTATTAACTGCCACTTTCATAGCTTTACCCAGGGGAATATCCCACTAGTTGTATTTGAAGTTCTACCAATATCATTCACAACAGCTAATTTGCCCCATATGAATATAGTCTATTTAAGAAATTATAGTAAGTCTATTTTAAGCACAAGATCAGTCACTAACAATGCCTTTAAGGAAGTACTGTACCGAGTGGGTGCAAGCTTCTTGAGCTCCTTGCCTATCTACCTGGTATCAGGTGACCTATCTCCTGCCTTAGGTGAAAATCCCCTATAACAGAGCCCACTAGGCTCTTCCAAGACCTGCACACATCCCTGCAACCTCTTCTGCCACTTGGTTTGGTGCTGAGCGACCTGCGGCCTACCTCATTTTCGCTACTGTGGCCTCCAGCGCATGGCGCTCGGATCTACCAGCGGCCTTCCAATCCTCACTAACGCTCCTGGACGTGAACAGCTTCAATCTGCAGCTGAGAATTAAATTAGAAATTCTCTGCTTGCCTATAAAAGATGGAGGGTTGGCCCACTTCTACTGTTATTACTTGGCTAGCTAGTTAGTGTATTCAGGTTGGGGGCTGTCCTCTTCAGATTATAACCCAGTGGTAGTACTAGAGTGAAGAGTAGTGAGCACTGACCAGAGTCTGAGAGGCCTGTTGTTGAGGGGCCCTGATTCCCACATAGCTACTTTGCCTATACCTATGAGGGTTATATTAAGGGTTTAGAATGTTGCCCTGCATTTAATACTTGAAGTAATGACTGGGTGGTCCCCCCATACTCGCTTGTGGGGAACTCTCTCCTAGATCCCATACAGTCTGGCTTCCGACCCCAACACTCAACAGAAACTGCCCTTACAAGGGTATCAAACGACCTTATGACAGCCAAATCTAGGGGCGATTTCTCCCTACTATTCCTCCTTGACCTCTCTGCAACATTCAACACTGTTGACCACAAACTCCTCCTCAGTATGCTTCGCTCTATCAGCCTAAAGGACACTGCTCTCTCCAGGTTTTCCTCCTACCTATCTGACCGCTCATTCAGCATCTCCTTTGCTGGCTCTACCTCCCCTCCTATTCCCCTTGCTGTTGGGGTCCCCCAGGGCTTGGTCCTCTGCCCCCTCCTTTTCTTCATCTACACAGCCCCTATAGGACAGGCCATCAGGAGTTTTGGCATCCAATACCACCTCTACGCTGATGACACTCAGCTATACACCTCTTCCCGTGACATCTCTGCACCTTTCCTCCAAAACATCACCGACTGTTTGTCCGCTATCTCTAGCACTATGTCCTCTCTCTACTTAAACCTTTCTAAAACTGATCTACTCATATTTCCACCCTCCACTACTAACTGATCTCATTCTGATATCTCCATCTCAGTGTGTGGCGCCACCATAACTCCCAGACAGCATGCCCGCTGCCTTGGGGTCATATTCGACTCCAATCTCTCCTTTACCCCTGCATCCAATCTCTTGTCCGAACATGTCAGCTGCACCTGAAGAACATCGCAAGAATCCGCTCTTTCCTCACCGCAGACACGCTAAAAACGCTTATTGTTGCCCTCATCCACTCTTGGCTCGATTATTGCAACTCGTTGCTGATCGGCCTCCCCCGCACCAGACTTTACTCTCTCCAATTCATCCTGAATGCAGCAGCCAGGCTCACCTTCCTGTCCAGCAGCTACTTGGTTGCCTCTCCTCTGTGCCAGTCACTGCACTGGCTGCCCGCTAAATACAGAATTCTATTTAAACTCACTACCTTCATCCACAAAGCCCTCCACCGTGCTGCGCCACAGTATATTGCCTCCCTCATCTCTTTCCATCACCCAGCCTGGGCTCTCCGCTCTGCTAACGAAACTAGACTGCGCGCGCCTCTAATTCGAACTTATCATTCTCGCCTTCAAGACTTCTCCAGAGCAGCACCAGTCCTCTGGAACGCACTACCAAAGTATACCCAGGCAATGCAGGACTCACAAGGATCAGGCGTGCTCTAAAAATGCACCTCTTCACGGAGGCATACCGCATTCCCTGAACAAACCCCTCTGTACACTGCCTGATAACATGCTCACTGACCTACTGACTGCAAATCCTTGCCAGCCACCAACAACTGCCCCTGCAGCCATACCGTTTCTGCCGTCACACGGCTAAATGTCTGACCATTGTCTATGTGTATAGCATTCCTCACTCTCCACCTCGCCATACCGTTCACATCACCAGCCCCTTTACCTTCATATCACCCCATTAAATGTACTATGTAAGCTCGTTGGAGCAGGACCCTGACCCTTATTGTTTCCATCAACCGATTACTATGTAACCGTGGTTCTGTAATTTTTGTACTTTTGTCTTTCTGTATTCCCCATGTATTGTAAGCGCTGCGGAATATGTTGGCGCTATACAAATAAAGATTATTATTATTATTATTATTAATCCATGTCTTCTGAATCTGCAGCACTTTCAGATTTCCTCTCAGATATTGTGGAAGGAGATAACTTCTGTACCTTTTCACAACTACAATTGAGCTTTAACATGCATAGTAGCTCATGTTTTAGATATTTTCAACTTTGTCATGCCATGAGGGCTCAGTTCAGTGGTTTGGCCACCCGTCTTTCCCTGACTATGTTGGGGGGACTGGCTCAGATGAACAGTCTTCTAAAACTGCTCCCTAGCTTTTGTAGGCATTTGGCACAAAGCTTTGCTCCGCAGAGGGCCTTTTGGAAATGGGAACTTGATATACCAGACCTAGACTTGGATGATTGGGGAAATCTGTTAAATTTATACATAGAATCTATTACACTTCTTCTCATTTACATACCCTAGTGAGGTTTATCTGAGATGCTTGATGGCTGCGAGTATGGTCATGCATACTTTCCGGGAATGCTATGTTCTGCGGGATTACTGGTGTGATATCCTTGAGTTCATGGAGTTCCGCCTGGGAGTGCCTCTTGGGCCTGGTAGGTGACATCCGGTTAATGTAGCATTCCGTTCTCTATATAAGCTGTTGTTCATCTATGTTAAAAAAGTAATTGGAAGCATCCTAAGAAACCTACCAGAGCTGTCTGGATATTTGAAATCAACAATGTTGTACCCATTGTGACAGTGCAGTAGCAAGAGTGGCCTGCAGGGGGCCTCTGAGCACAGTCACTGTGTTTGGTTTAGTTAACCTGCACCTGCAAGGGTGCTAATACACAGTTTAAATTTCCCCTCCCTCACAAGCTCAGTGTCATGGAAGCCTGTGGAGCTTAGGTCCATTGAGGCACATGGGACCTGAGGTCTATGTAGACCTGGTGCTGGACTGTGAGGGACCTGGAATCACAAGGGGTGATCAGCCCCTCGCTCATCACCTGTCGGGGCGAAGACACCTTCCTGGAAGGTGCGCTGGAAGAAGCGGTATGCGTTGCTGTGTGCACTGTGACAGACAACAGTGTGAAGTTGCATATGATAGCTGGACTGTATGTAGCCTGAATACGCTGCTATGCTGAAATAAACGCTGGAGGAACTGGCATTTAGACTTTACCTGGTATGTTCTGGACATCACTGCGGTGCTACCACCCCTGGGCAGGGAAAAGTAAGCAGGAGATCCCGAACAAATAACCCCAACTTGCCACACCATGTACAAATTGACTTATATGACTTGAGGTTGTCCTGACAAATTTGATAAAGTGTAGGGCTCTTCGGTTGATTGCCCTTATACTGTACTGAGTGTATCCGACTGATTTGTTCTGTTCAGAAATGTTAGTGACCTTATTATGGGGATGTCAACTGTTCACTTTGATTAACAGCCGCGTCGTCGGTGGGGTTCCTTTGTTTGCTGTTACGTTTTTTTATTTTTTGGTTCCTTGGTTGGGAATCGCTGATCTCCTTTTTGTTTTATGTTCAAAATAAAAAGGGGCCTTTTATATTGCAGAGGAATAAGTGCATGTCTTTATTGTGCTGTATTGATTTTCTGATATTATGGAAATTCTCCTTTTATATTTTTTTCCTGCTTGCCATTCTTTGATTCTGCATGCTATCTGTTTTCCTTGTAATGTGTAATTTGCTCAATAAACGTTCCATAAAAAAGCCATGCATTGTACATGATCCATTCTTCCCTAGGATATGTCCCTCTCAGGACCAATTTAGTTATGTGCTTGTTACACGTTGATGTGTCTGTGATCTCCAGGTAATTGAGATAATGGTATAGAACAATAGAATGTGTATACTTAAAGCTGTTCTCTATAATTTGTTTTCATGCCATTAGGTTTTTCATCATAAATCCCATACATTTGCTTAAATAAGTCATAAAATCTCTTATAAAACTCAAGATCTTTCTTCATTTCCAATCAAAACTTTAATGAATTCTGTATCAAAATAGTTTCCGGATATGTTGGTTGATTAGGAACTAACTGGAATGTTTTCTAATGTTGCTCATAGTGAAATAAATCAATCATTTGTTGGGTGTTTGCTGTCTCATAAAGTTGTGTAATTAAAATATAGTTTTATCTTAGATCCGGGACTTCAGACAGATAACTTTAACAAAGTTACTTTAAGAGAGCTTAAAGAGAATCCAGAGCTTTTCTGAAATGTTTGTTTTATGCTGCCTTTAGATGAGCATATTTTTAATCCGTATTTGGTCGTATTTTGCGGACTGTAATACGAGCTAATGAAAATCTAAGAATAAATTTACATGGGTGTATTTATGATTATGTTTTAAAAAGGCAGCATGCACTACGTTTTTCCGTTTTTCATGAAAAATATGCCAATTATAGTCCATGGAAAGTAATTAAATTACAGATACTCCCAAATTTAATCAGTTTTTAATCTGCATTTGCATTTATCGCTATTATTTTCTATTAGGCAAAAATCTGATATGTATTTGCCCAGTAGAAAACATAAGCAATGAAAGCAAATTCTGAGACGAAACCAGATCAAATACTGATCATATAAGGATGCAGTTTCATCTGTAATACATTGGTATTATAGATCCATATTACAGATGTGTTACAATACGTTTATGTGAAACTGACCAAAGTAAATGCTTTTATTCTCTATGAAATAACAATTCGGCAAAACCTTTCCTTGGAGATGCGCATTGTGCCGCTCCTCTGTTATTCTCCCTGGAAATATAGGGGGAAAATCGACAACTGTTATCATTCCCCTTAATCATATGATTAAGGCCTCCTTCACACGACTATATGAGTTTTTACGCTTGGCCAATCGCAGCTAAAAATTGCATGAGTGAAGAATAGCCGCGATCAAAGTTCCAAGCTTTAGCCATGTTACATAGTAACATAGTATGTTAGGCTGAATGAAGACAATGTCCATCTAGTTCAGCCTGTTTCAACCCCTATTACCCCTTGTTAGTCCAGAGGAAGGCAAAAAAAAAAAAAACCCAAGCACCCATTAAGCTCATTCAGAGGAAAAAATTTCCTTCCTGACACCATAATGGCATCCAGAGTAATTCCTGGATCAACATTTAAGAACATTAACCCCGCTGGTCACCTAATGTCTATATCCTGTAATATCATAGCATTCTAGAAAGACATCTAGTCCCCTCTTAAATTCCTCTATCGATTTTGTCATCACCACATCCTCAGGCAGAGAGTTCCACAGTCTCACTGCTCTTACAGTAAAGAACCCCCTTATGTGTTGGTGTTGAAACCTGCATTCCTTTAGACGTAATGGATGCCCTCTTGTTACCGTCGCAGTCCTGGGTATAAAGAGATCATGGGAGAGATCCGTGTATTGTCCCCTAATGTATTTATACATAGGTATTTGAGCGCCCCTTAACCGTCTTTTTTCCAGGGTGAACAATCCCAATTTTGATAGCCTCTCTGGGTATTCCAGTCCTTCCATTCCGTTTATTAATTTAGTTGCCCTTGTTTGAACCCCCCCAAACACTACAGTCCACTAGTACCCCATGTCTTTTTCCATATCACTTTTCCCTAGCAGTACCCAGTTTAGTGTATATTGGTGACATCCATTCTTGCTGCCCATGTGCATAACGTTACATTTATCAACATTAAACTTCATTTGCCATTTTTCTGCCCAAGCCCCTATCTAGGTCCTTTTGTAGCCATACATTATCCCGCTTTGTATTAATTTTCTTATATAATTTTGTGTCATCTACAAATATTGATATTTTACTGTGCAGCCCCTCTATCACGTCATTGATAAACATATTGAACAGAATGGGGCCTAATACTGAACCCTGTGGCACCCCACTAGCAACGGTGGCCCAATCAGGGTATCAACTATTTATTACCACCCTCTGCTTATACCGTTGTTTTCCTTGAGGTATTCTAGAATGGTATCTCTCATAAACCCCTCAAATATTTTTCCAATTATTAAAGTGAGACTTACCGGTCTGTAGTAATCACGCTCTCTTTTGGCCCTGTTTTTGTATATTGGAACCACATTGGCAATGCGCCAATCCAGTGGTACAACCCCAGTCTCTATAGTGTCCATAAATATAAGAAATAGCGATTTAGCTATCATGTCACTTAGTTCCCCTAGAACCCTTCCGTGTATTCCATTTGGAACCGGCAATTTATCTATTTTAGTTCTCTTTAACTGGCTCTGCACTTCCTCCTGTGTTAGGCATGCAATATTTAGCGGGGGGTTCATTTTATTCCCTTGCATCTTGTGTGACATTTCTTTTTCATTTGTGAATACACTTGAAAAGAAACTATTTAATAGATTTGCCTTCCCCCATCGTCTTCTATGGTTTCTCCTGCATTATTTGTTAAAGGGCCACCGCTTCCAGTTAAAATTCTTTTACTGTTTATATAATTAAAGAATGCTTTAAGGTTATTTTTTCTCTCTTTGGCGATCAGTCTTTCTGCATCCTCCTTAGCAATTTTGATCTTTTCTTTACATCTTTTGTTTTTTTCCCTGTATGATTTTAACGTTTCTTCTCTACCTTCTTGTTTTTGTAGTTTAAAGGTTTCCTTTTTTCGTCTATTGCCCCCCTTACAGTTTTGTTGAGCCACATTGGTTTCCTTCTACTTGTAGTTCTTTTGTTTTTAAAGGGTATGAACTGCTTTGCTTTGTTGTCAGTGCTTTTATTTTTGAGGAGTCTGTCCCAATTAATATTACCGATAGTAGTTTTAAGCTGATCAAATTTTGCTTTACTAAACTTTAGTTTTTTTGACGCTCCCTGATAAGGTTTCTTATTGAGTGACAGCTGGAAATTATTTATATTGTCATCACTATTTCCCAAGTGTCCCTCAACCTGCACCCCCATGATTCGGTCCAGTTTGTTAGTTAATAATAAGTCCAGAGTGGTCCTCCCTCTAGTTAGCTTCTGCACAAGTTGGGTAATGTAGTTATCTTTAATTGTTCTCAAGAACTTATCAGCCTTGTGAGATCTGCAGGTTTCGTCTTCCAATATTATGTCTGGATAATTAAAGTCCTCATAATAATTATTTCATTGCGGTTTCACACCTCTTCTATTTGCCTTAATAATAAGATTTCCATTTCTTCTGTTGCGTTTGGTGGCCTACAGAAAACCCCTAATAGGTTGTGTGGTGCGCCATTAGAAATGGGGGTCAGGGCGATGGTGGTGGCGAATGTATTGCTATCCCCCAAGCAGGCAGTGACCAACAGAATATTTGGCATAAGACTTTAAACTATTCCTACTCATGCTCGAGTAGGGAATGATGGTAACTGTTGTCGTACGCCTGTTCATAGCCAGGCCTGAGCCCACTACGAACAAAGTATTTGTAAAGGGATTTGGT
The DNA here is from genome assembly GCF_035609145.1 of Eleutherodactylus coqui. Lineage (NCBI taxonomy): Eukaryota > Metazoa > Chordata > Amphibia > Anura > Eleutherodactylidae > Eleutherodactylus > Eleutherodactylus coqui. The sequence continues at coordinate 50,655,265 of NC_089848.1, read as the reverse complement.
GATATTGGGGGTTGTAGTCCCTTCCCCTGGAGGGAGGTGCAGTATTCAGTGCTATGCAGGTGGTCTACGGTGAGAAGGAAGCTCCAGGAGTCAAGTTAATGGGTAAAACAATACAATTCACATGTATTCTTAATTTTCATTGACTTTAGGCAGGTGACAGGTAACAGAGGTCCTTTCTGGAGTTTGAGGATTGAAGAAATATCTTCTTTCTTTAAATAAATCATTTTCTTCTCTATTCACAACTCTTTCTCTATTTTTCTTCTATAATCTTCTCTTGTATTAAACTACAGTTTTCCTTCTCACAGCACTATTTACTCCTCTTCTCCCTCCTGCTCTTACTTGATGCTCGCTCTTTCCTCTCTCACTCCTCAATAACTGATTTTTTACTGACAAACTTTCAACTGACATCCCATGCGGGGCTTTTCTTGTTTCTACAAATTACAGGCTTCCTCTCACAAGTACCTCACTGTCTGCCAGCCAATCCCTAAGCTGTGCTATACAGCAGAATGGCCAATGGGGAGCTGAGTGATGGACAGCCAATGGAGGAACGGAGTGGTTGTCATGCAGATTGTAAATAACCCTTTCTTCTCCAACCAACAAAATCCTATATCATAAATGCATAAGAACAGACTTATATGAAATATTATGCAGTACCCACTCTGGGATGCTACACATGTTTTCTCGTCCATTTACACAGGCGGCTGCGGTGTTTTGGTGAAAAAATACGCTGCAGTGTGGAAATCCCTCAGTCAGCAGAAAGACCCTCAGTGCACCATGGGAGAAAACCGCAGTGCATCCCTGGGAAAGGACCGGCGGCCATCTTAGGGAGAAGATTTTTTAAAGTCCTTATTTCGTCGGATCGGTAAGTAGCAAGCGGTGTAAAAACCGCTTTAATTTGCTATTTTATGCCAGGGGGGTGACAGGGGGAATGGGGTAAGGTAAAATTTTGAGGTTTGCCGCGAGACAACCCCTTTAAATGGAGCAAGCTCTCTATGTTTCCCAGTGTTGGATGCTGCAAAACTCTCTCCCCCCCCCTTTTTTTCAGCTCCCATAGAAGTCTATGGGAGCTTCGAGTGTATTTCAGCAAAAGATAGGGCAAGACCTATTTTTTTACGTGTCATATAAAATCGGTTGCTGTTTTCGGTTGTTAAGATGCTATTTTTGCCAACTTGATTTTTTTGACTTGAGTAAGGGCTCATGTCCACGGGCAAAATATGATTTAAGATCCGCAGCGGATCTCCCGCATGCGGATCCGCATCCCATAGGGATGCATTGACCACCCGCGGGTAGATAAATACCCGCGGATCGTCAATAAAAGGGATTTAAAAAAAAATGGAGCATGGAAAAATCCGGACCATGCTCCATTTTCGTGCGGGTCTCCCGCGGGGACGGCTCCCGCGGGCTTCTATTGAAGCCTATGGAAGCCGTCCGGATCCGCGGGAGACCTAAAATAGGAATTTAAAGTATTTACCATCCGGCGCGGGCGGGGAAGGTCAGCTGTTCCTCACGGCCGCATCTTCCTTGCTTCGGCTCGGCGGATGTGCCCGGCGCATGCGCGCGGCACGTCGGCGACGTGCCGGCGACGTGCCGCCGGCGTCAGGAATTCATCCGCCGGCCGAAAATGAAGATCCGGCCGTGAGGAACAGCTGATCTTCTCCGCCCGCGCCGGATGGTAAATACTTTTAAATTCTTATTTTCGGCGCTCATGTCCGCGGGGCAGGAGGGACCCGCTGCAGATTCTACATGTAGAATCTGCAGCGGATCTGATTTTCCCCGTGGACATGAGGCCTTAAAATCGCTCATCTGAATGAATACATTGGAATCTAATGCTTCAGGTGGTTGCAATTTTTTAACGGGGCTAATTTAGCCGCGTTGTGTGAATAAGGCTTCAGGCTTAGTTTTTTGCTGAAACGCATAGCTCCCTGTTCGCAGATGTGAGCACTTTTACTTTTTCATAGATATATTCTAATAAAGATTTGTTTTTTATGAGAAGTGCTGGAGCTATATACATCGTTTTTTACATATTGCATTCCTGGAAAACCAGCTTGGCATTGTTCCCCACTTCTTATAGGTTGGCTGTTTGGTATCACACAGTAGATTAAAGGGGTTTTGTCATTACAACAAAACCCTGTCCACCCTGAGAGCTGTCTCTGCCGGTACCGGCGGCGACTTCTGGGTACACGGCTCGATGGAAGTCAAGTGTCGGCTGCTGCCAATCAGAGGCCGCAGTGTAACTATACATACATCACCGAAAAGCTCCTAGTAAACATGTAGGGCGACTCTGATTGGCCACAGACGACACTTGACTTCCACTGGGCCGTCTACCCAGAAGTCGCCGCCAATACGGCTCTCAGCTGCTTTCCAGGGCTCCATGTCGGGTGAGTATACCATCTTTTTTTACTAGGCCGGGCCGAGCAGGTGGATGATGTTTTGTTGTAATGACAAAACCCCTTTAAGATTTTCGGTAAAGAGTATTTTACCTTTTTACTTCTTATTTATACCAATAGAAAAATACATGTCATCCTGCAAAAAATGAGCCCTCACAGCACGATGTTGATGGGAAAATAAAAAAGATCTGGCTGTCTAAAGATGGCGGAAGAAAACCTTTTCCAAATATATTTTATTTTTTAAAACAAGTACGGCAAAAAACTGTATGAACTTGGTATTGTAACCGTGCTGACCCATATAGAATAAGGTTATCATGTCATTTTTGCTGGAATGTGTTGTTACGTTCACCCACAGGATTTATTCACCTTGCCTGCAGGGATGTACATAACCCATAACTGAACACTAAGTATCTGAACATAAATAGACTTCACTCAGATATACCAAACACACAATAGTTTTATTAGACGAGACACGTATACAACACAAATAGATTGTCATACCAACAACAAGGAAACATCTGACCCTAGTCTACACCAAGAGGGGAAACCTGCCTATAAGCGGAGTAATCGTCCTGATAAGAACGGTCCCACATCAGGAACCTAGGGTCAAACTCACTCACCCTAAAAGGCAGCAGAGAGCAGTGAAACGGATGACACATAAGATAAACTCCAGCAACTAGAGCAACATGAACAACACACACAGGCAAACCCCCAGGTAAGACGTAGCTCAGACACAAGCATCCACACACCTACAGACGGAGGGGAATTCAGGTATGAACCAAGCAGCACGTAGTTCAGGAGTGAAATTCAGGCATACTCACTCCAAAGGACAGAGAGGATTTAGACATAACCAATCAGGACAGAGTTCAGACCAGGCAATGGCATGCCTACAGGCAGAGGGGAATTCAGGCATCCGCACACCCACGGACGGAAAGGGATTCAGACAGAACCACATGCCACCAGTGTTCAGAAAGGAGATGAGGAGATTTAATGACCAGCACCCTCCAGCAAGAGGGGCTGGTATTTATTTGTACAGACCCCATGTGATTGGCTGGCTGGAGCAATCCATACAACAGCCAGCCAAATCAGCCCATACCTGCAGAGACGTGCTCCTCAAAGTGCATTGCACCATAAGACCCAGGAGCACTAACTATCATAACGTGACATATGTACACTGTAAAAACAAGACCCCTACCAAAGATAACGGAATTGTGTTTTTTCCCATTTCACTGCACTTGGAAGTTTTTCAGTACATTAAATAGTACCTTTGAAAAATGCAACTTGTCCTGCAAAATGCTGCGTCAATGTATTTTTTGAAAGTGAGGAGGACAAACCAAAAATGAATAAAAGGGCCTCATCATTAAGGTGTTAAAAAAGTTATGATTTTTTGAAAACGTAGAGAAAAAAGCAGAGCACTTCCTAGTACAGTATGTTTTGAACCGGTATATAAAAATGCATAGAAGAAGGTTCCCAACTAAGGGTGGTTTACATCTCACAAGAGCTTGGCTTTTGTAGGATAAGTTGTGTTTTTTATTGGTAGAATTTAACTAACTATGTAATGTTTTGGAAAACTTTTAAAAATTTCTAAGTCACTGCAGAAATGAGAAAAAACACAACTGCACACCGTTTTTGAGGCTCTTGCTTTTACTATGTTCATGGTGCAGTAAAGTGACATGATATCTTTATTCTGCGGGTCAGCACAATTATGGCGATGTCAAATTGTATATTTTTTTATGTAGTGGTACTTTAAAACATAAAATACCATTTTTTTAAATTTCCGGCGCCATCTTTTGATCCATCCTATAGCTTTGTTATATTTCCTTCAATAGGGCTGTGTAAGGGCTCATTTTTTGCAAGGGGACCTGTAGGTTGTACTCATACCATATTGGGGTATACATGACTTTTTGATCGTTGTTTATTCAACATTCTCTTAAATTTGGAGATGACCAATTCTGGCATTGCAGACTGTTTTTTCGGACAATTTTTGCCCTATGCGATAAATAATGTGATATTTTAATGAATTGGACTTTTACTGACATGATAAAACAAATTTTTAAAAACATTTTTGATGAAATGACTGGGAAAAGTTTTTTCTCTTCAAATTTGTAGTATTTTCATAGTATTTTTATAGCTCATCTTAATAGGCAATCACACACCTTGAGATCTCATCGCAGGAGAGCGTTTGGGACCCCTGAACACCGATTCGTGCATTTAAATGCCGCTGTCAGAATTTAAAGGATTAACATCTGTGATTGACATGAACACCGATTATGGCTATTGCTAAGTCTGACTGGTAGGTATAAAACATCTGTCCGTAAGTTAGAAAGGCATTACCTTTCTCCTTAAGGGGAGCCTATCATTTTGTGCATGCAGTGCAATCTCTGGGCAGCATGTTATAGTAGGAGTAGGTGGAGCTGAGTACATGGATATATAGTTTTGTTCAAAAAGATTCTCTAGAACTAATACTTAATTCTCTAAAGTCTTTGCTCATTCTGGCCTTAGCAGTCCAGTAGGTGGCACATTTAGTGATTCATTCAATCATTCATGTTTTTTTTTCTCTTTCTTTAGATAAGATTTCCATAATCAGATTCCACATTTTATCTCGAGAGGTTATCTACCCTTATAGATACAAAACAGAAAGCTGAACTTTTCGTTGACATTTTGGTTATGAATGAAGGGCCATTCGGAATTTACTTGGATGCAAACATTTAAACATTTCCTCCCCTGTATCATTATCCCAGTGACACAGTCCTGGTGGGAAATACATTTATCAGAAATAATAGACACGTCTGTGGATTTCTTTAACAAAGGAATATAAATAAAACTCAGATGACATTGACATTCCAGTGAATCCTAAATCAACCTCTTGGGTATTCGCAGGTGCCGTCTAGGACATAAAGCATTGTTATCAAAACAGCCAACTGGTATTGTGAAGGAGTAGAGGCAGCATGTCCAGTCAAGCATGGCAATCACATTAAGCAAAATGAGGACATCTATTGGGTTGAGAAGAAAACATCGAAACATACAATCACCCTAAGCTACTGCAAATCATGCTCAAAAGGCATTGATGAACAGCTTTGTGCCAGCGGAAACACTTTGCCTTGATAAATGAGAGTTGCAGGACCATGCAATAACTAATATGGTATACAAAATAAATGCACAGTGCAACTAAGTTATGTCCATCTTTTTAAGCTTGAGGCATTTGGAAACTATTTCTCAGCAGTAAACAATATCAGAATGCATACCAAGGAAAACCTCAGCAGCAAATGTAACTTTCCAGGGAGAAAGGATACTAGTAATTATGCTTACAGCTTATCAGCCTTCTCCATATGTTGCCTCAGGGACTGAACAGGATTGAAAAAGCTAACATAAACTTCTAATGTATTCAATAAAAAGCTCCGAGCTACTAAGATGGCAAAATATTGGCAGATTTAATATTCCTAGGAGCCACAATATATTATTATTTAAACATATATGTTTTGCCTTAATGGCTACATTCAATTATTCCTTGTAATTGAGATAAATCGCGTGCAGCACTGTCTCGTAGTAGAAGACGTAATTTAGGGGGTTACTTTAGTGTTATTAATATATTATTTAATGCTGGATGTGTGAGTAAATTGATTTGGCAAAATAAAGTGGCTGAAGTATTTCCCTTAGGGTACATTTTAATGTCCGTATTACTATCGCAAGACATGGACCCTCTCCTATTGGTTAGGAGAAGCAAACTTAGAACACCATAGAACCCCTATGGTGATTTATGTTTGGTCCAGTAGATCCGCTGAGAGTCCAGGGTCCAACTAAAGTATGCATGTTAAAATGCAGACAGAGGGCTAGAACCCGATTTAAGGTGGCTGTACAAATTAAGGGCGATATGAAACCATTCATTCCACTATCGGGATTCTTGCCCTTTGATAGTACTTAGGACTTGCCCTATCTTTCGTGCGTGTAGATCATACTCTGTGCAAGAAAGATAGGGCAGGACCTATCTTCCCGCTTTTTATTTCAAACTAACATGCAATATCGTTTGAATAGTCTGAAAAAAAAAACCCAGTTCATGTGCCCATGTGTTTTTGCTCTAAATGAATGCCGAATGAATGCACTGATTGTGGTGGGACCAGACAGCCAACTAATGTATATGTGCAGCGTCCAAGGAACAAGCCCACAGCTGAGGAGACAGCAGGGTAGAGATGTTATCCTTGTCATGGGGCTCTACCATCTCCTCCCCTGAGGGTAGCTTGGGGAGATCACAGGGGTAGTAACCGGGGATTACCATAAATCCCATTGTCACTCGTGACGCCACCATTCCTTCTCCTGGAATGGATCTTGTAGAAGAATAAAATAGTCTCACACCAGAAGAGTATATTTTGGAACAAAACCAGGAACGGTCGATCTTGTTCATTTACTCAAACGTCTTGTTAAAGTAATATAACAGTCTCAGTACAACGGTATACACAGTGGAACTCACGGGGTATTGGAACAATCCACAGGCCAAGTTGTCTGCATGTTCTTTTACTCCCGGTAATCACTTTCTCCAGCGGCAACAACACTCACTCTTACTTCCTTCTCTTCTCACCAATAAGTAGTTTCTTTCTCCCAGTACTCAGCAGTGGTGCAGAGGTTCTCTGGGTTGAACTTGCCCCGGGTGAGCACCAGGCAATTGCTAGGCCTCCTCCATACTCCACACACAGACCGACCTGACAGCCTCTCTGTAGTGTCTGTGTCTCACTGTGTCTCCCTCTGAATATCTTACTGTTGACTCATATATCAAGCCTCTTCATGTGCTCACAAACGACACACACAAAACAATACATTTTCCAGACAGGACAGGACATACCAGACATTAACCCTTTCAGTTCTGCAACCATCCAATACACATAAATCTGATGCATTCCACAAACAAGACACTGACAAGACATTGACATGAGACAGACATAGAACATTCTTGAGGGGCCTCATTAAATCTGGGTCACTACATATTGAGGTGTTCAAACTCTCTCTCGGTGGAAGAGATCAGGAAAAAGAAGGATCAGGCATCTTACATTTCAACATGCTCGATTGGCATTTCAAAATTTGATAGGGAGTTGTAATTTCATTAACTTTAAAGGGGTGGTTTTATCACAGGCAATCCTATTAATAGGGAAGCCACCACAATGAACAGCTGTAGGCAGCCAGACATTATTCCTGCTGTCGTTGCTGCAGGGGAAATATATTAGTACATGACAATCATTCAGATGAATGAGCATCTATGTCATAATGAATGTCCCAAGTTCACCAGAGCGAGAGCTGCTCATAGAATGGGGTACCAAAACCTTCTATGAGGCCCAACTGTCCAAGAGCTGTTAGCGCATTATGTTGGGGTGCGATAGAGTGAACCAAACTCTCTGCACCTCACATGCTCTCAGGTGCCCTCTACTGGACCGTGAAATGCACTGGAAGAATATTGCCAGATTCCCACTTAACTAAAGACATTTTTTGCCCTGTGAATTCACCCTTATCTGTACCCGTGAATGCTTCTATTTCTAGTAAAGGCACTAAGACTGTTTGCACCCATGTTCAAAAGCTTTACTCCTAATCAAGCACTATGTGGAGTTGATAGGAATTCTTGCACACAGACCAAGATGGAGGCAAGAACCTAGGGAGTCTCATTGTCTCCCTCTGACTACATATGAACTCTGGCGCTTGCAACCCTGACTGCAGACAAGGTGAGCCCTTGGCAGCAGCAGCTTAACCCCAAGAGATTAAACCAGCATGTGGACCCTCTTACATTGTCCTAATAAGACTAGCCCTTTTACAGACAGTAGGCACTAAAACAGGAATAGTACTGTTGCATTTTACAAACCTCCGCATTTGATTTTTTTGTTATATATCTGATTGAATCATAACGGCTACTTTTTAAATACCGGTAACCTCTTTAAGACACTGAATCAAAAATACAGCTGCAAGGTTTGAGAGGTAGACAATAAGATTATGTTCAAAGGAAGTCTTTCACCGGAATACAGGCTATAAATCACTGCCAACGGTAAATTAGCACTAGACCAATACGCTCCTATTGTGCCTCCTCTTTCTCAATGTGCAGCTGGCGGGGAGATTTGTGCTTTACATGTTCCATGCACTCTATGTAAAAGAGCTGCAATCTGTCTGATACGTGGTCTTGCAGCTCATTTTGGTTGTCCTGCCTACTGCTCGGTCCTCCTCTTTTCTCTAATAATTTCTTTTTACAAGGGGGAGGGCCAAAGATGACAGAGCAGTAGACAATCTGGACCAGACTGTCCATTGGATAAATTGCAGGCTCATTTACGGGGAGCGCATGGGACATGCAAAAGGACGTATTTCCCTCATGACTGCATTTTTTAGAAAAAATGAAAGGTACAATCCAATCCTGAATATCGACATACTGTAGCACCAATCTATTGTTGGCAATGATTTATGGCCTGTATTCTAGTGATAGACTTCCTTTAATGTGGTCGAACCAAATTAAAATTTTGTGGGATCATTTTAGTAGAAATGTTAATATGGATAGTAAATCAGATCCAGCCTGCTTGGGGGAAAAAATGATGTTATATGAATCCCGAATATTATGAAAAAAATATTTGTAAAGGACCATTTAGTTTTGAATCATTTGTGATAGCTCTGCTATCGAATGTGAGGCTGGTATATGGGCTGTGTTCAATTAGTAAATGCATTTTTATTTTACATCTAAAACAACTACTCTCATAACAATGTTAACCCCTTAGTGACCAAGCCTGTTTGCGCCTTAATGACCAGGCCGAACTTTGGAAATCTGACATGTGTCACTTTAACATACCCTAGAATAACTCCGTAAAGGTTTTGCATATCCAAGTAATTCTGACATTGTGTTTTTGCCACATATCGTTCTTCATTTAGGTGGTACAAATAGGCTGGTACAATTTGTGTAAATTTATTAAAAGTGCCACAATTGGGAAAATTTTGAAATAATTGCTATTTTTTCACATTTTTAACTGCAATATCTCAAATATGTGCAAACATACTGCCCACATTTTTGATAAGATATATATTTCCGTCTGTTTACTTTATTCTGGGTGCAGATGTAAAAAACTTTCGTTTTTTTACCATTTAGGAGATGTACAAATGTAACATTAATTATTAAAGGGGTTGTCCCGCAGAAGCAAGTGCAGTTATGCACTTCTGTATGGCCATATTAATGCACTTTGTAATATACATCGTGCATTAAATATTGGCCATACAGAAATTATATACTTACCCCCTCCCGATGCTGGCGTCCCCGTCTCCATGGCGACGACCAAACTTCTCCTCTGGTCGCCGCAACAGTCATGCTTCTGGAGGGTCCGGGCTCACGAGCTGTGTCCTGGCTCCTCCCCCTTCTCAGCATCATCGCATAGCTCCGCCCCCGTCACATGGCGCCGATCAGCCAATGAGGTGGCTGGAATCGGCAGTGGAGCACAGACAGCAGAAGAACATCCACGGTGCACCATGGGAGAAGACCCGCAGTGCACCATGGGAGAAGACCAGCGGCAGCCATCTTGGAAAGAAGATTTTTTAAAGTTGCTGAACGGGGATTCAGGTAAGGGAAATTTTTTTTAATAACACCTGGCAGCAGTATTCTTTTACAGGTACTGGGGGACTGGGCAAAAAAAATTTTTTCTCTTTAGGCGCGGGACAACCCCTTTAACATTTTGAGGAACATTTTGTTTTCCTACACTAAGCCAAGATTGCAAAGGCTCATAGGTGTCAGAATGATAGATACCCCCACAAATGACACTATTTTACAAAATACACATCTTAATTTATTTACTGAGGGGCGTCATGAGTATTTTGACCCCACAATTTTTTTGAGGAGTTCATGAAATTTAGAGGAGAAGAAATAAAATGTCAAATTTTTGCAAATATGTCCTTTAAAAGACAGTTTTTTTTCTATAGTGCACACGAAAATGACGATTTATACACCAAAATGGATACCCCTCTTTTTCCTGTGTTCAGAAACATACCCATTCTGTCTGTATGTACAACGGGGCCCAAGCCAAAAGGAGCAAGTGGTGGCCTTCAGAACAGACATTTTGCTTGAGGGTGTTTTAGGCCCCATTGCCCACTTGTAGAACCCTTGAGCAGCCAAAACAATGAAGAACCCCTACACGTGATCCCATTTTGAAAATAACACCCCTTAAAGAATTCATCTAGGGGTGTACTGCATATTTTCACTCTATAGTTTTTGAATGAATCTAAGCAAAGCAGAAGGAAAAAACTTACTATTTTCGTTTTTTTGGCAATTGTGTCATTTTAAAAAGAGCTATTTTTGTACAGCACACACATGAATGAAAACTTTCACCCCAAAATGGATACCCCTGTATGTCCTGTGTTCAGAAACATACCCATTGTGGCCCTAATCTTCTGTCTGTACGCATAACAGGGCCAAAACCAAAAGGAGCATCAAACTCCAACTGTGTTTTAACTTTTACGTGATCGCTATTATCTGTTGGATAACGACGATCACGTAACCAGACACCACTCACTGCAGCCCTCAGTCACTGCTCCAGGCTTTCAGCTACGTTCTGTAGCCAGGAGCATGGAGATTTTAAATTTCCCGGGCCCTTCCCAGCTTCTGCGCTTGAGTCCACCATTTTGGCGATGGGCGCATTCGCTGAAGCTGGGAAAAGGTCAGCGGATAGGGATCCAATCAGGGGACATCACTGGAGGCCTTAGACAAGTAATTTCACCTCCCCCACGGTTTGAATCCGTGATAGGAGGTGAAACTTTAACTTTTTTTTTTACTTTTAAATGATCACAGTTATCCATTGGATAACGGCGATCACGTGACCAGGGACTGCGTACCTGTGAAATCTCCATGCTCTCAGCTACGTTTGTAAAATCTCCATGCTCTCGGCTACGTTTGGTAGCCAGGAGCGGGGAAATTTTAAATTACCCTGGCAATCCGTGGCTTTTGCGCATGTGTCTGCCATGCGCAAAAGCCGGGGTAGGTTCTACGGATGAATCCAGGGGCCTTACGTATGCAATTTCACCTCCCCTAATGGATATGATCCATGAGGGGTGATGAAAATTTTTTATTTTTTTTGTAACATTTTTTAAACTTTTAAGTAAACTATTGGATAACGGCGATCAAGTGACTGGGAACCGCATAAAGCAGTGCCCGATGACAGCTCCCTGCTCTTGGCTACTGATACCAGATGGGAGCAGGGAGTTTTTAAATTTTCCATCTCCTTTCGACGTAATGACGTCTGGCATACATGCGCAGACACCGGCATCAGGTCCTGGAGAACCAGAATGCTGCGAGACATCGCGGAGAATGGGGTTGAGTATTCTGAGCTCCCCTCTTGCATCCGATCTGTAAGGGGAGTTGAAACTAACTTTTTTAAACTTTGTATTTATTGTAATGCGATCACCAGTATCCTGTGGATACTGGCGATCACGAGACCGGGGGGACTTCTCGCAGCCCCCCCATGACAGCTCCAGGCTGTTGGCTACCTTTGGTAACCATCAGCATGGAGCTGTCATGTCCAGAGGCTGCAGGGCTTTAATCCCCAGAGGAAGCGTACTTTTACAGCCCTGGGGATTAAAGCCAAGCAAACCAAGATGTAAAAACACTATGGGGTGGTCACTAAGGGCTAAAAAATAAGAATTAGGGTGGACACCCACTGGCGATATTTGCTATCTTGCACTGCGAGAGCAAGTTAAAACACTCACCTCGCAGTGCAAGAAAGATGCCGGAATGAGACCGGGATATCGCCAGTCCTTTCAATGGGGCCAGCGGCAGCAGCGCTAGCCCCATTAAAAAGATATGGAGAATACCGCGTACTTCTGCCACAGCTGTCACAGCTGTGGCAACTGTGGCAAAAGTGCAGCATGCTATCCTATTGCTTTCAATGGGATTGGCGCTGCTGCCGGTCCCATTGAAAGCAGTGGTTTTTGGCAAACCCTGCAGTATGATTTTCGTGGAAGGGCTTGAAATATAAGCCCTTCCCTGAAAATCATTAATAAGTGGTTGAAGAAGTAAAAAAAAAAGTACTCACCTCTCCGCTGCTCAGACGCATCCTCCGGCTGGCTCCCCGAAACTGTTATCCAGCACTTTCAGCAGGCGGGGATTTAAAAATACCTGCCTCCTGAAAGGGCTGTGCTGATTGGCTGAGCGCTTAGCCAATAACAGCTAGTGCTTAGCTATTGGCTGAGCACTCAGCCAATTACAGATAGTGCTTAGCTATTCATGAATAAAGTGTGTGGGTATGGATGTTTGAACTCTGTCCTGTTCTGTGTATATATGTATGCATGAGGTTCTAGACGGGATTCCCCTGTGTCTGTAGGTGTGCAGATACTTGGTGTGAACAATGTCTTGTCCAGTGTTTGTTTGTTGGTCTGCAGATACTTAGTGTGAACAATGTCTTGTTCAGTGTATGGCTGTAGGGGTGCAGATGTTTGATATGTATTATGTTGTATATTGAAATTCCCTGTGTCTGTAGGTGTGCAGATGTGTTATGTCCTATGCTGGTGTACCCCAAACTATTCCTTGTGCTTTAGTTCCCCTGTTAGAGTAAGGTCTCACAAGACAACGAGGACCCTTGATGTGGGCTTGTGGGCTTATGTACTTTGGCCAAAATACTAACTAATACATTGTACATATTTATATTTGGTGTTTTAGTACTTTAGTAAGTATTTGGCCATCTGATGTTGTTATAGAATCTTTGTCTCTGTTTTCCCTTCGTGTCTTGCACGTTCAGTTTATGTTTGGTGCAACCCCTTTCGTTCCTAGGCGATAGGACGTATGGTTTATGTTTGGTGTGAACGGTGACTGATCGTGAGTGCATATCCTTCTGTTTAGTCCTAGATATATTGCGTTCGTGTAGGCAACGTGAATAAGACCTGGACGAATGTAATAGTGTCTATGGAAAGTATTTCCTAAGAGATAAAAACTGTCATAGGTTGCCATTCACTATACAATCACACTGAAGTATCCTTGTAATTGACCAGAAAAACACTGCTATATTATAGGACTTCAGATGTCTAGCTTCATAAGATGTCATACATATTCCTTATTTATGAGTAAATGATGTTGTAGACATTCATTTTTTGTCTTTTAATTAGATTGCAAAGTTTGGAAATCTATAAAACCCCAACTACATTTGCATTTTACTAAAAGCTCTTAAGAAAATTATTTATTGAAATTATAATACGTGCTTGTCTAAGAATGTTTTGCTGATTTAACAGTAAAATTTGATAAAGGTCACAATATGGAAATGACCGCTTTTGCTGATGGCTACAAGGCAGAATGAAAAAGATAACTAATTATCCATGTTTCTATTTGCATTCTTCTCTTGCATCGTATCCTGCAGCAATCAAGTTGTGACCTCCAGTAGTTTAGGTGCTTGCATAATTTGCAAAACTACATGAGAAATAACAAACGTAGATCCTAAAATAAAAGCAATAAGGAGAACTTTTTATATAATGCGTATATTTTTGTCGAAAAAAATCATTAAAAAATTCAACTAGTATGATTTCGGTTTATAGGCTGTTTTTACGCAAATGATAAAAATGAGTAAGTTCTGTGCATTTGCGAGATGCACAGAAATCGTGCATTGTAATAATTAGAGATGAGCGAGCATACTCGCTAAGGACAATTACTCGATCGAGCATTGCCCTTAGCGAGTACCTGCCCACTCGGAAGAAAAGATTCGGTTGCCGGCGTGGGTGAGCGGTGAGTTGTGGGAGTGAGCAGGGGGGGGAGAGAGGGAGAGAGGGATCTCCCCTCCGTTCCCCCCTGCTCTCCCCCGCTGCTCCCCGCCCCCCACCGGCACCTGAATCTTTTCTTCCAAACAGGCAGGTACTCGCTAAGGACAATGCTCGCTCGAGTAATTGTCCTTAGCGAGTATGCTCGCTCATCTCTAGTAATAATCTATTCTAACAATGGGTGTATTAACATGAGCAATTTTTTTCTTGCAGCAATGCCATGAAAGAGAACAATCACAGCATTACATATTTTTTGGGTGCTATCACTCATTTTTACCTATGGGGGCAAAAGAAAAAAAAATTGCATGCAGATGCAACTTTCATGTGAGAGGAATTTTTTTATTTCCCCTATTGAAACAACATGCAATGTGATGGATTTGTCTTACAAAGTACATCACAATCGCATAGAGAATCACATATTTACAAGCATGATATGAGTCTGAATGTCTCAAACTGTTATCATGCTCAAGCCAGCCTTAGGTATATAGATATCAGATGTAGTATAATTTGCAGCACCACATTATTTATGTAACTGTTTGGTTCGAAGCTTGATCAAGGGGTGTTTGATTTCTGATTAACTATTCTACAATGAGGCCACTTTCACATGGCTGGATTTTGGTCAGTATTTGCAAGCCAAAGTCCTGAACACAAAGGAGGTGCAAATCTTTCCATTACACTTTTTCTCTGCATAGATTCAACTTCTAATTCAAGCTTACAAAAACCCTGATGTGAAAGTGGCCTAAAGTGCAGTAACCAAGGCCTTATGCTCCTTTTACACTGAATGAGAATCGTTTGCACGAGCGAATGAGCTAGTGACGCCATCACCAACTCGTTCGCACTCGTGCAGCCTGTTTAGACAGGCAGATTCATCGTTGACTCGTTTAAAGTGAAACACTGAACGATAAATATTTGAACGATAAATGAACGAGCCAACAATGATTTTTAGTCCTGCAGAAACTGAGTGACAAACGAGAAGCAAATGATTATAATCTCTGTCTACCAACCTACCCATGCTCTCCGTTCTACTTAGACCATAGACTAAGTTCCTCTTTAATCCGAACCTACCCCTCCCAGTTACAAGATTTTTACAGAGCTGCATCAGTTCTCTAGAATGCACTACCCAGACAATCGCGTTAATTCCCAATATTCACAGTTCTAAGCATGCCTGAAAAATACATCTTTTGAGTGAGGCCTACCGTATTACCTAATCTGACTTTTATCCATTTACTTCACCTCTACATTCCTCTTCATCACATAGTATCTTACACACCCCTTAGGCTATGTTCACACTGCATATTTTGGCCCATATTTTCATTCAAAAAGATTTTATTATGATATAGGTGACAAAACATAATTAACAATAGTATATAGCTGTATAACTTTGACAGGTTAAGCTCTGTAAAAAAGAATTTAACTGCATATCTCTTCTGCCAGTGGACCTTGAAAAACATCCAAAGAGTACACCCATGTCACAGATTTTCAGATAAATCAAACAACATAATAAAACACAAAGTAAAATAGATGAGCACGTGGGAAAGGGAAATCTAGGGGAGGGAAAGGTGGGAAGGGACATCTAGGCCTCAAAGGAGGTTGGAAAGATAAATAAACCCTGCCGAGTAGAAATGTTGGAAACCCAGGCTATCTCTGACATTCTCTCATGTGAGGAAAAACAGGGACAAGCCCAAATATAGCTTTTACTATGCTATGTCCGAACCTAAGGACAGCCATTGTTCCATTCTAGGAGATGACCTAAATTCCAGCCATGGCTGCCACACCGCATAAAATGCATTAAGATCTAGGTCCTCCTCAGCTCTCTTCATAACACACCAGAGTGGTGGTTTAACTCTGGTTGGGGAAATATTGGTTCTCCACAATCTTGGGATAATCTGCCTAACGGCTTGAACAAAGAATCGCAACGAAACCCTCTTTACCGTTGCTATTGGCCCCCAGAAACATAGACAACAAAGCCATCTCTCAGGTGAGAGCAATGGGAGCGCTGGTATGCAGGACCAAGACATCCGACCACCATGCTGCCACTATATGTGACTTTGGCCGATATGTTGATGCGTATTTCATCCCAAAATACTCTTACAATATACATGCCCCATTGATTTGTAATGAGAAGCTGTGTTCCTGTCTTCACAACACCCTTTTTTCCCAATGCATATTTAAAATACACCTCGTGGAAAAAAAAGTAGTGACATGTGAGTCCTTTTTTTGTTTTACATGTCCTCTATCACCTCCACCACCAGCAATACCGACACATCCCGTACCCCTTGGTTTCTTCATGTTTTCTTTTTAATTGTGTTTTTTCTGTTTACTTCTTAGTGTAGCTTTATATAATAGAAACAAAACTCCAGCAATTCTATGGATTCCAGAATAAAATCAGAGTTTTATGTAACTTTCATGGATAAGCAAACTTTTGGAAGATGTTTTTTATCCATGAAATTTAAATAAAACGCTGTTTTTATTCAGGAATCCACGGAAGTTCCAGAGTTTTGCTTCTATTGCTGTTTACTGGGTACCTGCACCCTTCCATGCACCCAGCGGGAAGTGTGTCCATGCAGTTAGCTGGCGTTTGGAGTTGCATTTGTTTTATGCAAGTTATCAGCTAACTTTGTAACTTGCAGAAATGTGATTTGGCTAGATAATGTGATGCAGGCATCCAATAAAACTATTGCCCATATGAAAGATGGAGGACAAGATTTGGTGACATCATCAAAGTGCCCTTGCTGCTGATTGGCTACACACTGACCTCTGCAACAGGCATTATGGGAAATTCGGTTTTCCCACGATATTCTCCAAAAATTGGTTCGGACCTACCCAATTTTGATTTTGCTAAAATCAGGTTGATTCTATAGTCTGACCAATCAAGACGAGCAGCACTAACAATTATCATCATCATTACATGCACAGTCAGTCGACATTCCTGGCATGGGCTACATAATCAGAGGGCATAACTTTTGAAGTATAAAGGGTGAGAATTAGAGATGAGCGAGCACCAAAATGCTCGGGTGCTCGTTACTCGGGACGAACTTTTCGTGATGCTCGAGGGTTCGTTTCGAGTAACGAACCCCATTGAAGTCAATGGGCGACCCGAGCATTTTTGTATTTCGCCGATGCTCGCTAAGGTTTTCATGTGTGAAAATCTGGGCAATTCAAGAAAGTGATGGGAACGACACAGAAACGGATAGGGCAGGCGAGGGGCTACATGTTGGGCTGCATCTCAAGTTCACAGGTCCCACTATTAAGCCACAATAGCGGCAAGAGTGGGGCCACCCCCCTCCCAAAAACTTTTACTTCTGAAAAGGCCTCATTAGCATGGCATACTTTTGCTAAGCACCACACTACCTCCAACAAAGCACAATCACTGCCTGCATGACACTCCACTGCCACTTCTCCTGGGTTACATGCTGCCCAACCGCCCCCCTCCCCCCCACAGCGCACACCAAAGTGTCCCTGCGCAGCCTTCAGCTGCCCTCATGCCACACCACCCTCATGTCTATTTAGAAGTGTGTCTGCCATGACGAGGAACCGCAGGCACACACTGCAGAGGGTTGGCACGGCTAGGCAGCGGCCCTCTTTAAAAGGGGCGGGGCGATAGCCCACAATGCTGTACAGAAGCAATGAGAAATAGAATCCTGTGCCACCGCCATCAGGAGCTGCACATGTGGGCATAGCAATGGGGAACCTATGTGCCACACACTATTCATTCTGTCAAGGTGTCTCTGCATGCCCCAGTCAGACCGGGCTTTTTAATTCATAGACACAGGCAGGTACAACTCCCTATTGTGAAGTCCCTGTCGACCGACAGCATGGGTGGCTCCCTGGAACCCACCAGCGATACACAAAAATATCCCATTGCATTGCCCAACACAGCTGAGGTAGTAATGTCGTGCTTAATGCAGGTGGGCTTCGGCCCACACTGCATGCCCCAGTCTGACTGTGGTTCTTTACAAGTGGAAACAGATGCATTTATAATTCCCTGTGGACCCACAGCATGGGTGGGTGCCAGGAAGCCACCGGCGGTACATAGAAATATCCCATTGCATTGCCCAACACAGCTGAGGTAGTAATGTCGTGCTTAATGCAGGTGGGCTTCGGCCCACACTGCATGCCCCAGTCAGACTGGGGTTCTTGAGAAGTGGAAACAGATGCATTTATAATTCCCTGTGGACCCACAGCATGGGTGGCTCCCTGGAACCCACCGGCGGTACATAAAAATATCCCATTGCATTGCCCAACACAGCTGAGGTAGTAATGTCGTGCTTAATGCAGGTGGGCTTCGGCCCACACTGCATGCCCCAGTCTGACTGGGGTTCTTTAGATGTGGTTTCAGATGCATTTATAATTCTCTGTGGACCCACAGCATGGGTGGGTGCCAGGAAGCCACCGGCGGTACATAAATATATCCCATTGCATTGCCCAACACAGCGGATGTAACGTCAGCTGTAATGCAGGTGGGCTAAAAATTCATTTGATTACACTGTAGGCGAGGGCCCACAAAAATTGCTGTATCAACAGTACTAATGTACATCAGAAAAATTGGCCATGGCCAACCAAGAGGGCAGGTGAAACCCATTAATCGCTTTGGTTAATGTGGCTTAAGTGGTAACTAGGCCTGGAGGCAGCCCAGTTTAACGAAAAATTGGTTCAAGTTAAAGTTTCAACGCTTTTAAGAGCATTGAAACGTATAAAAATTGTTTAGAAAAATTATATGACTGAGCCTTGTGGCCGTAAGAAAAATTGCCCGTTCGGCGTGATTACGTGAGGTTTCAGGAGGAGGAGCAGGAGGAGGAGGAGGAGGAATATTATACACAGATTGATGAAGCAGAAATGTCCCCGTTTTGGATGGTGATAGAGAACGATGCTTCCATCCGTGGGTGCAGCCTACGTATTGCTTAGGTATCGCTGCTGTCCGCTGGTGGAGAAGAGAAGTCTGGGGAAATCCAGGCTTTGTTCATCTTGATGAGTGTAAGCCTGTCGGCACTGTCGGTTGACAGGTGGGTACGCTTATCTGTGATGATTCCCCCAGCCACACTAAACACACTCTCTGACAAGACGCTAGCCGCAGGACAAGCAAGCACCTCCAGGGCATACAGCGCGAGTTCAGGCCACGTGTCCAGCTTCGACACCCAGTAGTTGTAGGTGGCAGAGGCGTCACGGAGGACGGTCGTGCGATCGGCTACGTACTCCCTCACCATCCTTTTACAGTGCTCCCGCCGACTCAGCCTTGACTGGGGAGCGGTGACACAGTCTTGCTGGGGAGCCATAAAGCTGGCAAAGGCCTTGGAGAATGTTCCCCTGCCTGCGCTGTACATGCTGCCTGATCTCTGCTCCTCCCCTGCTACCTGGCCCTCGGAACTGCACCTTCTGCCACTAGCGCTGTCGGATGGGAAGTTTACCATCAGTTTGTCCACCAGCGCCCTTTGGTATAGCATCATTCTCGAACCCCTTTCCTCTGCGGGAATGAGAGTGCAAAGGCTCTCCTTATACCGTGGGTCGAGCAGTGTGTACACCCAGTAATCCGTAGTGGCCAGAATGCGTGTAACGCGAGGGTCACGAGAAAGGCATCCTAGCATGAAGTCAGCCATGTGTGCCAGGGTACCTGTACGCAACACATGGCTGTCTTCACTAGGAAGATCACTTTCAGGATCCTCCTCCTCCTCCTCTTCCTCCTCCTCAGGCCATACACGCTGAAAGGATGACAGGCAAGCAGCATGGGTACCGTCAGCAGTGGGCCAAGCTGTCTCTTCCCCCTCCTCCTCATCTTCTTCCTCCTCCTCCTCCTCCTCACCGCGCTGAGATATAGACAGGAGGGTGCTCTGACTATCCAGCGACATACTGTCTTCCCCCGGCTCTGTTTCCGAGCGCAAAGCGTCTGCCTTTATGCTTTGCAGGGAACTTCTCAAGATGCATAGCAGAGGAATGGTGACGCTAATGATTGCAGCATCGCCGCTCACCACCTGGGTAGACTCCTCAAATTTTCCAAGGACCTGGCAGATGGCTGCCAACCAGGGCCACTCTTCTGTAAATAATTGAGGAGGCTGACTCCCACTGCGCCGCGCAAGTTGGAGTTGGTATTCCACTATAGCTCTACGCTGCTCATAGAGTCTGGCCAACATGTGGAGCGTAGAGTTCCACTGTGTGGGCACGTCGCACAGCAGTCGGTGCACTGGCAGATTAAACCGATGTTGCAGTGTCCGCAGGGTGGCAGCGTGCGTGTGGGATTTGCGGAAATGTGCGCAGAGCTGGCGCACCTTTCCGAGCAGGTATGACAAGTGGGGGTAGCTTTTCAGAAAGCGCTGAACCACCAAATTAAAGACATTGGCTAGGCATGGCACGTGCGTGAGGCTGCCGAGCTGCAGAGCGGCCACCAGGTTACGGCCGTTGTCACACACGACCATGCCCGGTTGGAGGCTCAGCGGCGCAAGCCAGTGGTCGGTCTGCTCTGTCAGACCCTACAGCAGTTCGTGGGCCGTGTGCCTCTTCTCTCCTAAGCTGAGTAGTTTCAGCACGGCCTGCTGACGCTTGCCCACCACTGTGCTGCCACGCCGCGTGACACCGACTGCTGGCGACGTGCTGCTGCTGACACATCTTGATTGCGAGACAGAGGTTGCGTTGGAGGAGGAGGAGGAGGAAGGTGCTTTAGTGGAGGAAGCATACACCGCCGCAGATACCACCACCGAGCTGTGGCCCGCAATTCTGGGGGTGGGTAGGACGTGAGCGGTCCAAGGCTCTGACTCTGTCCCAGCCTCCACTAAATTCACCCAATGTGCCGTCAGGGAGATATAGTGGCCCTGCCCGCCTGTGCTTGTCCACGTGTCTGTTGTTAAGTGGATCTTGCCAGTAACCGCGTTGGTGAGGGCGCATACAATGTTGCGGGAGACGTGGTCGTGCAGGCCTGGGACGGCACATCGGGAAAAGTAGTGGCGACTGGGAACCGAGTAGCGCGGGGCAGCCGCCGCCATCATGCTTTTGAAAGCCTCCGTTTCCACAAGCCTATACGGCAGCATCTCTAGGCTGATCAATTTTGCAATGTGCACGTTTAACGCTTGAGCGTGCGGGTGCGTGGCGTCGTACTTGCACTTGCGCTCAAACTGTGGCACTAGTGACGT